>NC_068396.1:14307384-14639884 GCF_023724105.1 Carassius gibelio
AAAACCAGAAACTAAATCAAATTTTATAGTTCCGAACAGAATCGAAAAATTTAAATGGCCATTAACCGGTTAATAACGTTATTTTATCGTTCCATTTAATATTTAACATTTGCTGTCAACCATTTCACCAATTCCAGCAGTATGGCATACACAAATGTGCTGAAGCCAACGAGTTAAATGTCTGCTCAGCTGTGAACTCATCATAGGTAAATCGCAATGGCAATGCACCGCCTTTAGGGCCGGATTAAGACCAAATTAGGCCTTATGACGCAGCACAAAAACGGCCTACATTTTCTCTGCATTGGTGCATGTGCATTCGACACTCAAGCGCCAGCATGCTTAACCTTTCCTGCCCAACTGAGGACTCTCTTCTGATTATTCCCAACTCTGAGAAGCTCTGCTCGCCGATGGCATTGGACATCATCATGCACAGATAGATGCGCAACCCAATTTCGACATTTCGAAACGTCCGAGAAAGATTTAACGATGACAAAAGCTTGTTCGAACTCTGCTGATTCCTTCACAGTCACCGGTTTCTGAGTGCATGAATGCAGCAAACTGTATCAGCTAGGGCTGCACGATGTGTCGTTTAAGAATCGATATCGCGATGTACGAATCCACGATAGTCACATCGCAGGATGTGCGATGTAGGCTGTCGTAGTTGATCCATTATTCATTGAAATAAGAAACACGGGCCAGCTGCTCCCCGGCCTTGACAAATATGATTTGTGGATTAATTGCACAGCTTAACCATCATAGAGTGAAAGTTTATCATTGACAGGACTGAAAAACACATGCAAGTTTAACAGGGCAGAGAGAGAGGGAGCGTGCGGGGTGTTTGTTTTTATTCTGCTATGTACAATGCTTTGGCAATATCTACCTTTGTATGTCATGGCAAAAAAGCAATATGAATTGAATTGAGAGAGAGAGAGAGAGAAAGACCGAGAGAGAGCAAGCCATTTTCAAACAACACGAGCGCTGTCTTGCTCTCTCTCCCTCGCGCATAATTAATCAATTGACACGATGGTGTCGATGTTTAAATCATTTAAAATGAGAATGTAAGTGTGCTCACCTCATTTTTGTTTGTAGGAAAAAATATCGCAATATAAATCACAGAAAAATAAAATATCGCAATGTCATTTTTTCCCAATATCGTGCAACCCTAGTATCAGATCATTTTGACCGATTAATAATCAGTTATATATATATATATATATATATATATATATATATATATATATATATATATATATAAAACATACTTTTTCTAGAGAGAGAAAAAAAGACGATTTCATTCAGAAATAGACAATGCAGACACAAAATGTTTATAAACATTACAAACTATTAAATTAAACTCAAAATTAACAAACTATAATAAACACTGTTTATCGGCTATTTTTATAATCATTTGTTATTCAAATACATCGCGAATACTGAAACATTTGATTTTGTGTTGAATGATGCCCAACGTTGGTTTGAGTTTCGTTTTGGCATAAGTTAATTCGTTTCAGTTTGTCGTTAATATGCTGTAGCTTCTTTTATTTTTAATTCCTGTTCTTTTCTAAATACTGTTAGTTGAAATGATTTGTTGTGGAGTGAGGGGAAATAGCCTAGGGGAGCTTCTCAAATTTACCGTAAGCTGAACAATTTTCATTTACTGTATTTACCTCAAAGTTATTCTTAGAGTGAAATTTGGATTCTGACTTTCGGACGCAAATAAAGGGTTAGCCTACTTATTATACAGTAACTATTATTCTATATTCTTTGCACTGTGACATTACTGACTAGGGATGTTAATTGCGTTATTTTACCTAACCAACAACCGTTAACCGCCAAGATTATTTTAAATAATAATAACAACTGAAAGTACAAACGCTATATAATAAATAACATTTTAGCATCCAGATATGTCGGGAACATGGAAACATTTGGATTCCTGCCGAATGAGAGGGGTAGGCATCAGCTTCACCTTTACTAATTTGTTTTTGAATTGACGTTTTTATAGCCTATAACTTTAGAGGATTTGCTTTGGATATAAACTAATAACTGTTTTTATAATGTTTTAAACATTTTAGTTTAGACTAGTTACAGGCATTTTAGCCTTCATTATTTCGGAAGTAATAGGGCTAATGAAATGCAATGTGAGCAGTGACTTATAACTAAGTAAAAAGTATAAATAACGTTATTAACCGTTTTTTCTTCCACCCGAAAACCGGTTTCGGAACGGTAATAATATTAGAGGAACACAGAACAGAAACGTTAAAATTTCGATTCTGCTCGGAGTGAAACGATTGAATTTTTTTTTCATTTTCAAGCCCTGGTATCAACAAAATTTATCTTTGTAATGCAGAAGAAACACAGAAGCTGCATCTAAAGAGGCATTTAGATTTAGGCCTATTTACACTATTTAATTCAGCCCAGAGGGACATGAATGCATTTAACCAGCAGTTATAAATGCATAAATATTTTGTTATTTTAAACATGAAACACTGAATAATGATATTTAGAAATATAAGATGACTGTGTGAAAATAAAATGTGATAAAAATGTGAAAATAAAACTGCCAGTAGGTGGCAGAAAGTTACTGTTAATAAGTGATTCATTGCGACTGAACAGAATAATTTAAACTGATAATTAATTCAGGAACAAAACACCCTCATGTTGCTCAGTGATGCAAAACAGCACTGTGGCTGTGTTTGGGATTATTTTTTGTTGCCATATTTCCGTCAATATAGTGTCTAAAACATACGTATCTTAATAAAAACTTTTTTGTTAAACTGTTGCATAAAATCAGTATCACATGTGTTATGATGATTTTTAGAGGTGGAAACTGGCACTCGTCATGTGATATTGATTACGTTTATTTCTGTGGTATTTTTATGCATAACTGTATGGTGTGTGTCAGAAAGAGAATGAGACAATCAACATGAATTTCGCTTAGTCTTCCACAAAACATAGCTAACGTAGGGACATCATAACTAGCCACCATATTGATTTACGGTCTTAAATATGTCCAGCGCTTTTTATTTATTATTATTTTAATAAATGTGCATGATCCAGTGTCTATGAGTTGTGCGTCAGTAATAATGGTCCATGGGGAAACACAGTGTTCCGTGTGTAGTTAGTTAATGGACTAAATGAAGCCTAGAGACAATTTGCCTTAATTATTTTACGTATTCGAGTTATTCGAGGAATTGTTTCAGCCCTAGTTTCCAATGCTTCCAATAAATACAGCTATTTGTGGCGGCCCGTCATAATATCAAAACTGACCTCCACAAATAGTTTTTCCATAAGGCTTATACTTCGTTGAATAAACATCCAAGTTTCAAAATTAAAATGCAGTGCCGCGGTTGTTTTTATGAATATATCTTTGAAAAGAACTTAATCTATGAATCACACCGTCAAATCCTTCAATGAAGTATACTAAAAATAAGTAACAATTTTGTCGTAAGCGTGATTCTCATTCTCATTTAATTTTTCATAAAAAAAAATAGCATACCATGTCAGCCAATGCATAGCTTATTTATTCAAATCAGTTGGAGCTAGGGCTGTCGCGGTTAAGAAATTTCCCCTGGGGATATTATGGGTGGCTCAATAGCGCAATATGCGCTATTACCGCTGTTTTTTTTACATACCTAATTTATCCTGATTTTGCTGCATACAAAGCTCTATCATTGAGTTATGTAGGATATATTGTTGCTTTTTTAACGGACAAGAGAGACACATTTTAAAAATTTTTTGTTTATAGTTAAATTAGGGGTGTGACGGTTAGTATATAACCGTGAGACCGACGGTTATAGTTGAACACCGTCATTAGAACTCTATAACCGCCAAAACCGTGTCATTAAAATATTTTTTACAAACATTTTTTATCAAAAATTATTTTCATTTTTTAGATAAGATCATAAGATGCGCAATATATCGGGAGAAATGGTTTTTACCACTTAATGAAGTTTTGTAAATCGTCAGACATGATATTTACCACTTCATAAAATTTTGCTTTGTAGAAAACCTTTCTTAAAAACGAATTTCGTTTTGTACAAATTTTATCTTAATTTTAATAAATGTTTCATCAACCAATTGCATGTATTTTAATAAATAAAAAGCAAGTAAAGCAGACAATGATAACCGTGACATGGAAGCACCAGCACGCCGCGTTCACTTGCACTGCACTGTGAACTAGAGCACATCTCATCGTAAATGAAACTCAGCGTAGGCCTATGCCTCATACTTTAGCATTAAATATCTTTGCTGCATAAAATAATCAAATCAAATCTCCATATGGACCAGTATCTGTAAATGTTAAGCCGCAAAAGTTGTTTAAAATATAAATCCGTGTTCTGCGCGTCTCTGTGTGAATTAATGAATGGCAGAGACGTGCAGGTTTGTTTACTACATAGACTGAAGCGCATGACGCTTGCATTAATTTCAGCATCTGAGCTTCAGAGTTCTCTCTCCATCAAGCGATCTGAACTTTTCAGCTCATCTCAATGGACACACAGCGCACCTGTATTTGACACTCTGTAAACTCTTTGTGAATGCGCATGACTCACCGTCACTTTACTGATAGCGCTGTTTCTCACACATGCAAAGAGAGAGAGAGAGCGAGAGTCTTACCACGCTTAAACAACACGCTATATGTAAACTATTCTTTGTTGTCTTCTCCTGTCAAAATAATGGATTAAATGTAGAAATATTCATATTCATTTTCGAACAAGCAGAAGACATACCAGTTTCTCCGGTAGTGGGCGGAGCTAATGGGCAAATGGCAATTGCTTTTTTTTGCGGCTCGCATCAGCAAAGCATTGCATCGCCATAGACCCCAAAACAATGAGCGGATGGCGGGCGAGTGCGGCTTTGAAATTTGATCAAAAAACGTTGGCGCGAATGATGAGTTTTGTGACAGATCTCCTTAATAAACGGAGGTCTGAAATCTCAGCCCCTTTACCGATCAGAGCGCGCGCTGACACGGAGTTAACCCGCTATCTCCAAGAACAACCAATTGACTTGGAACCCCCCCCCCCCCCCCCCCCCCCCCCCCCCCGACGGTTATGTTATGAACCGTCACATTTGACTCACGTCATAACCGTCATCACCAATTCTGAAACCGGCACACCCCTAAGTTAAATGTCAAACAGCAACAAGAACATGCGCTTTCCAACAATTATTTTTAAGAAATCAAAGCTTTATAACAGGTATTACACGTATTTACACGCAACTTTGGACAGCAGTGGAAATCTAGACTGATTATCACGCCACCACTGGCCCACCAGGACAGTGGATTCGGGTTGGAGTCGATGCACTCGTTATCTGCTCACTAGGGCTGGGATAAACGATTATATTTTAAACGATTAATCTAGCGATTATTTTTTTCAATGCAATGTTTAATCTAACAATTAATTTTTTCAGACCGATTCAATTTCGATTATCTCCCCATTAATTGACTACTAACAATTTATACATGTTGATTTACATATCTGAATGAAAAAACATGAATTCCTTAACATTGCAATATATGTTTATTGCTCTTAAAATTACAAAATAAAAGACTGACTAAGAATGCATTACTTTGCACTTGTATAGAGATAGCATTCAATAAAACCTTGAAAACACATAGCTTACTGAAACAAGCTTACTGAACACATAGGGCCTAGCTTACTGAAAAAAAGTTCTTCTTTCAGATGAAAATAACAACAACTTGATGTCTAGCATTCAACAAAAACGGTCACCCAAAATACTTGTTTAGAGCAATTGAAAGAATACAGTAACCAATGTAAACTTGAGGGCTTTAAGCTAATACAGAGAGTGCTTTTCCCAAAAAAAAATAAAAAATAAATTAACAGTGGGAGCCAGAAGCCTGTCATGGAGGGAAAAAAAAAATCTCTGAATGCTCCACGTGAAACTTTGGCGCTCCGCCCTTTTTCTATCATGTCTAATGATTTTGGTTAATATGCACGAGGGAGGGAGGGAGGGAGGGAGGGAGGGAGGGAGGGAGAGAGAGAGAGAGAGAGAGAGAGCAAGCAAGACAGCGCTCGTGTAGTTTGAAGACTGTGAGTGCGCAAGCGCGCGTGAAACTTTGGTGTTTCGCCCTTTTCGCCCTATTGTGTTTAATGATTTTGATTAATATGCACAAGGGAGAGAGAGAGCAAGAAGCGCTCGTGTTGTTTGAAGACTGTGAGTGCGCGCGCACAGCCGGGGCTCTATCTCGTACGCGCCCTGTCAGGCGCAGCAGTCATTCTATTCTACATCACTCACCGATCAAATAAGGCTTTGACAGCCGCAAAATTAAAAGATCAATGCAAAAAAAAACCTGGATTGGTTATATAATGTTGGACAGAATGTTGATCCGGCCATCACATATATTCAGCGCACATAAGGTAAACATTTTGCAAACGTTTTTTAGAGAAATAAAAACAGGTCGACGAATCGATGCATATTTTTTGCGTCGACGTCATCGATGACCTCGACGCGTTGTCCCAGCCCTAAAGCTCACGCTCTCTTGGGTATGGGCACTGACGCGGAGGTTGTCCGTGACTTCAGCAGGTATGCCTGTTACTTTCACGGCTGTATTTTACAGATTTTGCAAAGGCTTCAGCTACTCCTAACTGTCGGCCGGTACCGGTCTCAGGTGTTCTTTTTGATGTTACTCCGCGACCTGATGCTTGAGGGGGCAGAGCTCTGCGCTGGATGACAGGGGACACTCTAAAACACTTAACGTATACGATCTATAAAAAAATCAGATGAGCCCTGAATATGAATGCAAGTCGTTTAATAACACATTAAGCCTTATGATGGTTTTCTATTATTAAACACGTTGAATTCATATTCAGGGATCATCTGATTTTTTTGTAGATAGTATACTTTATTAATATGATGTTTAGTGAGTTTGGTCTGTTAATATCACTGTATTAGTACATTAAACCACGTTAAACGTTTTTCACGTTAAGCGTTTTAGAATGTCCCGATGACCTCAAATTAGATGCATTGCCACATCACAGGAACCTTTTTGAAGCAAATTTTGCATATCGGCTCATATATATTCGCTGGCTCGCCCTTTTCATTGGGTTGAAAGCCAAAATGTTCCCAAACTAGCTACGTTAGGTTTTTGGGACGCGATTGAGCACCTACCATCATTTCAGCCAGCCTATTCAAAACAAAGCAGCACCATAAAGCCACAACGGCTCATGAGAAAATTACAGTCGTAACCATATTGTATCATTAATTTATTTTACATTGAATGCACAGTGACAAATTGAAAAAAACAAGAAGGCTCTGAACACTGCGGTTGCCCCGGTTGCTATCGTTCCTCTGCGGTTTGCTTGTCAATAGTGCGGTATTAAAATATTGCGGTTATCAGTTGGAGCAATGCAGAACGGAAAAAAAAAAATCAAAAGCCTGTTCATCTTCATATAATGTTAGCCAACATATTAAAAATCCAAAACAATAGGAATGTTAATCAAGGAATAGCATTAAAATGGTTTTGAAAATGCAACATCACCTATTTTAGGCAATTTGTTTTTGTTCAGTGAAATTAACATGTCAACGTGGTCTGGTAAAGGACGGGACTTGAGGTGATTAACAATATGCCCTATTCTTGCAGTAGGAAAAACTGTTAAATCTTTAATTTAAGCCCCTGAAAATGGGAAACCTATTCTTTAATAACCATAAGTAATAAATTTTTTTCAGACAAAACCTGAATAATTAAAAAGGCAATGAACTAAGAAATCAAAATATCCCCTGATCTTTTGATATTCAAAATTTCCTTTTCCCTTGGTCTTCATTTTATTGTGGATTTGTTTACAACCAAGGCACTATCCGACACAGGATTTTCAGAAAGTCTGAAACTGAAAGATGATGCTGTGCCACACAAGTGTGAATAACTGTTTTCATTACGTGGTTATAACTTATTACATAACATTTGATATACTACCACTCAAAATAAAATTTCTGAACAGTAAGTTTTTTTTTCTTCAATAACTCTTCTGCTCATCAAGGCTGCATTTATTTGATAAAAATAAAATACAAATTGAATGCCTATGTTCAAATACAATGAAGCTATTTTTAATGGTCAAAAAAAATTATGTAAATCTTACTCTTCAAAAACTATTGACTGGTAGTGTATGTACTAAAACTATTTTTTTTTTCTTTTGGCTGAATCCCAACAAAATGAAACACTGGCCAGAATGCAGAATACTAACTGAACATAGTTTTACCAGGTTTTCTTTTTTTCTTCTCTTTTTTTCCTTATTACAATTTTTGGAAGATGCTGGTCACACATATCGCATTGCCACATGCCTTGTAGAAATTCATACAAATGTTAACTGATGAGTAACAGTGTTTCAGGGTAGATAATTTACAGTGCTTAATTCAGTGCTTTGGACTTTGAGTTAACAAGCAGATATCATTGCAATCTCATGCAGCGTTGTCTGAATACATGCAATTTGTGTGTGCATTGGAAAATCCAACATTCTGCAGTTTACTTAACTGTTTAAGGCCATTTCGCGATTTCAATCATCTTACAGTAACCAGCAACAACCACCCCTTCATCTTCTCATTAAAGACATGCATTGCAGTACTAAACAGTCTAACACACTCTGTGCTTGTAATGATTTTTTGTCTTTCTCTGACAGTTTTGAATGCTTCCACACTGCTGACATGTTTTCTGACGTCTTTATTTATTCCCCAAAATTATTTCAATATCAATAGACAGTATGAAAAACAAAAACTAAGTTATTTTGTTCTGAAAGACTTTCTAAACAATACTACCATAATATTACCCTTTCTGTGCCACTGTCTTCCATAAATACATAGGCTTTATGCAAACAAACAGGAAGAACACAAACATCAATTATGCAATGAAAACGACAACAAGAAATTAGTTGTTTACTGACCCAAATCAAAAGTGCACACCTCAACATTTTAATATTCACTAGATACAGTTTTGCTCCGTATGTCAGTGCAAATTTAATGCATTTTTCCACAGAAATTAACTCTCCAAGTTGCAGGTATGATCACATCAAGCTAATTAAATGTAGTCAGCTTTAGGATATCCAAGATGTAGGAATTGTGTCGTGAATTATTGTGATGCTCTCCTTCAAACAACACCCATTCACTGCAGAGGATCCACTAGTAAGCAAGTGATGTAATGCTAAATTTACTAAATTCTATTCTGAAAAAGAATTAATCTCATCAGCTTAGATGGCCCAAGTCTGAGAAAATGTTCAGTTTTGTGTGAGCTATTCATTTAACCTCTAGCCTCCATGTTCATCGCAACTAAATGCCTGAGCAATAGATATATTATCGCTGCATTCTGCAATTATTATTAGTGCACTATTACAGGTATATGTACATTAACTAGAACTAAACTAGGCTCACAAATGCCATTTAACCTGTTACAGGAAATTTGTGTGACTGCTTGTGATCAAGTACAGAACAGATGACAACATCATGGCCATCCAGTCCAACCAATTCGTCATCTTAAGAAGGGGACATTAACATTATATAAATTATACTATAGATTAATAACTGAAACATGCACTGGTGTTTTCCAATAAAGTATTAATTAGAAACTTGTATTAATTAAACCTGCTATAAAGCTCAATAAATTAATTCCAGTCAGTGATTGCATTTGTCACTCTTACCTTGAGTCGTTTGACGACTTCATCGTTGCTGATTTTATCAGTGATCTCTTTGACACCCAGCGGGTAGATGATCTTCCCGTCCCCCGCGGGTCTTTGCTGCTGAGGCTGCTGCGGGAACTCCATCATCCGCCTTCTCCAGACAGACAGACGCTCCTCTACTGGCCTCTATAGGCAACAACACTAAAGTTCAGCACACAAATCCACCACGCCGCTACAAAAACACTAAAAAATACCATATGCGCTTCTGTTTCGTGCGCTCTGGGCGTGTAGCTAACACCTCTATAACCGTACAATGACACGAAAACCCTACAGACGACAGTTTGCGGGAAATTCCCGAAAAAGAGCACGGAGCTAATAAAGCTAATGGTAGTGCTAGCCAGAGAGCTAACGAGATCGGCCCCGCTGCCGCGCTTTTACTCTAAAACGTAGTATCTATGAATTTAAAGTTCTCCTGCCAAGGGTCTCCTCATATTATACACGCTCAGACATAACAATACAACTTGGATAATAAAACATCGTTTAAAAGCGACTCAGAGAGTAAAAGAGCTCCTTGAGTTGCTATTGGCCTAGCCGTCACCTCCAGGCCTCAAACTATTCAACAAACACACAGCCAACACTCACATTTAGCTATTTAATATCACAACCCGCCGCTTCCTGTTACCCCAGAAACATTTATTCCATATAGCTCACTCGACACTACTCTACCATGGCCGTTATCTTAAATTTAGACAGTAAGAAATCTGAATTGTTTACTTGTTTTCTCTGTAACGTTACAAGTTCACTCAGCGAGGCAAACGGCGAACACCAACTTGATCATCCCACACAAACTGTTTCAATTAAACTTCCTCGAGCGACGCCAGTTGTCTTACAACCGCCTACAGACAATTCCCCGATCATTACCTCACAGACAATTCGTTGTTTTAATTCATGAGTCGGGTTCGGGTTCTGGTGTTTTTTGTTGTTTTGTTTTTTTTAGTTTAGGGCACAAAGCTCCGTCTCTTTCATTACAGGCTTGTGTGAAGGTCCTCGCGTGGAAAGCGGAGGCGCAGCGACCCCGTTGGCTGAAAGACGGTATTGCAACGCGCCGATGGAGGGAGAAACATTACCATACAGGTTAGAAAAGAGACGCATAAATGTGAAAGAACTAGTCAGATCAGTGGAAAGAACAGCGTGAACTTGGTTTATCGTAAATCGCAGAGAAGACGCGCCTCTACATTGACTTGCATAACTGGTGAAAGAATCACATCTGAATGTATTAATAATGTTGCCAATTGCATAACATAAGTTTTTTACTTACTCCCGCCCCCATAAAAAAACGAATACATAAGATATATATATATATATATATATATATATATATATATATATATATATATATATTTGTGAAAATAATAGTGTTGGTTTTTATACAGTCTATGGTCATAACAAAGACTATAATTGATTAATCGCGATTAATAAAATTATAAATAAAAAAAATACAAGTTTTTTGTTTGCATATTATATGTGTGTGTTCTGTGTATATTTATTATGTATGTATGAATGAATACTCACACATGCATGTATATATTTAGAAAATATTTAAATGTATTTACATGTCTATATTTGTATTCATATAATTGATATTAAATATATTTATTTATAATATCAATTATATGAATACAAATATAGACATGTAAATACACTTAAATATTTTCTAAATATATACATTAATATTAACATAACATATTTTTCTGAAATATATAAATAAATGTGTGTGTATTTATATATACATAATAAATATACACAGCACACATACATACAGTATAGTAAACAAAAATCTTTGGATACAATGCGATTAATCACAATTAATCATTTAACAGCACTTGTTATAATGTCATTTCAGAGCTATTTGAATTTCAGAGTGATTATAAATGTCCCTAATGCTTAATAAGGCTGCATTCATTTAATAAAAGTACAGTACAAATATCAGTTATATTGTGATAAGTACTGCTTCACAGCAACATCCCATAAACCTTGGGTTTCCATAAACTTTCCCTCTTATCTATCTCTGTTCATACAGACAAAACAAGTTCATGAAACCCCACAAGTATGAGACTGAACAAGAATGCATAAACAAGGAAATATTAATGAGAAATATAAAATATAGAAACATAATGAATTTATAAATGATAAAAATTCCTAAATAATATAAATATAAATTATAAAGAATAATCAAATTATAAAAATAATCAAATAATAAATCACACGAATGACTAATGATTATAAAATTATTATGTGAATAAATTATTCAAAATTAATACAAAAAAAAAAAAAAAACATAAAAAAATTAAAACACAACATACACAATTTGCACCTGAGGATCTAAGCATTCTTATATCATGGTTTCTGCATAAATATAAAGTAGCACAGTTTAAAATATTGATAATAATGTTAAATTATCATTGGTATTAATTATTATGTTGAGCAGCAGATCAGCATGAATGATAGAATGATGTGATTTGATGATGTGACGCAGACGCTGAAAATTTTGCCATCACAGGTAAAAATTACATTTTAAAATATACTACAATAGAAAACAGTTGAAGTGTAATTTTATTATACAATATTAGTATTTATATGTATTTTGGGCACATAAACGAAGCCTTGGTGAGCAAGAGCCTTCATTAAAAGATTTAGAAACTAATATTATTTATCAAGTTTTCCTTTGGCTCTTTACTGTTTTATTTTATTTTTCTGCTGATGGCAAACCCCCACCCCACCCCAACAAAGCTGGAGAAATATAACATTATTGATATTATTTGTTTAAAGGTTTCTTTAAATATAATGTTGTGTATAATGATGTAGATCGTTTAGTCCACGCTCCAGATCAGTCGGTGGCGGTAATGCGCCAGAAAGCTGTTCGCCAACCGCCAATTAAAACAAAAGAAGAAGAAGTTGTTGTTCGTCTGGTTTTCTTCTTTACTTACCTTCCTCTTGTAAAACTTGTAAGCTGTGGATTTGTCGTCGGTGTCTTGTGAACGGGTCACAGCAGAATGCCAAAGAAAAAGAAAAACGGACTGAGTCCCTCCCGAGCCCCGTTACATGCGGCTGAATACGGGAGCGGATCCGACAGTCGAGCACACGGGGCAAGCGGACCTTTTGTGACCCGGCCAGACTCATCATATGATCACTTTGGATCCACGCAGTTCAGGAGCGGTCAGCTGGGATCTCAAAGCAGAGAAGAAATCATCCAGAGCATGCAGGAGATGTTTTCACATCTGGATTCAGAAGTCATTTACATGGTGCTCTCAGAAGCAGATTTTAAAGGTAGCGTTAAGGCTGTAACTGGCTGTAATTTTAGCAATTTTGGGAACAGACAGCACACAAGCTAATAAGATAACGTTACAATATAATCAACGATTATATTTCTAGATATTTTGTTACTATTACCTGTAGGAAAACCTATCTGAAGCTAATAGATTTGTTTTGGAACATGGTAACGTTAGCTGGTTTCTGTGTAGTGGTCTTCACTTGGTGCAAGATAGTCATTAGTTGCTTGACCAACTACCATGTTCCGAAGCCAGATTTTCCATCTTCACCTGGTATGACCAGCTGGTAGCAGGTTTGTTAAGGGTCAGAGATGGCTAAAGATCAACTTGGACCCCCTAATGACCATCTTAGACCGCCTAGAAACCAACTACATATACCAATCACCACCTTCACCTAGATTCACTTATTTACTTAAAATTATTATGTTTTCTTTATATTATTATTATTATTATTATATGTTTTATATTTAAAATCTTGGAAGTTGGCGTTGTCATGACGTGTAATATGATTACATTCTTAAAAGGAAAAAGGCAGGTGTATGTTCACCAAGGCTACATTTATTTAATCAGAAATGCATTACAAAACGTAATATTGGGAGGCATCATTAACGAAAATGACTTTTCAAATTAAATGTATTCTAAAATTTAATTCCTGTACAAAGCTGATTTTTTTTCTCCTTCTTAATTGTCAGATCCTTCAGAAATCATTCTGATATGCTGATTTGGTGCAAAATTATTATCCGTTATTACTGGTGTTCAATTATTAACTATGGTTCTCTTGTAATGTAGTTTATGCTACTTTTTTATAGTTTATGCATATTTTTGTGTGTGTGTGTAAACTGTGCTAATTGTTTCAGTATTTTTTGACTCATTAAAAGTTTAAAAACAACATAATTTATTTGAAATGGAAATCATTTGTAACATTACAGACTTGCTGAAAGTATTAAATAATTTTTAACCCTTGTGCATTTACAAACTTTTAAACCGTTTCTACAAACAGTATTCTCAGAAGCAAAAACTATTCTCACTCTAACTTTTCATAATAATACGAAATATAACTTAATATTTCTTGAACACCTAATCAGTTTTTTTTTGTTCAGAAGGATGACACTGAAAAGCAATGGCTACTAAACATTCAAGAATAAATTACATTTTTAAATATATTTACATAGAAAGCAATTGTTATTATTTGTATTTTTTCAATTGTAATAATATTTCACAATGACCTTAAATATTGCACGTATGCTGTTTCAAAATATGAAAGTTTTTCTTGTTCATCTCTGCATTAGTGGACAATGCGATGGATTCCCTTTTGGAGCTGTCAGATGCTGCTGAGGTCATAGCTCCACCCCCTCCTCCTGTCTCAGGCTTTGAGCAGGCAGCCGCTCTTCTGGGAACAAACACCACTCAAGCAGATCTCCTCAGTGGAATGGTGCAGAGCTTCACCGTTTCAAACCAGCCCGCATCTCAAGCAGAGCTCAGTCCTACAGAAACACACCTGACAGAGGAGTTTGATGCTCTCATAGATAAGGAACTTCAAACACTGACGTCACAGCAGTCAGAAACTAGCTTGCATTCTCCAATGTCTTCCATACCACTGTCTTCTCTGCCCCCTCCTTCTCAATCGATCCCTCTCTCCTCGTTGCCTCTTACACCCCAGACTCAGCTTCCAGCTCCTCAAACTTTACCAGAGCAGGCCTCATATTCTGACCCCGGGCTCAGTGAGGCCTGTGGCGGTAGTTCACCTGTGAATGAATTAAGTTTTGGTGGGGTTCATATCCCTGAGACCAACACCTTATCTCTTGACTTTAGTCATCTAAAGCTGGAGGCCAGCTCTACTGAACCACGGCCCTCAGCTTTCCAGGTTTACAGCAGACCTGACCAACTCCGTAACCATGCAGCTGCAAAGCAGCATCAAGAAGCTCTCCGCACTCCTGCCATGTTCTGGAACACTCAAGCTGCAGAGTTTCATCCTCATGCTGTGGGGCCAACCTTCATTACACCTGTCATTCCTAACCCCACACCTTGGAGCACTAATCCCATCCCTGCTGCTCAGTGGTTGGCTCATGGACCTATCAGACAAGCACCTCTAAAACCTTCTGCAACTGTACCGGAGTCATGGACTTTGCCCCCCAGGAACAGACTCAAATTGGAAGGGCAGTTGTTGGTGTTACTTAGAGGGGCTCCTGGATCAGGCAAAACCACCCTTGCCAAGTAAGCAAGAAGACCGATATCTGGGATATGTGTTATTTTACAGAAAAGAGAAGGAATAGCGTTAAGGAAGCCTTTTCTTTTTTGGCATACAATATTTTTAAGTTCAGGAAGAAGAGAGTATCATGTGATTTTATTTATTTATTTATTTTTTGGGTTTTGCAATATAAACCTTGTTGTTTTAATGACATTTCAGTGTACTATTCAAATATCAGATGGGCCTTTGAAAATAAATTTGAAAAGAATATTAAAGAAACAAAATTGTATTTTAAATACATAGAAAAAAGTAACATTAAATAAATATTTGAACCTCCTGTGGATCAAAAGAGCAAAAGCTTGTTTCATTTAGAATTTTTGGTATGCATAAAGACTGTGAAAGCAATAATACACAACAATGATCAAAGTATGCTATAACAAAAACCAGCACATATATTGTAATTAGATTTTGAAATGAAGTACACTGGTAGTTAATCGTGCTTGTCGCAGATATAGTAAGGTATGTTCGTAAATCAAGTGTGTTAGTTTTTGTCTCTCTCTGTTGTTCAGTGCTATGTTGGTGCAGAACCCTGGAGGAGTTGTTTTAAGCACCGATGATTATTTTACTCGAAATGGACAGTACCATTTTGAGCCAAATTTACTAGGAGAGGCCCACGAGTGGAATCACCAGAGAGGTGAGTATTACAGGCCTGTTTAGCTCAAGCCAAAGCAAAATGTCAGGTGTGTACAATTAGTTTTAGTTATTGCCCTGTGTGTTAAATTATTTCACTAGCCATTGACTACACAGTCTTATTTTGTAGGTTATGTGAAGATTTTTTTTTTTAGATCTTTTCTTCAATATTGATTACCTTTTAGCAGTTAGTGTTGCTGATACAAGTCAGCAATTAGTATATGCTAATAACTGTGAAATTTTACATTCTCCAACTTAATGTCACTGTAAACACATTGTGTGATTGTTTGAGAGACTCAAGATTGTTTGGTGAGGGACTACCTGTTTGGATGAAAAATAAGAGTTATTTTCCCTATTCTGCTTGGCACCGGTTATAGCACATAAAATTATACACTTCACATTTAATCTTTATATAATCTTCTGCAATTTCTTTGTGGTGATCAATATTTCAGCAAAAGAGGCTTTTGAAAAAGGACAGACACCCATCATAATAGACAACACCAATATGCAATCTTGGGAGATGAAACCATATGTTGCCATGGTAAGCAGTTTATTTTGAAATGCGTAATATGAAACGGGCCTAAGTTATTAATTTTCGATATTAGACATTGACCATATGTTTTTGTGTTTTGAACAGTCAGCTGTTGCTCTTCCAGGTTTAAATTCACAAGTTGAATAATTTATTGTAATGCATGTATCCTGATACACAATAACTAATACTATAGTTAATACTATAGATTTATTGGTTTAACTTTAGAATATTACATACTTTACAGTGTACACAAACATGCAAACATATTCATCCATTGTGCTGATTGTAGGGCAACTTTCTCCTCTTCCTAGGCACAGAAACACAGATATAAGGTGCTGTTTCGTGAGCCAGATACCTGGTGGAAGACTAAACCCAGAGAGCTGGAGAAGTATGTTAAACACAACCACAATCCAGAAATAACTATCGTTGCTACACATTTCATACATATTCCATAAACAAAAGTAATGTAAGAACAGTTACCTTTAAACTGGTTTTCTTGTGAGCCTGAACAAGTTACCCTTAATACATGTAGAACTCATACGCAACCGTGATCCATTGCTTTTAAGTCATTTTATGATCACAAATGTTTGTCATTTTTGCCAACTCTCTGTGGTTTTCCCTCTTTATAAAGGCGCACAAGGCATCACGTAACAAAGGAGAAGATCCGACGCATATTAGAACGGTATGACCGATTTGTCTCTGTCCAGAGCATTATGAATTCACAAAGACCGGAACCAGTGCCAAGTGTTGTGGATTCATCACAAACAGAAACTGAGCAACCCCAGTAAGTATATGTGTTAAATTAATGTTACTTCACAGAATTTTTGTTGTGTTTTACTGTGTCAAACCTTTAGTAATTATGAAAACACTTACCGTGAAGCTATATGATTTCTTATGCATTTAAACATGCATTTCTCTCATTCCCTTCAGGCAATCTTTACAACTTGGCCTCAGTCATCCTGATCTTGTTGGTGACTCTGGGTTGAGCAAACTCAACACAAACCTTTCTTCATCTCTGCCCGATGTATCCTCTGTTAGCCACACTTACAGTACCATATCTACAGGCGAAGAAGGTGAAATTGGCTCCTACAGTTCCAAGGAATCCATCTTGTTCCATGAGAATATTCTGGAAGGGTCTGGAACTGCTCACTCTGATCTTCTTGATACTGAAGGGTTAGACTTTGAGCTAGATGCCTGCCTTGTGGACATGGAAAAAGATTTGGGAAATTTGAGTAGCGGGACAACTGAAGAATTTGCAGTGTTGGCGCATGAAAAATTTCTGGAGCTGCCTGTAGCATTTTCAGAGTCCATTGCTCAGCGTGTGAGGAGAGACAGAGTAAAAGATAGAAATGCACTAGGAACTAGTGCCATTGATCAACTAGTGAATTTTGACCCTACAGGGCAAGATGAGGGTGGATGTGAAGACGAGACTCTTTCTGAAGACAAATTAGTACGGCCAGAGCTGTTGGATTTTGTTGGGGATTGGCCACTGGAATCTCAAAGTCAACGTCAAAGAAGATGTCAGAATTCAGAAAACAATACTATTAAGAACACTGTTTTGCAATCCAGTGTTGTTGAACACAAAGATAACACTTCTGCTGATGAAGACAAGTATTCTGATACTGATGACCAGAATGCAGTTGAATTTCAAAAACTTGTAGATCTACTGCGATGTGGAATAAACTCTTCTCCAGGTTTTTACCAAGGTCCAGCTCCAAGTAAAGAGACTACTTTGAAATCCCCTTCCATTGGCGGAAAAGAGGGTAACATGAACCTGGAGACTGTGGCTTGGCCTGAACTTCCCGACTGTGTGCTGGAGAGAACGTTTACAGAGTGCACTGACCCATGCAAAGACTACTCTTATTCTTCAAGTCCAACAAAACAGAGAACAGACCAAACTGAGCAGTCTAATCAGGTGTCTGCTGAGAAGAACACTCAGGATGAGGTTGAGCAGGAGGACAATAGTTTGTCAGAAGATAAATGCGGATTGAGCCCAAATGTCCAAGAAACTCTGTGCCCAAAGGTTGCTGTAGACTCGGAGGGCAGTCTGGAAAGACGGAGAGGGATTAGCCGAAGAGTGGGGAAATCTTGTAAACTGGCTCTTACCTTCACCAATCAAAGCCCTTTATCACCTTCTCCTGTTGTTTTACATATGCACCCTGATCTTACACCTACAGAGCCACCACCTTCATTGCCTGTGGAGTCATGTTCCAGCGCCTCAACCCAGACACAACCTCAGGACTTTGCCTTGCTTTGGCGAATTGAGCAGAAGAAATGTTCTGAATTAGACGCTGACTTATCTAGTTGCAGTGTTTTTGTTTTGGAGGGAAACTCTTCTCGTTTCATGCCAAAAACAAGTGAACCGGAGTCTGCCTGCCAGCAGGGAGTGCCATACCGTGTGGTCCATGAGAAGGGTTGTCAGGTAGAAGAGAATGACTTTAGAGAATCTAACTCTAAAAAGCAAAACCTTGAGATTCTGAGCCGCCATTTCAGACGTGTCTCCATTGATATTCTGGAGGACCTTTATGACAAGTGCCATCAAGATATCCAGTGGACAACCAACTTGTTACTAGATTCTGGAGAACGACTCTATAAAGCAGATGTTGAGGAAGATGATGATTTGGTTCCTGAGGAAGAGTCATTTAAATCATCTATAGAACCATCAGAAACTGTAATGGGCTCAGAAAGTGTCCAGGCTAGACCTGTATTGTCTGATGACTTTAGCAACAGTTCAGGAAGTAGCAATAGTCTCAAGTCCCAAGAAACTAACCTTAGTGACGTTAGCCAAGCTGATGATGATTGGACTGCAGGTCAAAGGACACAAAGTGAAGCTGATGAGGCAATCATTACAAAGGAGAAATGTGAGCCCAAAACTTCCTTTGGGGCATTAAAACAACCAACAGAAGGCACTGAAGTACAAATGGAGGTTACGGCAGCTAATGAGCAACAGACAGACATCACAGGTCAGCAAGGTCCAGAGCAGGAAGAGGCATTAGTGACAGAAGGTGAGAAAGTTCAATGCCTGGAGGAAGCATTGAAGGAATGGAGTAAAGAGGAGGCTGGAGAGAAGGAAAAGGAGGATGAGGAGACAATAGCAGAGGTGAATGCCATAACACTGTCACTGCTGTGTCAGATTGATGAAATGGAGCGCAAAGATGAGGAAGAAAGGAAGGAACGAGAAAGGGAAAGAAAGAGAACTGCGCAGGGTAGGAGAGAGCCAAGTTCGATGGATATTCAGACCTTGGAGCTGAAACTTCCAACTGAACTTGCATTGCAGCTCACTGAACTTTTTGGACCTGTTGGGGTCAGTCCAGGTAATAAAACATCTAATTAATAAGTCAAATAAATCATTCAGTTATTTAGTGAGTCAAGCCAATCATTCCAATGACATCAAGTGATGACCCAAAACAATAACAAAACCGTAAAACATATTCAATGAAGTGTGGGTCTATATTTTCAAACCCGGAGTAGTTTTATTCATGTTTTTACACAACCTACCCATGATGGATTTTCCCTAATTTGGCAACCTTCTACCAAGTCTACCTTCTACCCATAGTCTTGAATAACAATAACAACTACATATATTTTTACTTTTTAAAAGTTGATGCCTGTTTATTTTGTTTTTGGAACTGTGATTATGTGGTTGATTTCATTTTCATCAAGCATTTCTATTCCTTGCTGTTTGCAGTCCTGTTCAAACAGATCTGGTGTTCTGTGAAGGCTAAAGCCCATCAAAAAGTGATAGTTCAGCTTAAAAGTAGTGTAACAGATAAAAAGAAACTGATTCTACAGTAATGTGAAAAGTTCTTACTTTGAAATGAGTAACCACATCAATCTTCATTCACACTCATAAAATAGTTTTAAATCTTTTTGAACTCCGTATGGTTGCAGGTGCATTTTCATCAGATGACTGTGCAGTTCAGATAGACCTGAACTTGGCCAAACTGCTGCACCAGAAATGGAAGGACACTATCCAAGTGAGTTCATATATATACATTTTTTTATGTTTACAGTGTTGTACAGTGTAATATTAACCTACAAAAACAATATAGGTTGTTTAATGTGACTGATTCTGATTTTATGTAAAACTTAACTAGTGTCTGTTTTCTTGGCAGGAGAAGCACAGACAGGCAGCTCTGTCCTATCAACTAATCCAAGAGAGTGAGACAGCTTATTCTGTCAATAAACACAAACACAAATTGATCACACACATACACCATGTTCTAGTAGTGATACAGTAAAGCATTAAGAGAGAAATCACATCTCATCTAGTTTAATCTTGGGTGACCACGCTGGGCGGTCAGACCCAGAGTGAAATCTTAACGGTCCACTATTTTGCCCAATCTGTCTCAAACATCAGTATTTTACTTTCATTGAGGTGCCTGGTCTTTTTTTCTTTCACAGGTTTTGTTGTATGGGTAGGTTTAAGTGATTATAATGTAATTACAAAAAATTAGTTGCAGATTTAATTACATGTAGATATCTTTAAAATTATAAATACAATGTAAAACATGTATGTATACGAAGTATGCTGTATCAAATGATTAATTAAAATTTAAGTAAATAGTAGTTAATATATAAAGTGGAACCCTTTCTTTCTGCAAATACGAAATGGAGTCACCCTAAATCCTTTGTAAGCTGTTTTTTAATTTGAATGTATAACTATTTTATTTTTATATTTATATGCCTTTTTATTGTTTTCTACAAACAAAATGTCAAGTAATGAAAATTGCAGAGACAAGATTCATATAATATATAAAAATAATTATATGTGGGAGAGGGATGCACAGAGGTCTTTGATGGAAGTGACTGTTCATGGAACTGTGGCCACTGTAGTGTGAAAAATATACTTTTTATACATTTGCTAGTTAAAGTGCAAATTTTCTTCAGCTGATTGTCAAAGTTTTTTTTTTTCCATTTATATATGATTTATTTGAAACCAAGGAGGCGGGGAAAGTCCGAAAGAAGAAAATACAGACATTTTTCATTTTAAAAACTACATACATTAAAACAAAAAGTATTACTTTATCTAAAATATCTAATAGTTAAAACAAAAAAAACAAGGGATGGATTTGTGTCTCTGATGCTTTTTTTCCTGTTTTTGCTCTTTGCTCACCATCTCTCTGTGTCTCCATGGTAACGAAGGTCCTGTCCACTGGGGTGAATCCCAGGGAAGCAAAACCAGACTGAGGGACCAATTAGATTTGTATGAAGAAATTCCTTTTATGGATCATTGGAGCGCATCCTGTGCTCCTGTCTCACTGAGGGACATCATGATCGAAGAGCAGGCGATGCAAGACAGCATGGAGAAGGTAATGGTCACACATCGAAAAAAAAAAAAAAAATCATCAGTACCTAGAACTTTGAAAGAAAGTAGTGAAAGTGAGCTATGTTTGGGTTTTAGTCCAGGTCAAGTCGGAAGGACCTGGATAAGAAAGACGGTGCATCCAAACTGAAGGAGAACCAGCTGTTTTCCATGTTCCCCACTATAGACCGACATTTTCTCAGGGATATCTTCAGAGATCACAAGTGAGAATATAATACATTTTGATTTTTTTGTATTTTATATATATATATATATATATATATATGTGTGTGTGTGTGTGTGTATAAGGGCTATCAGAATTAATGTGTTAATTAATGACGCATTAACGGAAATTTATTTTAACGGCACTGATTTTATTAATGCAGAGCGCATTTTCTGTTTGACCTGTGGCCTAATCGATAGTTGGAGAAATGGGGATGCACAGTGTTGCCGACTAGATTTAGCCAAGCAAAAAAATGTATAAGATATATCGGCCTTGGCAAAATTCTGGCGACCACTTGAAATTATACACAGGCAATATGAAAAAATTAAGACAAGGATGTGACAAAAGAAAGCAGAGTTTTGAAACATTCATGTCAGGAGCCATCATGTTTTGTTTGTAGAGTAATCACTGTAATACAAGTTCTGACACATCACACATTTTTTGCCTCTTACTCCGATTTTGCATGGCATGCAAACGTCTTGCAGTAAAGAAAGAAGGATATATATCACAAAAGCAGACTTTTTCATGATTCTTTTTCCTGCTCTGCCATTTAGAGAATGAGAGTTCAGACGTGCCGATCTGGAATTTTCTGGAAAGGTCAATCTGGAAAGGTTACTTCCCCTTTCTCTGCTTTGCCTGCCCAGAGAATTTTGAGAAAATGGATTCAGTTTATTTTTTACATGTCAGCACAGGGTTTACAAACAGACTTTTACGATATGACGCCTCCTGTATGGAGAAACTAGTCGCATGCATTGCTCAGGTGTGATATTTGGCCCATTTCAACACAGTTTTCAAATCTAGAAGGTTCTGTGGACCTCTTCTTTGAAGTCTGATCTGTAGTTCTTATTTTCTTTTGGATTCAAGTCAGGTGATTGGCTGGGCCATTCTAGCAGCTTTATTTTATTTCTCTGAAACAAATTGAGAGTTTCCTTGGCTGTGTTTGGGATCATTGTCTAGCTGAAATGTCACCCTTGTTTTATCTTCATCATCCTTGAACTGTAGTTGTTGGCACTGAATCAGCTAATATTATTTTCCACTGATAAGGGGCAGGATAGCTTACTAATTACTGATAGATTTCTGCTGGTGTCTTGGCTTTCAAAGCCTTTTTGCACCTCCCTTTTTTTTATGTGTTCAATACTTTTTCACTTTCCATTTTATTACACATAACTCAATTTCTGAACTTATCTGTGTTTTCTTTGTATGTGTGGATTACTTGTATGGCTGTGCAAAAAATCGAATGGGATTTTCATGCACATCTCATCAGTAAAGACGCTCCTGTAATTAGAAGTATATCTCCAGCACGTGTGTTCAGATCATTGTTGCCAGGTTTTCACAACAAATCCGGCCCAGTTGCTTCTCAAAACTAGCCAAATCGCATTTCCGGGAGGTTCCCCGATAAAAAAAAAATGCTTTCCGCATTCTTATTTTATGGCATGGTTTCCGTGGGAAAAAATTCGCATTTTAGGGGCTAAATATCACGTTATTGGTATTGTTGCTTCCACCTGCGGACATGAAAAACAACCACAGACTTGGCAACATTGGTTGGCATTTACTACAAAGAGTCGTAATTCACTGACAATTTACACAAAATCGATTTTAAAATCGTTGGCGATTCTTTGTCGATTTTGAAAGCGATTTTGTGTTAGTTGTCAGTAGACTACGGCTCTGTGTAGTAACTGCCGCTCCACCTGAACCAGTGTTGCCAAGTCTGCGATTGTTTTTCATGCGGTTCAAAGCAACCCCATTACCAATAATGTGATATTTAGCCCTTAAATTTTAATTTTAATTTTACCAAGAGAACCATGCCAAAAACAAAAACAAAAAAATTTATATTTTAACCCCGGGAAGCAATTATCTGGGAACCTCCTGGAATCGCGATTAGTTTTGGACTAGTTTTGAGAAGCAACTGGGCAGGATTTGTTATGAAAACCTGGCAACCATGATCTGAACACACGTGCTGGAGATAATACTTCTAATTAAAGGAGCGTCTTTACTGATGAGATGTGCATGAAAATCGCATGCGATTTTTTTGCACAGCCCTAATTACTTGGGTAAACAACATCTTGTGAAAATTTCATGTCAACAGCACCTTTAGAAAAATATTTACTGAGAAAATTGGTGACGTGTTCAATACTTTATGTATATGCAACATTGTAATGTGTAGAATTGTTGTATAATGGTGCTTTTGTTGATTTTTGGGGGTTTTTATTTTTAAAATGTGCAATTGCAGACAATAAAGAATTATTAAGAAAGCAGAAACAACCTTAAAGGAAATGTCTCTTGACCATCTGCTTCTGATTTAGTTACTCTCTGGAGCAGACCGAACAGTTTTTGCATACTCTCCTTGATGATGGGCCAGTCAAAAATGTGGTGGCACCTGAACCTGCTCCTCAACGTAATGGTGCTCACAGAACTCCGAGCAAAGAGCGGGTGAGCTACATATGATCATATATCATACTGAAATGAAACCAATACCCTGTGTTGACGCGTTTTTGTCTCACTCACTCAGAAATGGAAACTGAAAGAGGAGGTGGTGGAAGCTGCTCAATTCCAGGATTCGGAGGATCCAGAATATGAAGACTTCCGCACAGAGGCAACACTGCAGAGACGTCAGCAGATAGAGTGTTTTAACAAGGCCGCTGAAGCTCATCGACAAGGGCGAAAGGACGTGGCTAGTTTCTACGCACAACAGGTTCAAGAGATGAACATTATAATGTGTGCTGAAAAACTGATAGAAAAACAAAAGAATAGATTTCAGGCAAACACAACATTTTAAACATTGTAAATAGTGTCTTAAGGTAAGAATAAACGGTGTCAGTCCACACTGAACACTGAACTGCTGCACTGCAAGACAGTAACATTTTTGATGTTTAACAGATGGGTAGGTCTACTAAGTACAAACTCACTAAAATAGTGTGAAACAGTGCCGGCCACTTTTCAGAAGCCTTGCTTCTGGAAGCATTTTTACTTTATTATTATTATTATTTTTATAGTCTTTGTTTCACAGTTATAAGCTATGAGTCAAACCAATTAACAAGCAAAATTATACCAAAAGACAAAAGGCATGAGAATACTTTCCTCAACAGCTTCAATGAGGGAAAAGAACTACAATACCATAAAGCATTGTGAATGACAATGAAATTAAAACTATGGCAAAATATGAAAGTATTGACTTAAAGATGCTGAATGCTATATGTCGTGATTCTCTGATTGAGAGAGTTTTCTTTGCAGAACCATTGGTAATTGTATGTTTTTGACCAAGAAGCCATCACATTATTTCTTTAAATAAATTATTTCAATAATCATATTTACTGGTGGACTGCTAACCATGATTATTTAAAGAAAAAACATTGGGCTGATGGCATTAAAAACATACCCTTAATTATTAGCCTTGTAGATCACAGTAGGTCTGTCTTTAAAGTTATAGTTAAAAATAAATTCATTCATAGAGAAAATTAATGAGATTTTTACTTCAGCAAGCTAACTGTTACATTCTATAAAAATCAAATTTTTTGTAAGTACAACTTATTTATAGAGCGCTTTTCACAGATACAATCACAAAGTGCTTTACAAGGTACAACCACATTAATATTAAAATAAAATTAAAACAAATAAAAAGTCCAAAGTAAACTTAAGCCCAATCAACTAAAAGCTTGTTTAAATAACAGTGTCTTGAGTTGCCTTTTAAAGGACTCGACAGAATCAGCCACACGGAGGAACAAAGGCAAAGGCGTTCCACAGTCTGGGGGCTACAGCCTCAAAGGACAGATCTCCCCGGGTTTTATAACGAGTCTTTGGGAAAATTAAACTTTGGCCTGCTGATCGAAGGGAACGACCTGGGGAGTATGTGCATAGCAAATCAGTGATGTATTGTGGGGCCTGACCATTTAAAGCTATAAAAGTTAAAACTAATATGTTAAAATCAGTGCAAAATTTGATAGGTAGCCAGTGTAGGGAGGACAAAATAGGGTTTATGTGAGCCCGTCTGCCAGATCTTGTTAAAAGCCTTGCAGCAGCATTTTGTACCATTTGGAGACTATTTAAATAGAGCAGATTTGTTAAGAAAAGGAAAAAGAGAGTTACAATAATATAAACATGAAGAAATAAAAGCATGAATAACCATCTCAAGATCAGAGTCCGTTAAAATCATCCTCACAACCAGGATTTTTTTATTTATTAACTGGAGAATTACTCATTTCTCCTGATTTGTAGTTATCTGTGGGCCATTCTAGTGATATTCAGAGTTTGGACTGAATGAACCCCTCATTCCATGAAGCAGTTTAAATAATCTAGAAAAATAATAATAAAAATAATGTTTTTTGTATTACATCTTATTTGAATTTCAGGACACTTGCTGCTCAGCTTTATTCCCTGTGTCTGTTAGCTTTTTAAAAAACATGCGTGCAGAGTGCAGTGATGTTATTTGATTAGAACTCTTACAGTTTCCATGTCCAATTTTGTGTACATTCTTAGGGTCACATGCATGGGGACAAGATGCGTGAAGCGAATTACAGAGCAGCCATGCAGATATTTCGGAGAGTGAATGCTTCACTCCTGCCTCAGAATATTCTAGATCTCCATGGACTGCATGTGGACGAGGCCCTTCATCATCTTGGTCAGGTTCTCACAGACAAGAGTTTAGGTAAGTGAACCAATAACATACAAATAATAGTTTTTCAATTGTGTATATAGTAGTATGTATTGGATTGTTTCAGAGTCTGACGTGATCTTGAAAAGATGTGTGTGTGGTTTTTGTTGTTGTTGTAGAATTCAGTCAGGGTTTGTGTCAGCCTCAGCTGTCAATCATCACAGGAAGAGGTAATCGCAGCCAAGGGGGAGTGGCACGCATCAGGCCTGCTGTACTAGACTACCTCAAAAATCATCACTACAGGTATACTAACTGAATCCAGTATTTCTGAAATGTTAATTTTATATACAGTGGTGCCTAAAAATATTTAAACACTAGTATTAGTATGTTTGAAAATGTAAACTGATATTTCCTACTGATACATTTCAGCAAAGATAGAAATAACTGACTTGAAACCAATTTTAGCTGGTGAGAATACTAGGGTTCTAATAATTTTCGATTTTTTTTTTTTTTAATTAAGGTTAAACAATTATAAATGTATATAATATATTTAATCTGAAAATGTAATCCATCACAATTATAGAAACAATCTAGGGATGTAATTTGTGAAATATTTTTTTTATCTTGCATAACCAGTTGTCATTATGTGTATGTTTCTTTTTCCATCATTTCTTTTTGTCTTTCTCACAGTTTTACTGAGCCTAAGACTGGACTGGTGCTGGTCACTCTTCATAAAGAGCTGCTACAATGAAGCTATTACTTTAAGATTTCTCTCTTTCCACTGCCTTAATCCAAAATGTCTTCTCTGCAGACAAACAGTGCCAATTATTATACAGTTTTTTTTGTCTTTTAACTACATACAGCATTTTTATGTCTTTCTGTAATTGTGCAAGAGTTTATCCAAATCATAAAAATCAAGGTACTACATATTTACACGGTGTTTTATATTGCACTGACATCTACATACACATTATTCTTTATTGAATGTTTATTGATGCAACCTTATTCCACTTACTGATCCCACTTCCTAATCGTAATCACTACAATTTTCCATAAGTTTTTTTGGGGCCTTTTGTTTTATATATATATATATATATATATATATATATATATATATATATATATATATATATATATATGGTCACACATTTTCCATAACCAGCCCATATAGGAGAAAAAGCGGGTTGTTATTCAGGTATTTGTTTGATATGATGCTTGATGTTTAATTAAATTTTTATTGTACATTGTTTTGATCCATACTTTTGGTTTATAAGTGTATGTAAGTTTTACAAGACCTAGGATGTTGTGTATGGAAATGGGGATTATTCTCTTCAGTGTTGGTATATATAAAAATACATTAATAGAGTTTCTGGAAATATAAATGCTGATCCTCAATCAGCTTTGAATTTTAGATTGTTTGTAAGCAGCGTGGACTGATCCTAGATCAGAATTTGAAATTTTATGTTGCTATGCTGTGCTAATGATTTTTTTTAGCTCAGCTTTAGTTTTTATATTTTCAGTTGAAAATGTTGATACCACACATTTTATAGACATCTTAATGCTGCTATGCAAATCACAATTCTTATGTGTAAGAATTTGTTCTAAAAAAAAATATTTTTGTGAAATTGTATATTTTGAACCTCAGGAGATTTTATACGTCAAATGTTGTTTTATTTTTGTTAGAAAGTATGGTTGATAAAACTTAACAGAAGAATAAAGTCTTAACATGTACAAGCTTTGTTTTGGTGAAATTAAAGTGTTATATAGTTAGCACAGCTGTAGGGGGTAGCATAGCATGTGCTTGGAGCTCAAAAATCACAGTTGAACATTTTCTGCATCTTCGTGTCTCTTTCTCTACATTTCCTCTTTAATCAGTAGTAACCGTTGGTGGGGGGAAATTTAACTCAGCATGTTGCACGCTCAGTAGCATTTGTTTGTTTCAATTAGCAAAGGTCAGATTCCTCCATGATGAAAGTGGCAGCTGTTGAAGTGACTGCAGTGCACTTTTTCTTCATCAGAGGGCGACACTGTTGACTCAAATTACTTCGTGCCACCTGAAACTGAATATAAGGTTTTATTAAACAAACAAACAACTTGTTTGCTGTATAGATTATAAATGTTCAATGCCCTTCAAAATTGTCATTTGAAAATTGAAATAGTTTGAATTGCTACCCAAACAAGGTCTGATATTGTGTGAAATTATTCTTTTGTGTGAAATTATTCTAGACTTAACCTTAAACTTCATGTTTTGTTTGAGAACTGAGAACTTCTCTGGCTTTTTAAATACCATACTGTCTGGCAGTCCTCTCTAAAATGTGTCTACTTAGTGATAACATAATTTAAACTGTAAATAAGGGTTAATTTCAAAACGGACTTGACTTTTTCTGACCTGAAAAGACTTCTATAGACGTCTGAAAAGTCTCAGGGACCCCAAACAAAGAACAAACAGTAAATCTAATCTGGACATGAGAGCTGATATAGGGTTTGATCTTGTTCTTGTTTATATCTTTGCTGCATTACCTGCAGTAGTTTCATGTATGAGTTCTTGACTGCAGAAGAAGCAAAACTCAACACCGGAGATGTGCTGAGAACGTCACAGCGGAAGCTTAAAGGAGATTTGAAGTATGATTTTACAGAGAAAAGAGCCCAGCCTCGCATTTCACTTCCCTCTACTAGAGGATGCAACATATATGCTCTGTCTGTGAAGGCACATATTTTCTCTCTGTGTTTGAGTATTTGAGTTTCCTGAGTTAAACAGTTTAACTTCGGAGAAATATGCAGCTTTCGTTCTGATCTTTTCATAATGCTTAATTAGATTACACGAAATAACATGCTAAATTGAGTTGATTTACATCAACTTGTAAATCTCACAGTTGAAGAGTTCAAAGAGGTGAGTTTGTTTTCTTCTTTTTAACAGCCTACATTTATTAACTATATAACGCTTCAGTTTAAAACGGTGAATCTGTTTTATAAATGTATAAATGTTTTTTAATTATTATTTTTTTTTTTAATCTATAACTTTTTATCATCTGCATAAATTGATTAACAATCCAAACCTGCTATAGTGTTCAATATTTGTTAGGTTCTTGACTGGTTTAAATTTAAATGAATTATTTTTAAATGTAGATTGAAATTGAGATTTTTGAAATATTAAAATTTGATGTCTTTGAAAAACATTCTTGTTCCCTGGTTTAATATAACATGGTTACCAAGGGCTTAATTAAATGAATGTTTGATACTTTTTGCTAGCATATAATTTTTTTTATTTACTAATTGTTTTTTGATTAAAAAAAATACAATAATTTTTTTTTTGTTTTATGCTAAATTTTTATTATACTTTACAATGCTTAGAGTCTGACAACAGTGTTTGTGCTCCATCGCCGAACGTATTGTAACCTTATACATTTAAATAAAAAAATATATTTTCCTTTTTTTTTTTCCAATACTTATAGTATTTCTTTTCAGAATCCTTATGTGTTTCAGTTGTCGATGAAGATATAATTAATGGAGTCATTTTAAAATACGTATTGGTACAGAAATGTATCTTAACCATTGTCGAGATTATTAAACACTTGCCAGATTATTCTTATTCTTAAGAGTAGTCTGATAATGCCAAAAAGTGTTTTCCGACAGAATATAATACAACCATTTGGCCTTTTGTGGTATTAAATTGAACAGCTGTTTGAATCATAAGTGTTCTTTCCTCTCACGACAGCCATGTAGGCCTAGGAAGTGTAAGCCATTGCCATTTCGAGAATCATCTATAAGTTTGTGTTATGTCTGAAATATCCTTACCAGCACTGGTATAGATACCAGCACTGGTATAGCCCATAGATTTATTAAATAAAAAACAAATATGCTGTGGTATTTGTGTTAAACAGCCTTTTTAAAACACTCATAACCAAAAACTCTTAAATGAGACTTTAGTCGATAGCTGGGCTGTTGTCAGCCCGAAGCATCGTCCCAGGCCTCATAATGAGGAAGGTCTACATGCTCTGTAGTATAGCGGGACATTGTACTCTATTTCACATCTATGAAAATGAGGAGAAAGTGAAAAATTGAGTGACTGTCTATTGCATGGTGGTATAGTATGTATTTTTTAAATGTATATTTAGCACAAAAATGAGAATGAGAAAATTACTTTCTTTATTTTGTGGAACACAAAGGAATGTAATTTTAGGAACGTTGCAGTCGATACAACATCTGACCCCAAAGACTGTCACTCTATGGACCAAAAAAAAAAAAAAAAAAAAAAAAACTTTCCAAATTGTTTCTGTGTTCCACATAAGAAAGAGTATCATACAGGTTTGAAATGACACAAGTCTGAGTAAATGATAATTTCTTAAAATATGAGACTACATATAAATCTATTTTAATGTTACATAAAAAAAAATCTCATTGTATGAAATCATTTCTTGGTGTTTTGTGATTGCATAATAGTAATTTTTACTTCTTTATTCTTTCAACTAAGCAGGAGTCAGAGAGAGTACAACGGTCAAATGAAAGACACGCCTGGGGGACTTCTCACTTCTGGATTTATGTCTTAAATATCTCTAAGGGTACATAATGACCTCAGTTCCAAAACCTTCACGGGAATCCAGAGCCGAGGAGTAAATCACCACGTCCCAAGACGAAGATCGTGAAGAAGACTTCAGAATGCTGTTGAACGTGCAGGGTTTTTGCTCTTAGTCCTCATAGTTCTGCAGACTTGAAATTACAACGATGATTTCCTCTTCAGTCAGACACCGCTAATATATTTTTGTAGAAGCATTAGACTGTACTTTACAATAACTACAACACCAGAGAAGGAAGGATGAATGGGTTGGCAGAGACCTCAGTGAAATGCGTACTGGTCGGGGACTGTGCAGTGGGTAAAACTGCTCTTCTTGTACGATTCACTTCTGAAACTTTCCCAGACAGCTACAGACCGACTGTCTATGAAAACACGGGCGTTGATGTTTTCATGGATGGAATCCAGATCAGCTTGGGACTGTGGGATACAGCAGGACATGATACATTCCGCCAAATCCGGCCCATGTCCTATCAGCAGGCCGATGTGGTTTTGCTATGTTATTCGGTGGCAAATCCAAATTCGTTACATAATTTGCGTTATAAATGGATCGCTGAAGTGAGGGAATTTCTTCCAAAAGTACCTGTGCTGGTTGTAGCCACACAGACAGACCATCGTGAGATGGGACCGTATCGTACTAACTGCACAACAGCCTCCGATGGCAAACAGGTGGCACAGGAGATCCGTGCCAAGGGATACCTGGAATGCTCGGCTCTCAGCAATCGTGGTGTGCAACAGGTTTTTGAGTGTGCCGTTCGAACGGCTGTTAATCAGGCACGGAGACGGACAAGGCGGAGACTGATGGACCTTAACCCCTGTAAAATCTCCTGATGATTTCAATAGAGGGATGTTGTTTAATTCTCATCACTAAGACAATATTGTTTCTCACACACAAAACCAAGTATCTGAAGCCTCAACAAAGACCGATGTCTAAATACGGTTTACTTAAAATACTTGTTTGATTTTGAGTCAGGTTCTGAAATCTGACCATACGTTAGACACATTACAGACGTGAACAGCTATTTATTCAGTCCCATTTTATATTAGTTGGCCTTAACTACTATGTACTTACATTTAAATGAATCAGTTGATAAGATGCACTTACTGTGTACATAAATATGTCGTATTTACATTTTGAAAAAGGCCTGCATGTAATTAAATTTGTAATTAATTTCTGTATAATTATACTGTTGACCTGTCCCTTACACCTTAACCCACCCTTAAACCTACCCATACCACCCAACCTGTCCCTAACCGTAACCGTATCCCACCTCGATAACAGCAAAAGTGTGAACACAATAAGGACATATACATATTTTATATAAAGTGGGACTGTTTATTCATTAAACAGCTGTGCCCTTGTTAATTTTATTAATATAAAATTATCAATCACAGGATTTTACAAGTTAAACATATATTTTAAAAGATGTGCATCTTTTATTACACTGCTACATGTGTTGCAAAATGTACATTTTTAGATTGTAGTTCTTCAAGTTCAGTTATGAATTTAATTCTTGTGAATCGAAACTGCTGGTTCCTCTCCTACACTTGTGATCATGTAAAATCATAATGTCACACTGAGATCTCCTTCTGTAATCTTAATTTTAGATGGCGATTAAATCACTTTAATTATGTATTTCTGATTTGCTGACAATGCTTTTTTTTGGTGAAATGTTGTTTATGGAGCTAAATACTGGAATGGGGATTTCAGTGTCGAAATTCTTATTCATAAAAGATTGATTTTATAGTCTTTATTAAGTCAATTAAATAAGTAGTTATGTTAATAAAAAAGAGTTTAGCTGTTACTTTGCTAAAGTATCTGTGTGGTTTGTCATGCACAGCGAACCCATGGAAAATGCGTTTACATGATTTCTGACTAAAAATGAACTTAAGGCATGTGTTTATCATAAATAAAAATGATTTTGAAAAGGTGGTTTACAAACTTATTAATGCCAAGAATTTTACTATATGAGAAAAAAATAGATATTAAAAACTGTGATTTAAAATGTTAATAATAAATGATTATAAATAAATTATATTATCTGGAAAATATTAAAATATTATTGTTCAAAATGTTTATTAATGAGTTAAATTTAATTGTATAGGATTGATTTATTTATTTAACCTGTTAAATGTCACCCCGTCCCGTATACGGGACGCCTACGTTGACTATACTATATTACAATCAAATCTAATCAAATCTTGACAAACTATATATCGTTGGAAAGGTCTAAGACTCCCAAATATATAATTTATGACAAGAGTGCACCCTCAGAAATCTACATTACAAAAGGAGCTTTGACCTTTGTTTAAAAAAAAGACTTCCTCGTTGCCTTTTTCTCTATCACATTTTAGAAATCATCAGAAGTTATATATCACTTGAAAACATAAAATCTCAAAATTCATCCTTCAAAACCCATTTTAAAATCAGACATTGCATGACCATGTAAATGGTACATCAAAATCATGTTACAAAATGTTTTCAGACATGAATGAAAAAAATTTAGGTTTGTATCATGCACATTCATGTCTATCTTCAAAAACGTGAGTGACAGTTAACAGGTTAAAAATTCTTTTTTTTTTTACCGTAAACTGCAAAGTTTTTTTCTGTTGTTGTTTTTTTTTCTTTTTTACACTTAATTCCGCTGAAATTTTCTGCGGCCCACATAGCCCCTTCTGGAGGCCCCTAGGGGGTCCCCATACCTCATTTGAATACACCTTGCTAAAAACAGTTTTACTAGAAATTATTCCATGTTATTCGATCTGAGAAACCACAATACATTTTTGAAGATACCTTATACATAGACTTGTCTTTTTAAAATCTTTTAAAACTGGTGAATTGGACCTCCATTATAAATTAGTTACTGACATCATAAACATTAATGACAAAATATCTGCACAGAAAAATAACCAAGCTGTTTCTTACCTCATTTGATGTAAAAACGTTCTGTTTAAATATATCAGTATACGGCATGTTACAAATAAATCATGATAACATTTGTGAATAATCGCTTCTGTGTCTATGCAATAAACATTTGAATCTGAGATGTTTTACTCTTGATATAATCACTCTGCAAGCCACGGGTTAAGCGTTTTTTTCTCACCAAATATAATATGTAATACTTTATACGTAATGTCTTCTCCATTAAGACTCTACATACCTGTACATGCAGGACAAAAAGCGAGTATGTTATTTCTAGCCGTTCTGAAACATTCTGTATTCTGAGGTTCCAGGTTTGGTTGTCAGTTATGTTGTGTGCTAGTGACTGGTTAGAATGAACACGAAGATAACGGAGACAGAGTTCACATTGTTCGAGCTGATCTCTACTTAAGCTTCAACACCACTGTACAATACTGTACAGACCTTCTTGATTATGATTATATATTTTACATCAGATGTTTTTAGATGTGCAGTGTATCACAGCAGACTGACAATTTGCTTGTCCAGCAAACTGACAGAGCCTTGTTTGTGAACAATATAAAACTACTTATGTGAATAAGGATCGATACATAGAAGATATTTTAGGAAAATGCACATAATACATTTATTTATAATATTCCCATGCAGTCTCTGACATTTTGAGACTTTGTGCTATATTACTAGACAGCAGAATGTTTTATAAAATTGTTATCAAAATAACACACAGGCAAAATGTAAAAACAAAGGAGATGCATGCTACTACTCGCACTACATAAAAGGAAGAGTCGGCAGAGGAGAAAAAAGAGACAGAGCAACAGAAAGAAGGAGTATATGTTATGTGGTTTATGGAGACGAAGTGATGTAGGCCGGTGCTTTTGGAGAACTAAAGAGTTTAGACCCTGAAACCACATCCCAGCAGGAGAACGTCTCTCTCTGAACTCACTGAAACCACGCTGTGCTTCGTGGCTCCCTAGAAAAATGTTAGAACTGCAGAGTGAAATGTAAATACAATGTAAATCTCTTTTCAAAATGTTTTGTAAGTCAAGGTATTTCTGTGATATCAGAAATATTTTGTACCTCAAAAAATCAACTTAAAATGAGTGTATAACTTAATGAACCTTTGCTCTTGTGACAAATGAATAAATGAATGGTCGCATTAGGTAATACAGTCAACAGGATTGTACTCAAACTGCAAAATGTATACAGTACATACATATAAATATATATGTGTGTGTGTTTTTGTGTGTGCTTTGTGAATAAAAAATAAAAAAAGACAGAAAGAAAGAAAGTGTCCATTGTTATTTTGGACTTCAATGACTTTACCTGTACAAACAAAAACAGTTGAGACATTTTACAAAGTATCTTTTTCTTACATTCCTTTTGTAATGACTTTAAAATGAAGAAATTATGACAGAATCTACCTTTTTGTGTGAACTGTCCCTTTAAAGAAATAGGCTTGAAACTTTAATGTGTGTAAGAGAGACTGTTGGAGATGTTATACAGGTGTGTGTGTGTGTGTGTGTGAGTGTGTGTGTATATATATATATATATATATATATGTATATATATATACACACACACCCACACACATACAAATATATACATATATATATATATATATATATATATATATATATATACAGTCTTGTTCAAAATAATAGCAGTACAATGTGACTAACCAGAATAATCAAGGTTTTTAGTATATTTTTTATTGCTACGTGACAAACAAGTTACCAGTAGGTTCAGTAGATTGTCAGAAAACAAACAAGACCCAGCATTCATGATATACACGCTCTTAAGGCTGTGCAATTGGGCAATTAGTTGAAAGGGGTGTGTTCAAAAAAATAGCAGTGTCTACCTTTGACTGTACAAACTCAAACTATTTTTAACAAACATTTTTTTTTTTCTGGGATTTAGCAATCCTGTAAATCACTAAACTAATATTTAGTTGTATGACCACAGTTTTTTAAAACTGCTTGACATCTGTGTGGCATGGAGTCAACCAACTTGTGGCACCTCTCAGCTGTTATTCCACTCCATGATTCTTTAACAACATTCCACAATTCATTCACATTTCTTGGTTTTGCTTCAGAAACAGCATTTTTGATATCACCCCACAAGTTCTCAATTGGATTAAGGTCTGGAGATTGGGCTGGCCACTCCATAACATTAATTTTGTTGGTTTGGAACCAAGACTTTGCCCGTTTACTAGTGTGTTTTGGGTCATTGTCTTGTTGAAACAACCATTTCAAGGGCATGTCCTCTTCAGCATAGGGCAACATGACCTCTTCAAGTATTTTAACATATGCAAACTGATCCATGATCCCTGGTATGCGATAAATAGGCCCAACACCATAGTAGGAGAAACATGCCCATATCATGATGCTTGCACCTCCATGCTTCACTGTCTTCACTGTGTACTGTGGTTTGAATTCAGAGTTTGGGGGTCGTCTCACAAACTGCCTGTGGCCCTTGGACCCAAAAAGAACAATTTTACTCTCATCAGTCCACAAAATGTTCCTCCATTTCTCTTTAGGCCAATTGATGTGTTCTTTGGCAAATTGTAACCTCTTCTGCACATGCCTTTTTTTTAACAGAGGGACTTTGCGGGGGATTCTTGAAAATAGATTAGCTTCACACAGACGTCTTCTAACTGTCACAGTACTTACAGGTAACTCCAGACTGTCTTTGATCATCCTGGAGGTGATCATTGGCTGAGCCTTTGCCATTCTGGTTATTCTTCTATCCATTTTGATGGTTGTCTTCCGTTTTCTTCCACGTCTCTCTGGTTTTGCTCTCCATTTTAAGGCATTGGAGATCATTTTAGCTGAACAGCCTATCATTTTTTGCACCTCTTTATAGGTTTTCCCCTCTCTAATCAACTTTTTAATCAAAGTACGCTGTTCTTCTGAACAATGTCTTGAACGACCCATTTTCCTCAGCTTTCAAATGCATGTTCAACAAGTGTTGGCTTCATCCTTAAATAGGGGCCACCTGATTCACACCTGTTTCTTCACAAAATTGATGACCTCAGTGATTGAATGCCACACTGCTATTTTTTTGAACACACCCCTTTCAACTAATTCAACTAATTGCCCAATTGCACAGCCTTAAGAGCGTGCATATCATGAATGCTGGGTCTCATTTGTTTTCTGAGAATTTACTGAACCTACTGGTAACTTGTTTGCCACGTAGCAATAAAAAATATACTAAAAACCTTGATTATTCTGGTTAGTCACATTGTACTGCTATTATTTTGAACAAGACTGTATATATATATATACACACATACATATACATACACATACATATACATACATATACATATGCATACATATATATTTGCCTTAGTCCATATTCTGCCAATTTACAGAGTGCTGTGGTCTACAAAACAGACTAAATCAATACACGCACACATATACACATTCGTTCTATGCGACCCACCACACATTCTGTTCTCTTTTTTACAACAGGAAACACCTGCATTGTTCTGTTACCACATGAGCGTTCTGATACACATACACATACATACACCCATAAAGCATCAAAGCCATGCACAATCACCTATCTATGACAGTTAAGCCAAAATCTAGAGATTGTGCTTCACAAGATAAGTTACATATGCAAATTTCAAATATATAAAAACAAAACAAAACCAAAAAAAAAAAAAAGAAAACACAAAAAAACATTTTTAATAGGCAGATATATTAAATATCATCACATCAACCTTTAGGATTTTCCATGGTTTGTGTAGTCTGGCAGTAGTGAGTCAGAAAGGAAGGAGTGTGTAGGACAGGGAAGACACCCCTGAAAATGATACTGAGGGAATCACCCTAATTTCAGAAAATACAAAGAGAATACTGAGTCATTTTGAGTCATTAATTCATTTTATTGAGTTTTTTTTTCTTTCTAAATTTACCTGATCTGCTGCACTGTAATATGAACAGGTAAGATAAAACAATGGAAGAAAAAAATACTTAAAACTGCTTTCTTTAGTGCAATCTAGGCTATTTAATCATTCCTGAGAACGATTGTCTGTACTGGAGCATTATGGGAAAAGTAGTTCTACAGCATAATATGTCGAAGTGCACTACAGGATATGAAACTCTCCTACGCCTGAGAAAGAAAGAGAAAGAAAGAGAAAGAAAGAGAAAGATAGAAAGACGCCTCAAGAAGAACCACTTCCTGTCTTGTTCCTGTCATCATTTCAGACCCTACAGTCATTGTGTGTGTATGTGCTTGTATTCCTGTGTAGGCGCTGGGAAATATGAGGGGGCTGTCTGACACAATCTAAATAGATTTAGTTACAAACAACTCCCCAAAGGTGCTTAGAAATCTGTTACTTAAATTACTTGTAAAATAACTCACTGATATTTTACACATGGGACAAAACATATCCCACTTTTTTTTTTTATGGAATTTTCAGATATATACAGTGTGTGTTTGTGTGTTTGAGTGAGAAAATACTTAATTTATAAAATGTTCTGAATACACAGTCACAATATGTTGATGCAGTTTGTAAAATTAATTGCACTGTAGCACTGTAGTATTAGTTTTACATTTTCATTTCTGTGCTTCTGCCATTGAAAAAACAATATGCCCCACCAGTAAACTAACACAGGGAACAATATTACTTGTTCTCACTTTTTTAATGAGATGAGAAAATTAATGAGAAAGTTAATATGTGTCAGAGATGCAAAGAAAAAATGATATTTTTCATTTCCATTTCTGCAAAAGAAATGTCTAGAATGTATACCTTGTAACATGTTACCTATTAATCTCTGCTGTCTTGAAAGTCAGTGTGTGCATGTCTCAGAGACAGACCTCTCTTCCTTTAAAATTCATTGTGTGTAACACTCAAACCACATGACCCGTCTGCACTACACTCTTGTCAGATCGGCTCTCACTGTGATGGACAGAACAAACACATTCAATGACACATAATTACTATGGACAGTCCTTCACAAGTCTGCAAAAGATAACACATAAGATGTTTTTAGAAAGAACAGAAGATCTCCAGTAATATAACCACACATTCTTCTTGCATAGATAAGTATCTCCACGGTAAAAAGAAGCGTGTGTACGTGTGTTAGTGTGCATGCTATGTGATACCTCGGCTCTTGTTCCAGAGAAACAAGACATTCAGGCCTTCAGTGTTGTACCTGACATACCACACACTCTCAAAGCTCAGACCGCTCTGGGACTTTCCTCCTCTCCAGCAAATAAAATATGACCTTGGACGGCAAATGAGAAGAAACAGCAAATAATAACTGCCAGATTTTATTGTATTTTTTTGCCATTCTTCTGAAAAATGCAGATTATATTTATTGTGGTTCACATTAGCATGTTGCTACATGGTAAGTCCATGCTCTTTTTAATGCTGATACTGACAAAAGATACATAATTTTCCAAATCAATCTTGTCTTGTTTTTCAGTAGAAGATAACTGAACATTCTTTGAACAAAATTAATTTCTTTGATAAGCAATATTGTTTCAGTTAACAATAGATTTTCAGAGTAAAAATTTTCTCACCTTGTTAACAAATTGTATTTCTTGTTTTAAATATGTGAACGTGTACTGTTATATTTATCACTATGGTAGTCATATTTTTGCAAAACTACTATACCTGAGAAAATATTGAAATGATTTGTTAAATTTCAACAAATGTATAATTTTTTATGGTATATGACTCTATTTGTTTAAATGACAACAATTAATTAAAATATATGTCCTCTCTAGTTGTTTTCTCTGCTCAGGGTCGTTTTGCTCAAAAACTGCTGAATGACCTAATGGAGAACTATTCTAATGCTTTACGGCCTGTGGAGGACACAGACAAAGCCCTTAATGTCACTCTACAGATCACACTCTCACAGATCAAAGATATGGTGAGCATTAAACACACACACACACACACACACGTCTATGGAATACTGACATTAAACCCTGCACCTATTTTACCTCACAATTTTTATAAATAACAAAACAGAATGAGTTTACAATTACATGCATCAGACCTACTGCAGAAACAGTTGGTTTGATATCACTTCCGCTGGTTCGGAGATAAAGGCATACTGTATATCGCACCAGCAAAACACCCACACGCTGTCCAACTGGCCTTGATGTGGCATGGTGTGTGTATGTTCTGATCATACTTTGGCAACTTAATGCTGAAACCGCAATGATTGCACAATTGCCCCAAACTTTTAACCTCTGAAAATACATGCCTAGCTGAAATACATACTTGTGCAGACCTAGTACTTAAATATCAGCAGTTAATGATGTAGTGACAGCAAATTTGTTAATGGTGCCTAACCAATTTCAAAGCATAATTTACTCTTGAAAGGCTTTTGCTTTAGCACACAGATTTACATTGGATGTCAAGTAGAGAACCACCACAGTAACTTATATTTAAACAATTCATTCATTAAATAAGATCATACAACTAAATTGGAATGGTCATCAGTGGGAACATTTTGTCCACATAATTATGCAGTTACAGAGTTACCAACCAGCCAAAACTGCCCCCACTGGATTAATAGCTGTGTTCTTCATTTTTGTTGCAGTTATTATGGATAACTCTAGGTGTCAGTGCTCGTCAAATGTTTAATGTGTGTATCCTCTTCTCATCAACTCTCTGTGTCCTTTGACAATGCAAAGTTTTATGCGTGTATGTATAGTGTAAGCTGTGTGACTAATGTATAGTAGTTTTTTAGCAAGTGTGCCACTGCGGATCAAAGTGTTGGATAATAAGATGTGTAATTCTTTTACTTCGTTTTATTTACACACACACCCACATACACACACTTTATGAGTATAGCAAATTGGGTGAAACATTTAATTAACAAATTAATCTAAACTTCAGACTATCTTACTATGGCTTCAAGCTGAAGTGCAGAATAAACTCTACAAGTTTCTGGAAAATTGTTATCAAGCATGATTTGAGAATGGTTACATCTTGTGCTTCAATGGAAGCAATAACACCTGTTTGCACAAAATAGTGCAAATGAGTGTAAATGATGACAGAAATGTCATTTTTGGGTGAACAGCCTATTCAAATGCACTAATTAAATTGTAATTGTATGGTTTTACATTAGTGTTTGTGTCTCTGTCTGTCTGTGGATGATGGTTATATAAGACACAGGTAGTAATTGTTATGTGTGTTCCAGAAAGAGACAATGCATTTCTCATTCAAGAAGCACTGAATTTCCACCCTGATCAAACTCGATCAAATATTAATTTACTGAACCTGAGGAGTACCTTTAACCAATGAGATGTGATATGTACAAGGCATTAAGTGCAACCTAAGGGTTCAGACTTTCTTTCCTTTCATTCTTCATTGTTGTGAGAAAGTGTACCATGTACAACAACAGGGTTTTATCTTGCAGTGCAAGACCCTGTGTGACTGAATACTTGGTCTTAACATACAATGTAACCCATACTCAGTGTAACCCATACTCAAATAAAAATAGATATCTAACCTTATACATTTGAACATGTTCACAGTAAGCACATAGGGTTTTAAGCTCTAAAAGGATCATAAAGATTCAATTCAACTCTATGTCTTCTGCGATCACTGTGTATGATAAATAGACCAAGATTTAGGTGGTTATTCACAAATCAAATAACTGATTAATTCATATATAGAGAGCCCAAATAAATAAAAAATATGTGCAGTTATGAAAATTGGTTTTGCTTTGTGCTTGACTCTTTGTGCTAGGATGAAAGGAACCAGGTGTTGACCACATACCTTTGGGTGCGTCAGATCTGGCATGATGCTTATCTACATTGGGATAAAGATGAGTATGATGGACTTGAGGTCATTCGAATACCCAGCAGTCTTGTTTGGAGACCAGACATCGTTCTGTATAACAAGTTAATACATGTCACATACACACATTATCTTGCATAAAACATGGAAACATACAACTTTGTTAATTTAACTATGACATAATGTGAGAATGTAAACATTCATACTTAACTAATATAGACAACAGGCTCAAATTTGTTTAATGAATACATAAAAGACTGAATTATTGACCTCTATATTTCTTTTTCACTCAGTGCAGATGAGGAGGACTCCTCCGGACCCCCAGACACGAATGTGGTGTTGAGATATAATGGTGAGATCACTTGGGACTCCCCTGCTATCACTAAGAGTTCCTGTAAGGTGGACGTCTCTTATTTCCCCTTTGATAGTCAGCAGTGCAACCTTACCTTTGGCTCCTGGACCTACAATGGCAACCAGGTATATGTACTTGATAGGTGTACATAGTTAGCAAGAACAATAGTGAGCATGCATACTTGTGTTGAATTATTCCAATAACTTGCTTTGTATAACAGCTTTTTGAGTCACACTTTATATTAGGTGGCCTTAACTACTAACAGTTAAATAAATCATTTGATACAATGCACTTGCATGCATGTTCTTAAATTATGCTTATATATTTTTTAAATGCCTGCATGTAATTTCATTTGTAATTAATTTCTGTAAATATATTTATAATTACACTGTTTACCAATTTCTTACAACTTAACCCATACCATCAAAGCTGTCCCTAACCTTACCTGCATCTCATCTCAACAACAGCTAAAGTGTTTTGCAATACAATATAAACACAAAAAGTACATTGTACTTATTTTTTTTGTTGTAAGTACATTGTAGTTAAGGCCACCTAATATAAAGTATAAATGTAAAATGTGCACACTGTTATGTTCCAATGGATGCAGATGTAGTCCCCTAGTTCACTGTAGGTATGACACATTTGGGTTTTGCTCATTTACTCTTATTTTAGTCTTAAATACAGTACATGTTGAATTCAAAATATTCATAGGGATAATTCACTCAACAATGAAATTCTTCATCATTTATTCACCCTCCACTTGTTCCAAACCTTAATAAAGTTTCTTCCAGCTATTGTACACAATAGAAGCTAATTTGAAGAATGTTGGTAACCAAACAGTTGGTGGTAGCGATTGTCTACTACAGTATGAAAAAAAAAATGTTCTTCAGATCTGTAGGTCTGATGCATGTAACTGTAAACTCATTCTGTACTATTATTGATTAACTCATACAGGTTTGGAACAAGTGTTGTGTAAATGATTATAGAATTTTCATTTTTGGGTAGACTATCCATTCAACAAAAGGATTAAATAAATGTAACAGTAAGTGAAACACTCTACATAGATTTATTGTAGGTGTTAGTCAGTATGTCCTCAACATCCACAGATTATGAAGTTAAATCAGAATACATACAAAAACACAGTAAGGAGGAATATTACCAGTTGTATAAAATGTATGGTGGCTGGACCGCTGTGTCATCTTCATGCATAGGAACCCCATTTCTCCTCATAAAAAACATAACAAAAATAAATAGAAAATAAATAAATAAAATAAATAAATAATTTTTTTAAAGAAGAAATCATTATACATTAAAAGTATATATATATATATATATATATATATATATATATGTATATATATATATATATATATATATATATATATATATATATATATATGTATATATATATATATAATAGATATCCATATCAATTGTAAATGAAACCCTGTTATACATATTGCAGTTTTGGAACTTTGACTTGACTAAAAATCCCATCACTATAACCCCAGGTGGATATCAGAATGGGCATGGAGAGTGGTGACCTTTCAGACTTTGTGGAAAACGTGGAATGGGAGTGTCACGGTATGCCGGCCGTTAAAAACGTCATAATGTACGGCTGCTGCTCTGATCCGTACCCTGACATAACGTACACAGTCCTGCTCAAGCGGCGTTCTTCCTTCTACATCTTCAACCTTCTTCTACCGTGTTTCCTCATCTCTTTCTTGGCTCCTCTGGGTTTCTACCTGCCTGCTGATTCAGGGGAGAAGGTCTCACTGGGGGTGACGGTTCTGCTGGCTCTGACTGTATTTCAGCTGATGGTGGCTGAGAGTATGCCACCTTCAGAAAGTGTTCCTCTAATTGGTGAGTTTACTGTAAAGGAGAATTTGTAAATATTTGGATATGTTTTCTCTTTCTTTTCATTTCACTTTGGCTAGAGAATATTGTCAATTCTGTTGAAATGCTAAGTGTGGATCTGTTTATACAGTTTGGATAATAACAAAAGTGACAATCAAATGCTATAAAGTGACTCAACTTCTTTACTTCTGTCATTGTCACTATGGTTAAAGCTGCAGTTCGTAACTTTTTTTGGCAAAACATTATTCTAGATCAATATTTGAGAAAGTACATAAGCCAGTGTTCAAAACGATTGCCTTACTTTAGCCCAATTCAAAGCTGTTATCTTATAATAATGTTTTCTTTTCTGAATGGTATGGGTAGGTTTTTGTGGGAAATTCGATCATGATGCTGTGTCATTACGTCACATCTGTAAACATAAAGAAAATTGTCCCGGCTAGTAGACTATATTGCATGTTAAGATCCTGCAGGTGGCGGTTGTTTATAGCCCTTTTCTCACAGGAGCTAGAATAATTAAAATTACATTTAAATAAAATTTTTGCATTCAGCAGACGCTTTTATCCAAAGCGACTTACAGTGCATTTAGGCTATAAACTTTTACTTATCATGTGTTCCCGAGGAATCAAACCCCCAACCTTGCACTTGATAGCACAGTGCTATACCAATTGAACTACAGGAACACATTAAATTTATCATTTTGATGGCGGATTGTAAGCCAGAAAGTATTATTCAAATCAATTCAAGTTTATCTGTATAGCGCTTTTTACAATACAAATCACAGCAAAGCAACTTTACAGAAAATTAATTTCTACAATATTTAGTAGTAGCTTATCAGTGGTGACTGTCAGTTTATGTGCATATGACAGGAATTTTCAGAAAAATTAATACAAGACGTAGTCAACCAGACAATCAACACTATTAACAGCAATTATTATAAGATGCAATCACACTTGTAGCAATATTTGTTAGTTCTGTTTGTTGTTTCAGGGTTAGCATCATCTGAGGTCATCTGAGGTGTTTGCATCATCTCTTCTCAAGGGGTTCTGGATCCAGACTGGAGCTTGTGTAAATCCAAGTTACCACGGAATGTAAATCCCTTGGCAAAACATAGAAACAAATAGAGACACAATTAGCATAGCTGCTATTCCAACCAAGTAAAATTAATTAGTTTAACCCAAGCTAAAGAATAATAATGCACATTTGATCAGATACAACTGCAGTCACAAATTATGAGATGCATCATTCGAATGCTTGGCGAAAGAGATTTTTAATCTAGATTTAAACAGAGCGAGTGTGTCTGAACCCTGAACATTATAAGGAAGGCTTTTCCAGAGTTTGGGAGCCAAATGTGAGAAAGCTCTACCTCCTTTAGTGTACTTTGCTATCCTAGGAACTACTAAAAGTCAAGCATTTTGTGACCTTAGGGAGCGTGATGGGTTGTAGTGTGGTATAAGGCTAGTTAAGTATGCAGGAGCTAAACCATTTAGGGCCTTAAAGGTAAGTAAAATAATTTGTAACTGATACAGAACTTTATAGGTAGCCAGTGCAGAAACTGTAAAATTGGGGTAATATGATCATATATTCTTGACCTGGGAAGGACTCTAACCACTGCATTTTGGACTACCTGTAGCTTGTTTATTGAAGATGCAGGACAACTGCCTAGCAGTGCATTACAATAGTCCAGTAAAGAGGTCACTAGCTTTTTTGCATCAGAAACAGGTAACATGTTTCGTAGCTTGGGAATGTTTCTAAGATGGAAGAATGCTGGTTTTGTAACATGGGAAATATGGTTTTCAAAAGACAAGTTGCTGTCTAATAAAACACCCAGGTTTTAGACTGCAGAGGAAGTAACAGTACATCCGTCTATTTGCAAACTGTATTACTAGATTCTGTGTACTGTTTTTTGGTCCAATAAGTAATATCCAAAAAAGACAAAATTATTGGTCATCCAGTCTTTTACATTTTAATAAACTCTGTTAGCTTAGATAATTTGGAAGCTTCATCAGGTCTCGTTGAGATACATAGTTGAGTATCATCAGCATAACAGTGGAAACTAATCCAGTATTTTCTAGTAATATTACGAAGGGGCAACATGTATATTGAAAATAGCAGAGGACCTAGGACAGATCCTTGTGGCACTCCATATTTTTACTGGTGCTAAATGACATGACTCACCATTTAAATAAACAAAATGGTAGCTATCAGACAGGTAGGATCTGAACCATTTTAGAGCCTGCCCTTGAATACCTGTATAGTTTTGTAATCAATCTATTAGTATGTCATGATCTATGGTGTCGAACGCAGCATTAAGATCAAGAAAAACTAGCAATGAGATGCAGCCTTGATCTGATTATTTGTTTATGAAACACATCTGAATGAAATGAAATTATATTGCAGTTTTAAATGCACTTTTGATTACACATAGCCTGGGATTACACAAGATTTTTATTTTAAAGACAACAAGTTCAAAGGGAGCATAGTTTGCTTTTTGGGTTAAAATAATTTCTTAATATGAAAATCTGTGATTGTGAAGTACAGTAAATATCCACACAGGCGCTGTGAATGACTGCCACACATACTCCTCAAAACATTAGATTAATCAGCGTTTGAGCCATGCCGACAAACACCACACAACCCACGCAAGGAAGATAATTCCATAAACAACATGCATTGCATGTTTTCAAACAGAGATGGCAAAAAAGAGGAAAAACTTACAGACTGCAGCTTTAAATACTTTATTCATGGCCCATTTGACCCCCTAGTGTAAGTTGCTATTAACTTTCAATTTGTGAAGTGAAGTGAAAGCAGAGTATATATTATACATCATAGTCTTGGTAAGACTCTACTGGAAATTAATAAATTGTGGTTCTGGCTGTAGCTGGGTGTTATAGACAATTGAAAAAAATGCTATATTAATCAATCAATGAATAAATAAAATTAAGATTGTCACTAAATTATCAAAAATAAGATATTTAATTAATATAATTTTTATTGATATGTTAAAATATAATGTGACATGCAAAGAAAAACAATGTCTATTGTTTATCCTTTGTCATAAGCATTGATAGCATCTTTGTTATTTATCCCTTGTCTGTCTTTCCTATAGGAAAATACTACATTGCAACGATGACCATGATAACAGCCTCTACATCTTTAACTATCTTTATCATGAATATACACTTCTGTGGAGCGGAAGCCAAACCGGTGCCACACTGGGCCAAAGTCCTGATAATAGATTTCATGTCGAAGATCTTCTTTGTGTATGAGGTAGGGGAGAACTGTACCACACCTGAAAGTGACCGAGGCACATTGTTCTCTGAAGACCCACTGGCTAGCCTTGAGAGAGATGGGTATTTTGACAAAGGGTTTTATGGAGACTGTCACCATAATGACAGAAACCGCAGTCAGTTTAATGGGTACAATCACGGAGACCACAGGCATGGGAATGGGTACCATCACAACAGCAGTGACTATCGACAACAGAGGCAGAACCAGGGAAGGAGGACCCGCTCGTCTTCAAATTCCCCTATTCGACAGAATGCCCATCATCCAAAACACACACATTACATTGGCCGAGATGGAAGTGAAAAGCTCCCACTGACAAGCCAGGAAAAACTCAAAGATAGTGAACTTTCCATTCCAGAAAAACTTGCTGGGTACACCTACGATCATGGCAATGGTTATCTCAGTGGAGTTGGGTATCACCACAATAATAGCTACAGCAAAACCTTTGGAGCAGATAGTAACAATAAGATTACCACTGGCACAGGATGTGTATGCATCTGTGGCCAACATCAGAAAGTGGTGCGAAACATTGAGTACATAGCTAACTGTTTCAGAGAGCAGAGGGCACACCAGGCCAAAGGGGCTGAATGGAAGAAGGTTGCCAAGGTGATGGACAGGTTCTTCATGTGGGTGTTTTTCATCATGGTCTTCCTCATGAGTATCCTTGTCATGGCCAAGGCAACCTAGACCGTGTACACTTTAAATATATAATCAATTGATATTTCATACTGTCTAACACTATGTGTCAAAAGACCAGTTAGTAATTGATTGTTTTTTTTTTTTTTTTTTCAAACATTAATTCCTACAGTCTTGTATTTGTTGGCAAATGGGCTCATGTTCTGTATTTGCTTGAATGTCTCAATATGTTAATTGTTTATTACATTCTTTACATTCCAAAATATTATCTAGTTGTAAAAGTTAAAGAAGAGGCATTAATATTTTAGGTGTAGACGTGTTCCCACATGTGTATATAGAGTAACACAATCTTTGTCTGGCATGGACAAACATTAATAATGCACAATTAACCCTGCACATGCGCATTGACAGACATCCACACTAATGCACATTAAAAATGCATAAATAGACCAGTCTTGAATGTTGATCACACACACACTGTGTAAAACTTGCATCCTTGACCAATGCTAACATATTATCTCATCATATAAATCTACATTCTGCAATTTCTGTATTTCATTATTTGTTTGATTTGCTGTGCTTGTTTCTTATATTGTTCTCTGCTTCTATTATTCTTTACAAATGGTGCTACTACCCCCCTTAAATGGTCTATCACAGGGCTATTCGAAAAATTACTTTCCTTTACTAGGAAAGTACCATTTATTGGGGTGTCCTTATCAATATTCAGTGACTGCAGTTATATCCCCACAAATGCAAATGTCAAACGTTTAATCCAGTCACAGTAAGTCTCATCTTAAAGTGGAAGCAATCCCAAAAGCAATCCTCATTCACTGTAGGCATGAACCGATTACCTGCTTTCAAGGTATACCACAATTTTAGATCAGTTATTGGCCACTAAATGTTTTATTTCAGCAACTCTCTATTCGGAACTTGCACAAACTGCACTGCAATCACTTTCCAAAAGGTAATTTGTGTGGAAAGCACAAAACTTAAACTGGTGCTTAAACTTCCTCCTGCTTTTGTTTATTTTAGGGATGTTTGGTCAGAACATTCTGTTTTTGCTTCAAATTGTATAATTTAATAAACCAATCACCCAACCAATTATATACTGAATGTAAACAACCCAATCAATTATATGTAAAATTATATATACCATTAAAATATCTTACATAAGTACTATAATTAAAAGATAAAGTTAAATTAAAAAAAGGTAATCACAGATTTAGGTTAAATTAAGTATTACTTTATTTTCTTTTTAGGGCAGCAATAGCTCTAGCAGCAAATCAACCATCAATTCAGCAAACACTTGAGAAAAAAATCAAGGAAAAAAAGTCATTTGTGTGTTGCAAATGTTTCTTGTGTTGCTTAAAAAATTCAATATATTGTTCATGGGGGAAAAAAAATAGATTTTTACCCAGACATCTAAAAATAATTAATGTAAGAACTGTATCCACAATACAGTGAAACTGTGATAATTTAGCTTTAAGTTATCATACCGTCAAAATCGTGTACCGGCCCATGCTGAGATGATAGTACACCCAAAGTAAAGGGAGTATATTTGCAGATGGGTCCAACAGGTCAGTGACAGTTCAATAACTCAATGGTGTCACAACCCCCAATTCTCACAAATCTACTACACACTAAACATTTTAAATAATTTGATAGTTTTGAAAAATAACTCAAAACCTCCTTTTTTGTGGTGCAAATGTTTTAGTTCAAAAATATGCATGGATGAAGTTCTGAGTGCTGAATATTTGCACGACAACCCTTACAATTTTGATGCTTTTTGGACTGACTTAAAAAGAGCAAAAAAAAGTTGTTGATCACATGCATCAGCCTTTGAGTCATTTTTATTCATCTGTAATTTAATGTAGCCAGGATTCTGACATACTTCCCAGGCAGTGCAGGTGGTATGCCCGAAAGCAAGGTTAACTTACAGTCACGTATACCCTGATCTCTCAGTTAGTTAACCCAAACCTAGCTTACTTATGGTATGCTGGTTCCAAAAATGTATCTCGGAATAAGTCAGCTCAGAGCATGTCCACGGTCAACACATTCTCAACAGAGTCATCATGGAAACGGAAGCTAAGAAAAAGGTTGCCAGATTTTGATCAGTTCTATCAGAAAGAGTGAGAGAGTGAGAGTGAAGTGACATTCAGCCAAGTATGGTGACCCATACTCAGAATTTGTGCTCTGCATTTAACCCATCCGAAATGCACACACACAGAGCAGTGAACACACACACACACACACACACACACACACACACACTGTGAGCACACACCCGGAGCAGTGGGCAGCCATTTATGCTGCGGCGCCCAGGGAGCAGTTGGGGGTTCAGTGCCTTGCTCAAGGGCACCTAAGTCGTGGTATTGAAGGTGGAGAGAGAGCTGTTCATGCACTCCCCCCACCCACAATTCCATCCGGCCCGAGACTAGAACCCACAACCCTTCGATTGGGAGTCCAACCCTCTAACCATTAGGTCACGACTTCCCCATGACTTCCCCATGACTTCCCCATTTATATATATATATATATAAATTAGCAATTCAGTAACATTAAGTTGATGCAATTAATTAAATAATGTTAAAAAGAAAAACAAAAAAAATATATAATTTTTACATTACCTGTCATGGTTTCGGTTTGCCTTCCCCTTTTTTCCCCTCTGCTGGTCATCTTGTTACACTCTCACACTTCATCAGCTGTTTCTCATTATCTCGTCTCTATCGCGCCTTTCACTGCACGCTGACTGTGTGCTGATCCGTTTACAAGGAAGGACTTTCTGTTTGTTGATTTACTTCGAAGAGAGACTTTGTTCACTGTTTGTGTGCCTGCTCATCGGCTGCCTTTTGTTATTTATCTGAAGACTGTTTTTTTCTGTTACATTGCTATTCTCTATTAAAAGTCTTCATTTACATTTCCCTTTTGGGTCCTCACCTCTCCCCACTACATTACCATTTTGAATTAGTTGGCATGTAGAATACAGTAGGTATTCTTTTATAGATCTACAGACCAGTTTCCCTTCCTTTCATTGCAAAAACACTTGAACGAGCTGTGTTCAACCAAGTCTCTGCCTTTTTCACAAAGAACAACCTGCTTGACAGCAACCAATCTGGTTTCAGAAGTGGACATAACTAAGACTACCTAGCTCTCAGTTGTTGAAGCCCTAAGACTGGCAAGAGCAGACTCAAAATCTTCAATACTTATCTTGCTTGATCTGTCTGCTGCTTTTGACACGGTTACCCACCAAATCCTCCTGTCAACACTACTGACAAAGGGCATCTCAGGAACCGCACTACAGTGGTTTGAGTCTTCCCTATCAGATAGGTTCTTTAAAGTATCTTGGTGAGGTGTCCAAGTCGCAACGTCTCAGTACTGGGGTGCCTCAGGGCTCAGTTCTTGGACCACTTCTCTTCTCTGTCTACATGGCATCATTTTGTTCTGTCATTCAGAAACATTGCTTTTCTTACCACTGCTATGCTGATGACACTAAACTCTACATCTCATTCCATCCTGATGATCCAACGGTAGCTACTCGCATCTCAGCTTGTCGAACAGACATTTCTTACTGGATGTTAACTCACTGTGCCATGGTATAACAGTAATACTCACTCTCTCAAGAAAGTAACTCTTGAACGCAAGTAGTCTTGAACGCAAATGGAGAAAAACTAACTTGGAAGTTTTTAGAATTGTGTGGAAAAACAGTATGTCCAGCTATAGGCAGGCTCTAAAAACTGCTAGGACAGAACATATACACAAACTCATTGAAAATAACCAAAACAATCCAATGTTTTTATTTAGCACAGTGGCTAAATTAACAAATTACCAGATGCCACCTGATTCAAATATTCCACCAATGTTAAATAGTAATGACTTCATGAATTTCTTCACTGATAAAATAGATAACATTAGAAAGGCCCTAAATGGTTTAGCTCCTGCGTACCTAACTAGCCTTCTACCACGTTACAACCCATCACGCACCCTAAGGTAACAAAACGCTGGACTTTTGGTAGTTCCTAGGATAGCAAAGTCCACTAAAGGAGGTAGAGCTTTCTCACATTTGGCACCCAAACTCTGGAATAGCCTTCCTGATAATGTTCGGGGTTCAGACACACTCTCTCTATTTAAATCTAGATTAAAAACGCATCTCTTTCGCCAAGCATTCAAATAATGTATCTCTTAAATTGTGAGTGTAGTTGCATCTGATCAAATGTGCATTTTTATTCATTAGCTTGGGTTAAACTAATTTTACTTTGTTGGATCAGCAGCTATGCTAATGATGTCTCTATTTTGTTTCTATGTTTTGCCACAGGATTTACATCCCGTGGTAACTAGGATTTACACAACCTCCAGTCTGGATCCAGAACACCTGAGAAGAGATGATGCTGACCCTCAGAGGACCTCAGATGATGCTAACCCTGAATCAACAAACAGAACTAACAATTATTGCTACATGTGTGACTGCATCATATAATAACTATTAATTAATAATGTTCATCGTCTAGCTGACTATGTCTTTGTTTTTTGTTTTTTTGTTTTTTTAATCCTGTCAAACGTGCACAAACTGACAGTCACCACCATAAGCTACTACTAAATATTGTAGAAACATGAAAACCGATCGTTTATCACAATTTCACCATCAAGTTGGGCACATCAACCAACTCCTTCAAAAACATCCAGAAACCTTGGAGTTATGATTGATCAGCTAACTTTCTCAGATCACATTGCTAAAACTGTCCGGTTCTGCAGATTTGCTTTATTCAACATTAAGAATATCAGGCCCTTTCTTTTGGAACATGCTGCACAACTCCTTGTTCAGCTCTTGTTCTGTCCAGGCTGGACTATTGCAATGCTCTCTTGCCAGGTCTTCCAGCCAGTTCTATCAAGCCTTTACAATAAATCCAGAACGTGGCAGCAAGATTAATTTTTAATGAGCCGTAAAGAATACACATCACACCTCTGTTTATCAATTTGAACCAGCTACCAATAACTGCTTGCATAAATTTCAAGGCATTGATGTTTGATACAAAACCACCACTGGCTCTGCACCCCTTTACCTAAATTCATTACTTCAGACTTATGTGCTCCCTAGAAGCTAGTGAACGTCACTTGATTGTGCCATCCCCAAAAAGCACAAAGTCACTTTTATGGACTTTTAAATTAAATGATCTCTCCTGGTGGAATGATCTGCCCAACTCAATCCGAGCAGATGAGTCCTTAGCCATTTTCAAGAATCTGCTTAAAACACACCTCTTCCGTCTTTATTTGACCCTCTAAATTTAGCACTTACTATTCTTATTATATTCTTAAAAAAAATAATAAATAAATAATAATAATAATAATTAACTACCTTTCTAATTTTTTTGTATTCTCTTTATTTTTTATTAGAAAAATTTATATATATTCATATATATATATATATATATATATATATATATATATATATATATATATATACACTCTCACCCAAAGGATTATTAGGAACACCATACTAATACTGTGTTTGACCCCCTTTCCCCTTCAGAACTGCCTTAATTCAACGTGGCATTGAATCAACAAGGTGCGGAAAGCATTCTTTAGAAATGTTGGCCCATATTGTTAGGATAGCATCTTGCAGTTGATGGAGGTTTGTGGGATGCACATCCAGGACACTAAGCTCCCGTTCCACCACATCCCAAAGATGCTCTATTGGGTTGAGATCTGGTGGGCCATTTTAGTACAGTGAACTCATTATCATGTTCAAGAAACCAATTTTAAATGATTCGAGCTTTGTGACATGGTGCATTAATTTTTTTATTTATTTAGCTGACGCTTTTATCCAAAGTGACTTACAATTGCTATATATGTCAGAGGTCGCATGCCTCTGGAGCAATTAGGGGTTAAGTGTCTTGCTCAGGGACACATTGGTATCTCACAGTGGATTCGAACCTGGGTCTCTCACACCAAAGGCATGTGTCTTTTATCCAGACCAACTTAGTGTATTCAGGCTATACATTTTTGACCTAACATGTGTTCCCTGGGACTCAAACTCAAAACCTTTTGCGCTGCTAATAAAATGCTCTACCACTGTGCCACAGGAACATTATCCTGCTGGAAGTAGCCATCAGAGGATGGGTACATAGTGGTCATAAAGGGATTGACATGGTCAGTGTAAGGGAAACAGGTCAATTTAGCTCAAAGGGAATCATTTAAGATTTTAAAGGGAATTTGAACAGAATCACTGTTTCATACCTGATCACTGAGACGCCCTGCAATTCACTGCATGAGCCGTTTAGCATCAAATCTGCACTGGATATTAATATCCAAAGTATAGTGAAAACAATATAAATTAGCACAGTAACAAGATCGGCAGTTTAAGATATTCACTTCTAAGCACAAAACACAAGATACTTCTCTTTTCAATATGAATAAGGCTTTATTAGATATATCTAAGACATAAACTAATCTAACACATAAGCACATACGCTCAGACATTTATACAAGTTGCAGGAAGATAGAAATTTAGGGAAGAATGAGTTTAAGAGAATGAAAATGTGAAATCCCAAGTTTACAGCAATACGTAAAATTGCATAGACATGAACAGCCATCAATCACTTAATTAAACCTCGCATTGAGTTCCTCACTGAGGATAAATTATATTATATACACCAGTATAGATCAGAGACTGGAGGTACTACTTGCGTCTCCTGTGTAAAGGGGGTTTCCCGATGTCGCTGATTGGCTGGAAGTTCAGTAGTCGATGAAGTGACATCTTGGGAAGCCCGTGGTTGGGCGTTGGCTGAAGACGCAGAGTTTTGTGGGCTGGTTGAAGTTGAACGGGCACTCGAGGTCAGACTTGGAGACACAGCGTTACAAAACTTAACTCAGAACACTAAACTCTCAAATGGAAAAGAAAAGAAACTGAAGTTAAATAACAGAAGTAAAGTTTGACGAGACTAGGTGGTGTTTCTTCTCATCGTGGCTAAGTTGCAGCAGGCCGAAGCACGCTGGAACCGCACTCAGAGAACAGTGATGACTAAAAGCATGGCTAAAAGCAAAAGCTAGGTAGCAATGCTACAAGCTAAAAGACAACATGACTAATAGCAAAAGCTAAGAAGCAAAGCTAGAAGCTAAAAACAAGTTTTTATGGTGTCCTAAGTATTTAAACTGGCCTGCTGGCCACACCTCAAATGTTGTCTTGACCAATCAGATATCTTCTTTGCTCGAGGGTATCATAAATCATATGTTATCTCATCAAGCACGTGATCCGAATTTTCCCGCTTTTGTAGGGTATAATTTTGGACATGATTCCTATAACAAGAATATGATACATTTAACTAATAACTGACGTCAGGACTGTTTCAAGCTAACAGATTCAAACACGTACATATGAAACATGAATATGTATCCTTAAAGGTGCCATATGCAAAAATTGAGGTAAAAATATCCATAACATGACCTACACGCATCAAAAGAATGAGAAGAAATAAGGGCGATGATGTCATTAAAAAAATGTCAAGTTATAGTGCTGCAGAGATATCAACCTTAATTAGCATTAGTATTACTAGCCCCGGCTCGACAGGTGTCGTAATACCTGTTTCGGCCATGGGAGGCGGTATGCGAGCAACATAACCACCAGCCAACCTGCAATACACAAATAACTTGCACGTCTTGTGGGCGTGCCTGAACCTGATGTCATTCATGTGGAAAGTACAGCACAGTACTTCATTTCAGTTCAGGGAAGAGAGAGAAATTATGGCTCAAGCCCTTGGCAAGAGACCCCCACCCGCTACAGGGAAACAACCGCGCTCGGAATCACAAATCAAATCCGATAAGAAAAGGAGCCGAACCAGAGTAAACATCGGCACTGCTTTTAATCGCTGGAGGCAACTGATGGACCTCAAAGAAATGAGGTTCGACTCTGAACTTGCAACATTTCTTTTCGATTGATAAGTTAGATGCTGTTAGTATTTCGCTAGAAGTTTGTTTTATATGTTTGTTCATTTGTTTTCGGGAAGTTATAACATAGAAATGTATCGAAGGCTGTTCGATAAACGTGCTAATGTTAGCGATGGCTAACCGTAGCTGCATTTGATAATGAGCTAGCTATAACTTAACGTTACCCATTTTATTATATCATGACTAACCTGCTCTGTCTAGTCTGTTGGTCTCCATGTCCTGTTTGCTTCGTGGTTTTTCTGTGCGTGAAAAAATTTATGTGTGGCGTGAAAGCGTGTGAAAAGAGTCAATTGTGTGTGTCTCACGGTGAATGCTTGAGAGTTAGCACATTAGTTTCCAAGCAGAATAAAAGACAGGTTGATTATTGCTGTTTAGCGTTTGTATTAATCTATGATGTGTCCCTGTTTGCGTACAAGGACATAAAAAATAAATTAAAAGTGATATGTGGACCAAGGTGTCTGAGATTGTTCATTTTAAGTAAAGGATCATAATATTTCGTCCACAACAATATTTAATGAGGTTAACTTATAACTCCTTGTGGTTAGTCTGCACAAGATCAACAAGCTTGTTTGCTTTGCGGCCGCTTTAAATACAAAAAAGGCATTCGATCTACATTAGAGCATCTGAGCGCTCACAAATCTTTCTGCAGCGTCGTGAGCAGAGCGGCAAGAGCGAATTTTTGACGCTCTAGACGCCGGCGGTGTGAACGCACAGTTAGGCTTCGGCTATGGCTGTAGTGTTGTTGTGAAAGTAGGGGCGGAGCATAGAGACTATGCCATTTCTCATTTGTTACTCTAGAGTAGACCAATTCACTTTATTGAGGCATATTGCCCCCATCTGGTATGGAATGTGGTGTAGGACTTGATTTTTTTTGCCAAACATTACAGATGGCACCTTTAAGCTATCCAATAGTTATTAAAAGACATACACAATAAGTGATTATAACATGATAGTCAAATGTGTGGGTTACATACTTTATAAATGAATATGGAGTTAAGCGATGGACTGATATTCATTTATTAGTAGTTTGAGTTCATTTTGGTCCATTTATATCTAGAAAAGAGAGTTTATGTGCCATTCTCCGACATAAAGTCTTTCTATGGAGACCAGAGGTTAAAAGCCCCCCCCAGGAATTTCAGTCTGGTTCTGCTAGGTGGGGAAAGTCAGTCCAAGAATCTTGAGTATTACTCTCATGGATTTACATGTGATGTCCAGCGTTGCATCTCAATTACTTGCCCCAAATTTGACAATCTCTTCTCCGAATTGAAATAGCCAATAATTGTTCTAATGGTGTTAATATTGAGAGCTGTTCTGTAAAAAAGTTGGTTGGTTGGTTATCTCGCTTCGGACTTGTGGCACGGAATGATTTATGACCTCCTGTTGCCTTTCTGAGGAATTCGGATCGTGTTTCAACCACAGTCCTGATCGACTCTTTAATTTGTCTGGTTCGGGTCTGATACGCTACATCAGAAACAATGCTCAGGTAGGCCGTGGCATTTAAATGATTCCCAACTGGCACTAAGGGGCCTAAAGTGTGCCAAGAAAACATCCCCCACACCATTCTCCACCACCACCACCAGCCTGCACAGTGGTAACAAGGCATGATAGATCCATGTGCTCATTCTGTTTACACCAAATTCTGACTCTACCATCTGAATGTCTCAACAGAAATCCAACTTCCGGTCGAGTTCCTTGCCCCCTGGGTTGCACGTACTTTTAAATGCGCACTTGAGCAGCGCAGCACACTGTTACTCCATGTTGCTTTGAGCACATCATTCTGCACCCGCGATGTGCATACGCGCTTTGTGCGCTCTGTTTTGAAGCGTTTCATATTATCATGGTTTTGCGCACTGAAAGATTATTAAAAGCCTATATTTTTTATGTTCCATATTTTATACTTAGCCTACACAATACATTTAAAATGATCATAATTTAATTGTATATTATTAGTGTAGGCTATATAAATACATACACTTAGCTCTTGACATTCATATATAATATAAAATTGTGATATTTGCTGCGGGGTGAGGGCTTCGATAACTCTCTCTTTTTTGACCATACATGTGTATGCATCCCTGAATGTTTGTGTCACTTTTATTAGACAGGGTTGTATGATGTTTGTGTTTACAAATAATATGCATCTTGTTGTTGCACTGGCAGACAAGTTGAAGCACAAGTTGTAGAGCATAAGTATGTGTTCATCAATAGCTTATATTTTGGGCACGACGTTCATTGCACTTTAGCAATTTCTCAAATAAAGCCACAATTGCCAAAGTAAGAATGTTTTTATTCCTGGCTTTTTTGGAGTAAAACAGTGATTCCACTGTTACCACTTTATCTGTGTGTAATATTGTAGTAGCTCAACGTTTTTTTGCTGTTTAAACTTTAAACCATTCCTTTATTACTGTGATTACTGGTGAAAATAGGCAATGTGCTAAAAATTTCCGAGGGGCATCAATTCATGGAAAAAATATAACTTGAAATATGTGGATAAAAGGTTTCTGGCCAATGCGACCATGAAGTACAGCTTGGCAGCACTGCATCTCCATCAATGAGAAAGTCTAGTTTATTATGCAAAGCTTTTAAGGTTAACTGTTGTTTTATGAATTGCAACACTCGTTGCAACCTGTCAAACCTAAGTCCATTTCCAATACTTTTTAACCTAAATTAATTTGTTAAAGACTACTTTTTTGTTTTTTACTAAAATTGACTAAAACTTGACTAAAACCTTTTTGTGTTTTCGTCAACTAAAACTTGACTAAAACCTTTTTGTGTTTTTGTCGACTAAAACTTGACTAAAACTATCAAGTTTATAAGTGACTAAAATGTGACTAAAACTAAAAAGCATTTTTGTTCAAAAGACTAAGACTAAAACTAAAAGGGCTGCCAAAAATAACACTGAGCTGATCACACCAACACAGACGTACGATTGGAAATGTTTGCCGTTGCAGCTTTTAGTCTTCTCCGTAAACGCACAAGATTCAAATTCATCCCTCTCCACAAACAAGACGGGTTTGACAAGAATATGACAGGTCTTCCTTTGGTCTACCTTTTCAACTGAAAAAATTAAAAAGGAAAATGTTTTTGTTGTTTTAATACATAGCCTTCATGTTGAGACAGTGTGTTAAAAATGATCTGTGAAGAAAATATTTGAAAGTAAGGACACATTAACACATATTAACACATTAAGTAGGGATTAATTAAAGTAAATCAGTTATAACTAAATGTCTTCAACATTACCTGTGAAGTGTTGAACCTTTGATGGACTTCAGCTTCCCTGGCAACATATTCAAGTTCAGCATTGAGCTTCTAGTTCAAGTTCCCTGTTAATACTAGCAGCTTTCTGACAGAACTGATCAAAATCTGATTCTGAGTGTTGAAAACATGATGAACAAGAGAAAGGAAGAAAGAAAAATATGTGTAACTGAATTACGAATTCCAATTCAGAAAAATAGAAAAGGAAAATCATAGAACACCCACTTCCATTTGGACAATTTTCCACACACTTTTTCTATCATGCCATCCCAGTTAGTTTCCTTATTTCTTTCTTTCCTTAGATACACCCCTAAAAATGTTAACCCTTCTTTACCCCATTTAACTCCACCTAGGAGTACTGGAGGAGACTCCTCTTGCCAGTTCCTCATAATGAAACCTTCACTTTTATTCCAATAGACCCTTGCAGATGAGGCCTTTTCATAAATATTTAAGCTTTCTTTTAATGCTTCAGCATTATTTGTATTTCTTATAAAATCAGTGATATCATCTGCATAAGCAGATACTTTTATAAGCATATTTTCAGAATCTTTAACTGCAAAAACTTGTAGATTTTTTCTCAACTGACAAAGCCCTCAAAGACGACCCAGGTGGGACTTGAACCCACAATTCCCAGCTCCTGAGGCTGATGCCTTATCCATTAGGCCACTGGGCCACATCTGTTAGTGAACCCATAGGCATTACAGAAAGTCTTATCCAAAGCTGATCTGAGTGAGATTTCAGAAAATTGCCTGTTCTATGCTAATTCTGATGACATGAACCCACAATCTTCAGCTCTTAACGTTGATGTCTTATCCATTTGGCCACTGGATATTTTCCCACAAGTCCACACAGAGGCATTTACAGACCGTCTTATCCAAGCTGAACTGAGTGAATTTTCAGAAATTTGCCAATTTTATGATTAATCTTGTGGCTATAGTGTCATATTGACGTTATCGTCCTATAATTTCTTCCTTGCACTGCCAACATAAACACCAACCTTGAAAGATGAACCCACAATCCTCAGCTCTGAAGGCCATGCATTAGGCCACTGGGCCTTGTTCACTGGTGAACCCAGAGGCATTGACAGAGAGTCAGAAACAAACTAAACTGAAAGTGTTTTCATGAAATTGCTAGTTCTCATGTTCCGTTGGCAGTTCTATGCTAACTCTCATGTTCCTTTGTCACAGCTATTGTGTCTCCTTGCACTTATCATCCTGGTACCTGTTGCGCAGCCAACTTAAATCTAACCTCTCATTGACGACTCAGGTGGTAATTTAATTCACAACCCCCAGCTCCGAAGGTTGATGCCTTATTTATTAGACAACTGGACATTTTCTCTGATTAAGCCTGAGGTATTCATTAACATTCTGATGCGAGCTAAATTGAAAGTTATTTCAAAAAATGCTAGTTCTATGCTAATTCTTGTGTCTATAGTAAAAGTTCACCCCTGAATTTCTTTCTTGCGATGCCAGCTGAAATGCAACTCTTGAAGGACAACCCAGGTGGGACTCGAACCCACAATCCTCAGCTCCGAAGGCTGATGCCTTATCCATTAGGCCACTGGGACTTGTTCACTGGTGAATCAAGAGGCATTGACACACAGTCATAAACAAACTAAAAGCAATATCATGACATTGCCAGTTCTATGCTAATTCTTATGTCTGCAGTGAAGATATCGTCCTTGAATTTCTGTCTTGCACTGCCAGCTTAAATGCAACTCTTGAAAGATGACCCAGGTGGGATTCGAACCCACAATCCTCAGCTCCGAAGGGCCACTGGGCCGCTTTCACTTTTGAGCCCAGAGGCATTGACACACAGTCATAATCAAACTAAAAGCGATATCATGACGTTGCCAGTTCTATGCTAAATCTTATGTCTACCGTGAAGTTAAGGTCCTTGAATTTCTGTCTTGCACTGCCAGCTTAAATTTAACGCTTGAAAGATGACCCAGGTAGGATTCGAACCCAGAGTCACTGACAGACAGTCAGAAACAAACTAAACTGAAAGCAATATCATGAAATTGCCAGTTCTATGCTATATCTTGGGGCTATAGTGTCATATTGAAGTTATCATCCTGAAATTTCTTGCATAGCCCACTTAAATGAAAGCCCTCAAAGACGACCCAGGTTGGACTTGAACCCACAATTCCCAGCTCCGGAGGGCCACTAGGCCACATCTGTTAGTGAACCCAGAGGCATTACAGAAAGTATTATCCAAAGCTGATCTGAGTGAAATTTCAGAAAATTGCCTGTTCTATGATAATTCTCATGACTTGAACCCACAATCTTCAGCTCTGAATGTTGATGTCTTATCCGTTTGGCCACTGGATATTTTCCCACAAGTCCACACAGAGGCATTTACAGACCGTCTTATCCAAGCTGAACTGAGTGAGTTTTCAGAAATTTGCCAATTTTATGATTAATCTTGTGGCTATAGTGTCATATTGACGTTATCGTCCTATAATTTCTTCCTTGCACTGCCAACATAAACACCAACCTTGAAAGATGAGCCCACAATCCTCAGCTCTGAAGACCGATGCATTAGGCCACTGGGCCTTGTTCACTGGTGAACCCAGAGACATTGACAGACAGTCAGAAACAAACTAAACTGAAAGAGTTTTAATGAAATTGCTAGTTCTCATGTTCCGTTGGCAGTTCTATGCTAACTCTCATGTTCCTTTGTCACAGCTATTGTGTCTCCTTGCAATTATCATCCTGGTACCTGTTGCGCAGCCAACTTAAATCTAACCTCTCATTGACAACTCAGGTGGTAATTTAATTCACAACCACCAGCTCCGAAGGTTGATTTATTAGACAACTGGACCTTTTCTCTGATTAAGCCTGAGGTATTCATTAACATTCTGATGCAAGCTAAATTGAAAGTTATTTCAAAAAATGCCAGTTCTAGGCTAATTCTTGTGTCTATAGTAAAAGTTCACCATTGAATTTCTTTCTTGCAATGCCAGCTGAAATGCAACTCTTGAATGATGACCCAAGTGGGACTCGAACCCACAATCCTCAGCTCAGAAGGCTGATGCCTTATCCATTAAGCCACTGGGCATGGTTCACCAGTGAATCAAGAGGCATTGACAGACAGTCATAAACAAACTAAAAGCAATATCATGAAATTACCGGTTCTATTCTAATGTCTACAGTGAAGTTATAGTCCTTGAATTTCTTTCTTGCACTGCCATCTTAAATGCAATGCTTGAAAGATGACCCAGGTGGGACTCGAACCCACAATCCTCAGCTCCGAAGGTTGATGCCTTATCCATTAAGCCACTGGGCCTCTTTCGCTGGTGAACCCAGAGGCATTCACACACAGTCATAAACAAACTAAAAGCGATTTCATGACATTGCCAGTTCTATGCTAATTCTTATGTCTACAATGAAGATATCGTCCTTGAATTTCTGTCTTGCACTGCCAGCTTAAATGCAACTCTTGAAAGATGACCCAGGTGGGATTCGAACCCAGAGTCATTGACAGACAGTCAGAAACAAACTAAACTGAAAGCAATATCATAAAATTGCCAGTTCTATGCTAATTCTTGGGGCTATAGTGTCATATTGAAGTTATCATCCTGAAATTTCTTGCATAGCCCACTTAAATGAAAGCCCTCAAAGACGACCCACGTGGCACTTGAACCCACAATTCCCAGCTCCTGAGGCTGATGCCTTATCCATTAGGCCAATGGGCCACATCTGTTAGTGAACCCAGAGGCATTACAGAAAGTCTTATCCGAAGCTGATCTGAGTGAGATTTCAGAAAATTGCCTGTTCTATGATAATTCTCATGACTTGAACCCACAATCTTCAGCTCTGAAGGTTGATGCCTTATCCGTTTGGCCACTGGGTATTTTCCAACAAATCCACACAGAGGCATTTACAGACCGTCTTATCCAAGCTGAACTGAGTGAGTTTTCAGAAATTTGCCAATTTTATGATTAATCTTGTGGCTATAGTGTCATATTGACGTCATCTTCCTAGAATTTCTTCCTTGCACTGCCAACATAAACACCAACCTTGAAAGATGAACCCACAATCCTCAGCTCTGAAGACCCATGCATTAGGCCACTGGGCCTTGTTCACTGGTGAACCCAGAGGCATTGACAGAGAGTCAGAAACAAACCAAAATGAAAGAGTTTTCATGAAATTGCTAGTTCTCATGTTCCGTTGGCAGTTCTATGCTAACTCTCATGTTCCTTTGTCACAGCTATTGTGTCTCCTTGCACTTATCATCCTGGTACCTGTTGCGCAGCCAACTTAAATCTAACCTCTCATTGGCGACTCAGGTGGTAATTTAATTCACAACCCCCAGCTCCGAAGGTTGATGCCTTATTTATTAGACAACTGGACCTTTTCTCTGATTAAGCCTGAAGTATTCATTAACATTCTGATGCAAGCTAAATTGAAAGTTATTTCAAAAAATGCCAGTTCTATGCTAATTCTTGAGTCTATAGTAAAAGTTCACCATTGAATTTCTTTCTTGCAATGCCAGCTGAAATGCAACTCTTGAATGATGACCCAAGTGGGACTCGAACCCACAATCCTCAGCTCAGAAGGCTGATGCCTTATCCATTAAGCCACTGGGCATGGTTCACTAGTGAATCAAGAGGCATTGACAGACAGTCATAAACAAACTAAAAGCAATATCATTAAATTGCCGGTTCTATTCTAATGTCTACAGTGAAGTTAAAGTCCTTGAATTTCTTTCTTGCACTGCCAGCTTAAATGCAATGCTTGAAAGATGACCCAGGTGGGACTCAAACCCACAATCCTCAGCTCCGAAGGCTGATGCTTTATCCATTAGGCCACTGGGCCTTGTTCACTGGTGAACCCAGAGGCATTGACACACAGTCATAAACAAACTAAAAGGGATATCATGACATTGCCAGTTCTATGCTAATTCTTATGTCTACAATGAAGATATTGTCCTTGAATTTCTGTCTTGCACTGCCAGCTTAAATGCAACTCTTGAAAGATGACCCAGGTGGGATTCGAACCCAGAGTCATTGACACACAGTCATAAACAAACTAAAAGCGATATCATGACATTGGGATTCGAACCCAGAGTCATTGACAGACAGTCAGAAACAAACTAAACTGAAAGCAATATCATGAAATTGCCAGTTCTATGCTAATTCTTGGGGCTATAGTGTCATATTGAAGTTATCATCCTGAAATTTCTTGCATAGCCCACTTAAATGAAAGCCCTGAAAGACGACCCAGGTAGGACTTGAACCCACAATTCCCAGCTCCTGAGGCTGATGCCTTATCCATTAGGACAAATGGGCCACATCTGTTAGTGAACCCAGAGGCATTACAGAAAGTCTTATCCAAAGCTGATCTGAGTGAGATTTCAGAAAATTGCCTGTTCTATGATAATTCTCATGACTTGAACCCACAATCTTCAGCTCTGAAGGTTGATGCTTTATCCGTTTGGTCACTGGGTATTTTCCAACAAGCCCACACAGAGGCATTTACAGACCATCTTATCCAAGCTGAACTGAGTGAGTTTTCAGAAATTTGCCAATTTTATGATTAATCTTGTGGCTATAGTGTCATATTGACGTTATCGTCCTAGAATTTCTTCCTTGCACTGCCAACATAAACACCAACCTTGAAAGATGAACCCACAATCCTCAGCTCTGAAGACCGATGCATTAGGCCACTGGGCCTTGTTCATTGGTGAACCCAGAGGCATTGACAGACAGTCAGAAACAAACTAAACTCCAAAGGTTGATGCCTTCTTTATTAGACAACTGGACCTTTTCTCTGATTAAGCCTGAGGTATTCATTAACATTCTGATGCAAGCTAAATTGAAAGTTATTTCAAAAAATGCCAGTTCTATGCTAATTCTTGTGTCTATAGTAAAAGTTCACCATTGAATTTCTTTCTTGCAAAGCCAGCTGAAATGCAACTCTTGAATGATGACCCAAGTGGGACTCGAACCCACAATCCTCAGCTCTGAAGGCTGATGCCTTCTCCATTAGGCCACTGGGCCCGGTTCACTGGTAAATCAAGAGGCATTGACAGACAGTCATAAACAAACTAAAGGCAATATCATGAAATTGGGAGTTCTATTCTAATGTCTACAGTGAAGTTATCGTCCTTGAATTTCTTTCTTGCACTGCCAGCTTAAATGCAATGCTTGAAAGATGACCCAGGTGGGATTCGAACCCACAATCCTCAGCTCCGAAGGCTGATGACTTATCCATTAGGCCACAGGGGCCTTGTTCACTGGTGAACCCAGAGGCATTGACACACAGTCATAAACAAACTAAAAGCGATATCATGACATTGCCAGTTCTATGCTAATTCTTATGTCTACAATGAAGATATCGTCCTTGAATTTCTGTCTTGCACTGCCAGCTTAAATGCAACTCTTGAAAGATGACCCAGGTGGGATTCGAACCCAGAGTCATTGACAGACAGTCAGAAACAAACTAAACTGAAAGCAATATCATAAAATTTCCCGTTCTATGCTAATTCTTGGGGCTATAGCGTCATATTGAAGTTATCATCACAGTCAAAGATGACCCAGGTGGGACTTGAACCCACAATTCCCAGCTCCGGAGGCTGATGCCTTATCCATTAGGCCACTGGGCCTCATTCAATGATGAATCAAGAGGCATTGACACACATTCAAAAACAAACTAAAAGCAATATCATGAAATTGCCAGTTCTTTTCTAATTCTTGTGTCTACAGTGAAGTTATCGTCTTTGAATTTCTTTCTTGCACTGCCAGCTTAAATGCAACGCTTGAAAGATGACCCAGGTGGGACTCGAACCCACAATCCACAACCCACAAACCCACTGGGCCCTGTTCACTGTTAAACCCAGAGGCATTGACACACAGTCATAAACAAACCAATTCGGATATCATGACATTGGGATTCGAACCCAGAGTCATTGACAGACAGTCAGAAACAATCTAAACTGAAAGCAATATCATGAAATTGCCAGTTCTATGCTAATTCTTGGGGCTATAGTGTCATATTGAAGTTATCATCTTGAAATTTCTTGCATAGCCCACTTAAATGAAAGCCCTGAAAGACGACCCAGGTGGGACTTGAACCCACAATTCCCAGCTCCTGAGGCTGATGCCTTATCCATTAGGCCAATGGGCTACATCTGTTAGTGAACCCAGAGGCATTACAGAAAGTCTTATCCGAAGCTGATCTGGGTGATGACCCAGGTGGGACTTGAACCCACAATTCCCAGCTCCGGAGGCTGATGCCTTATCCATTAGGCCACTGGGCCTCGTTCACTGATGAATCAAGAGGCATTGACACACAGTCATAAACAAACTAAAAGCAATATCATGAAATTGCCAGTTCTATTCTAATGTCTACAGTGTAGCTATCATCCTTGAATTTCTTTCTTGCACTACCAGCTTAAATGTAACGCTTGAAAGATGACCCAGGTGGGACTCGAACCCACAATCCTCAGCTCCGAAGGCTGATGCCTTATCCATTAGGCCACTGGGCCCTCTTCACTGGTGAACCCAGAGGCATTGACAGACAGTCATAAACAAACTAAAAGCCCTGAAAGCCTACCCAGGTGGGACTTGAACCCACAATTCCCAGCTCCTGAGGCTGATGCCTTATCCATTAGGCCAATGGGCCACATCTGTTAGTGAACCCAGAGGCATTACAGAAAGTCTTATCCGAAGCTGATCTAAGTGAGATTTCAGAAAATTGCCTGTTCTATGATAATTCTCATGACTTGAACCCACAATTTTCAGCTCTGGCCAATGGGCCACATCTGTTAGTGAACCCAGAGGCATTACAGAAAGTCTTATCCGAAGCTGATCTGAGTGAGATTTCAGAAAATTGCCTGTTCTATGATAATTCTCATGACTTGAACCCACAATCTTCAGCTCTGAAGGTTGATGCTTTATCCGTTTGGTCACTGGGTATTTTCCAACAAGCCCACACAGAGGCATTTACAGACCGTCTTATCCAAGCTGAACTGAGTGAGTTTTCAGAAATTTGCCAATTTTATGATTAATCTTGTGGCTATAGTGTCATATTGACGTTATCGTCCTAGAATTTCTTCCTTGCACTGCCAACATAAACACCAACCTTGAAAGATGAACCCACAATCCTCAGCTCTGAAGACCGATGCATTAGGCCACTGGGCCTTGTTCACTGGTGAACCCAGAGGCATTGACAGACAGTCAGAAACAAACTAAACTGAAAGAGTTTTCATGAAATTGCTAGTTCTCATGTTCCGTTGGCAGTTCTATGCTAACTCTCATGTTCCTTTGTCACAGCTATTGTGTCTCCTTCAGGGGCGATTCTAGGATTTTTTCAACTGGGGGGCACAAGAGGGGCCACGATTTATACAGAGGGGCCAATCTTGTCTTGTTTGAACTGTATATCCAAATCATTTCAAGAGTTCAGTAACCTTTAAAATCAGTAATAAACAGTGATACCCTATTATATTTTAATAGCAGTTATTCACTGCTCTAAATCAAAACAATCAAATACAATTTGTATTAACTTTTCACTTTACAAAAGTGAAAGAAAAACTGTAATAAATAAAATAATCCAATGTATGAATAGTGTACAACTCAAAAATAATAATAATAGAATTTATTTATAATAGCCTTATATATATAAATGCAGAACAACATTAATAATTCATAGAAATAAATACACAATTAATGAATTAATATAACTAATATAAATTTAATATAATAAATTGTTTTTGTTTATTATCCACATCCCATTCAATTTGCACAGCAGCAGTTGCAGTAAATTTGCATGGATGAATAAACAAAATCTACTTATGTCAAGGCTAATTAATCTTGAGCATATTGATTTAAAAATATCATATATCCATACTTTGTTAGATAGCTACTTGTTCAAAAAGGTAGCTTTAGTTTAACATGTAAAATATGTGGATCCTATAGGAACAGTTTAGAATAGCTTAATTGTAATTTATTTTGATATTTAATCATGCATTAAATATCTATGTATGATTTTTTTTATTTGAGAATGATTCTGGGTGTCATCAAATGATGTTTTGTAAATAACTTCTGTGAAAACACAGTACACGCCGAATTTGAGACTCATTTTATTTACTTTGATTGACACAAAATTCAAGAAAACTACAATATATTGTATAGCAAATAAACATCAAGTTATAGAAATTATATACAATTCATTTTAGCCAAACAACTGTTAATACTGACCAAACAAATAAACAACAACAACAAAACCACTGTCCTGCAGACTAAATACAGTGGATGTAGTAGTTCGTTTTCTATGTAAAATGTGGCTTATAATGGGTTTATGTATCTGGTTCATTTCAAAAAAGTACAATTCTGCGATTTTTATGGTTGCTGCTAAAACGTTTGAAAAATTCATCCATATTTATCGATTTAGCTCGTCTTGATTCAATGCTCAAACCCCCTAGATGGCTCAGTCTCTCATCCCCCATTGTTGTTCTGAGATGGTTTTTGATCAACTTAAGTGCCGAAAAGCTACGTTCACATGCAGCACTACTTACAGGTGTTACAATGGCTATCTTACACAGCCTGAAAAGTTCATGAAACACATCCTTAAAGGGTTCCAGAAATATCACAAATTCAATGAGAGAAGTCATTTGTTTTTTGTCTTTCCTTTCCAAAACCCTTTTGGTCTGATAGAGCTCATGTTTCAAATCTTCAATATTTGACTCAAAAATTTCAGCAAATGAAAAAAGTGGTTCTTCATGCAAGAAAGTGCTGCTTTTAGGGTGGAGTGCTTGGATTCCGTGCATAATTTCACAATTTGTCTTAGAGAATCTTCTCTGCAGCTCACTCATGAATGAATCAATTACTGGATAGAGTATATGGCTTTTAAAGGTTTCTTTGTTACCCAAGTTCTCTCTACGCGCACCAGTTGAGGAAGTGACTACAGATCCACACAACCTGCTGCTCAGGATCTGCGGTCTCTTTTCTTGTTTTTCTAAACTGACTTGGCACTTTACAGCCATTTCCTCCACCTCTTTCCACATGTCCTCAAAAAAGTTCTCATCCCTGTACCGCTGCAGTGTGTCAAGCAATGCCTCAACAAGATTAACAGCTGTTGCCAGGTCTACTGAAGGTGACTGGAGCATATCGGACAAAAATTTTGACTGACCAAGAATTGTGTTGAAGGTTGCCAAAAGCCCAATAAATGTTAGATCAAGTTGTGCTAGTAAGCCTCGTGCTTCCACTGAGCGATCCCCACTATTGTCACAAACAATCTCCTGAAGAAGACAAAATACTGCAGGGAGCCGATCTTTCAAATTGCGACAGGCTGAATACCTACACGCCCACCTTGTGTCGCTCAGTTTTTGAAGTTCGCGAGGTTGGCCACTGTACATGTCCTGCTGAATTTCAAGCCACCTTTTATGTACATATGAGCCAGATATGAAAGTGTAAAGCCTCTGAAGAACTGCAAAGAATGTATCTGCTTCAGGTACAGACTTTACACTGTCTACAAGTACTAGATTTAAACAGTGGGCAGTGCAGTGTATGTAAAAGGCATATTTTGCCACATCTTGGATCCTTTTGGAAACACCTGAGTGTCTCCCACTCATAACGGCAGCACCATCATAACCCTGCCCCACTAGGTTGGTCCGATATTCAAGGCCATACTTTTCAAGGCACTTGATTATCATGCTGCTTAACCCTGCTGCATCCAGGCTCTCAGCCTGCTGAAATTTTAAAAAACTTTCATGTACAGTGCCATTGTAGTAATACCTTAAAACCAGAGACACCTGCTCCTTTTTCCCTAGATCTTTTGTTTCATCAGCGATGATGCTGAACACTTCACTGTCTTTAACTTCTTTGATGATTTCAGTCTGTACCATCTCTGCCAAGCATTCCAATATTTCATTTTGAATTCCACTGCTAGTGTATTTAGAGTTCCCATAAGCACTCATTTGCTTCTTTATAAGAGGATCATGTTTGGCTACCTCTTCCAAAATGGCAATGAAGTTCCCTTTGTTGTTTGAATTCTCAGACTCTCTATGGCCTCTCTGAGAAATATTCTGTGTGGCTGTCAGTAGAAGAACATCAGCAATTGTTTTGATATACAACTGATTTTCTTTGATTTTCTTTTCTCTCTCCTTGTTGATGGAATCTAATAGGCAGGATTTAGTTTTAACAACATGCTGGTGTTGCTTCCATGCATACATTGCATTTTGATGGTGGTCTGATTTAGAGTGAGCTTTAAAGCCCCTCTCCTTACACAAGGCTTTTTTCCAGTTGGAAAACCCAGTTGTGGATGTGAAAACAGATGATGGTGCATTTGGAAGGGAGAAATGTCTGCAAGCATAACAAAAAGCAGAGTCTTTGCTTAATGAGTACTCAAGCCATATATTGTCCTTGTACCAGGAATCTTTAAAAGCTCTCTTCCGGTTGCCCATTTGTGTTTTGGGGAAATACCTGATATGAGGCTGCATAGGTCCCTCAGATCTGGATTGAGAAATGTCTGGGAAGAAGCATATGAAAATGGAAATCAGTTCTCAGAGGCATTTCCTGTTTCAAAGGCCCCACGTCATAATGAGACACACAATTAGCAAAAGTTCCTTAATGCAATTAAGTATTGGCTATTTCACATGTAAAATAAAAAAGACATACCAGCAGGTCCAGTAGGAGCAGTATCAGAAGTGAGTGGAAGCTCAGATTCCGTTTCTGAAGGTGGGGAAGTATCCAGCTCTTCCACATCACTTTCACTCTCATCTGTTTCATCCCTATAGACAGCTATAACACAAAGGCATATTAGTAAAATACAAGGATTTTAACCACATAACTTTATGCATTCATAGAATAACTCTCAGGAGTGCACTTTTTCTGTATGATACTGAAATTACCAATATACTAAAGTACCAATATATAAATATAGGGACTTATGTGATTTAAGCAAATGTGCAGCCCTGATTATACCATACCAAAGTCATATCACTGTCCACTTTCTAGTTTGTCTACTAACCTGGTCGAGGGTGTGCAGGGCTGTTCTGACCTATGCTTGCATCTGTCTGAACCAAGAGGTCTCCTGTTGAGCAGCCAGGCTCTGAACTCACTGTGTGTAAACCATCAGACTGACTCTCCCTCACTGGCTGGCATGGCTTTTTCTTTGCAAAAAAATACTGAATATCTCCCTGCCTTTTCATCCTGTTACACTGCCTGAGATAACAGAGGTAAAAAAGGAGGAAAATTACTATTTGTTTAAATGCTATTGTTTTATTGGCGGATGAATGAAAAAATGTCAATGCAAATTGTGCATGGTTACTAATTTTCTTTTTATGAATATGGTCCGTTTCGAAGTGTTTATCCAAACAAACAATATTCGTAGATTCTACTCTAACGTTGTTCCGCGTCATCATGACTCATGCAGCCGCGTACACGTAGACTCTGATCAGACTCAGAGAGGCACCAGCACCGCTGGTTTCTTGGCTTACAGTTTGTATATTAGTTAATGACAGAAGCAATGATTTAAAAAAAGTATAATTGCAATTCTAATAAAGTCATTATCGAATCATGCAGTTAAAGACTTTAGAGTATTTGTTCTCAAGTCAGAGTCAAGTAATTTTCTTCATTTATTAGAGTGCAGTCACGTAACTCAAGACCTCCACCTCTGATAGTTAACGTATCGTTAGCTTTTAAGGCGAGATACTATAGGTGAATAGGGTAAAATGTAAAAATAATAGATATCACCATGAAACTTCCTCAGTTGATTACTTACACAAGTACATAAAAAATGATTTACAAGTTTTTTTTTTTGTATGTCTAATTATGCAAATTAGGCATTATGTCATTAAATATGCACAATTTTGCATATATTTGCGGACATATGATGTACATATGATAAAGCCAGGTGCTAAATAATTTTTTTCATTTTGATTAAACAAAAGATGAAAAAAGATGTTCAGTGGGATTTCAGCATATTTATATATTTATATATTTTCGGCATATTTTTTTTATTTTTATTAAAATATCTCATTAATCAGGCCGGTAATGATTTATTAACAAATCCCTCTGAATCCCCCCTTCAGAATACAGAATATAAGTGTATAACTGGAGAGTTTGGTGCACATAGCTGCTACATAAGCTAAGATGTTTGTACTGAAGAATGACAAAAAAATCATTTTGAGAAAACGGCATTTAAAGATTTGTAAGGTAAAAGCTAATTATTTTTTTTAGTGGAAACAACTATTTACAGACACAATATCTTGTCAAATCCTTAGCAATCAACAATACAAACCAACTAAAACACATCAAAACCTATAACTCAGCATTTATGGCCTTCAACTAAACAGAAAAACAGTCAAAAACACTGTGGAAATGTCAGAGCACGTCACGTGATGCGTCTGAACGAATCACGTTGTCGGAAATTGGCATCAGCCAATGAGATTCACTTTTAGTGTTAAATGCCCCATTGTACTTTCACAATTGGTTGCTGATGAAAAGGAAATGACCATATTTCTATCCGAGAACATTGTACGGGAGAGAGAGCTTTCCAGGGTGCAGACAGCAATCGCGGAGCACCATGGTGATTTAGAACGCCAACTGAATTTATGAGAAATCTACAGACGCAAATAGACTAAAGGTGTAGTAAAATAAAGACCTATATGTGTATTTTGGACTTTTTTTCACCACAAGTCTGAAAGAAGACATGTTATTGAAGACAAACAGCCCCAAATCTCAAAATTGACTAGTAAAAAAAAACATGTTTTTGCATGTGTCATAGACACATAGACTGTAAAAAAAAGTCTCAAGTGTGGAGCGTTAGATAAACATTATACGATTTGTTTCGTCACCTCACTTAAGTGAAAAAGTCGCTAATCGACTGCATGATTCAATAATGACTTTATTAGAATTGCAATTATACTTTTTTTAACCCATTGCTTTAAATTGCGTTGTTGCCTATATCGGCGCGTTCGGCCGAAAAATAAGTAAATCATAACGCAGTAAACCCCTTTTACATTCAGCATCAGAGGAGCATAGTAAATATAATGATTAACGTTAGCATCTTGGTCTGCTCTAGGAGATAACATCGTCATCGAACCTGGTCTGTCTATAACCGAAAGACGTTAACGTTAATACCAAACACTTCTTGCACTGCAACAACTCGCTAATTGAAAAACATAAGCTATATAAAATAGATCAACTTACCGTGTGCTTTTTTTTTGTTGGAAAACAGCAGCTCGCTATTCTTGGTCCTTGCCGAGAAGCATTGCGACGCAATCATGAGTTATTTACTAAACTGAAAGATTATGATTTGAATTTGTGAGTGACAGACAAGTAGAAGGGTGGGGGCACACTGGGGGGCCAATCATTTTTCAGGAGGGGCCAGTGCCCCCATGGCCCCTCCCCTGGCTACGCCACTGGTCTCCTTGCACTTATCATCCTGGTACCTGTTGCGCAGCCAACTTAAATCTAACCTCTCATTGACGACTCAGGTGGTAATTTAATTCACAACCCCCAGCTCCGAAGGTTGATGCCTTATTTATTAGACAACTGGACCTTTTCTCTGATTAAGCCTGAGGTATTCATTAACATTCTGATGCAAGCTAAATTGAAAGTTATTTCAAAAAATGCCAGTTCTGTGCTAATTCTTGTGTCTATAGTAAAAGTTCACCAATGAATTTCTTTCTTGCAATGCCAGCTGAAATGCAACTCTTGAATGATGACCCAAGTGGGACTCGAACCCACAATCCCCTGCTCCGAAGGCTGATGCCTTCTCCATTAGGCCACTGGGCCTGGTTCACTGGTAAATCAAGAGGCATTGACAGACAGTCATAAACAAACTAAAGGCAATATCATGAAATTGGGAGTTCTATTCTAATTCTTGTGTCTACAGTGAAGTTATCGTCCTTGAATTTCTTTCTTGCACTGCCAGCTTAAATGAAATGCTTGAAAGATGACCCAGGTGGGACTCGAACCCACAATCCTCAGCTCCGAAGGCTGATGCCTTATCCATTAGGCCACTGGGCCCTGTTCGCTGGTGAACCCAGATGCATTGACACACAGTCATAAACAAACTAAAAGCGATATCATGACATTGCCAGTTCTATGCTAATTCTTATGTCTACAATGAAGATATCGTCCTTGAATTTCTGTCTTGCACTGCCAGCTTAAATGCAACTCTTGAAAGATGACCCAGGTGGGATTCGAACCCAGAGTCATTGACAGACTGTCAGAAACAAACTAAACTGAAAGCAATATCATAAAATTTCCCGTTCTATGCTAATTCTTGGGGCTATAGTGTCATATTGAAGTTATCATCCTGAAATTTCTTGCATAGCCCACTTAAATGAAAGCCCTCAAAGATGACCCAGGTGGGACTTGAACCCACAATTCCCAGCTATGGAGGCTGATGCCTTATCCATTAGGCCAATGGGCCTCATTCACTGATGAATCAAGAGGCATTGACACACAGTCATAAACAAACTAAAAGCAATATCATGAAATTGCCAGTTCTATTCTAATTCTTGTGTCTACAGTGAAGTTATCGTCTTTGAATTTCTTTCTTGCACTGCCAGCTTAAATGCAACGCTTGAAATATGACCCAGGTGGGACTCGAACCCACAATCCTCAGCTCCGAAGGCTGATGCCTTATCCATTAGGCCACTGGGCCCTCTTCACTGGTGAACCCAGAGGCATTGACACACAGTCATAAACAAACTAAAAGCGATATCATGACATTGGGATTCGAACCCAGAGTCATTGACAGACAGTCAGAAACAAACTAAACTGAAAGCAATATCATGAAATTGCCAGTTCTATGCTAATTCTTGGGGCTATAGTGTCATATTGAAGTTATCATCCTGAAATTTCTTGCATAGCCCACTTAAATGAAAGCCCTGAAAGACTACCCAGTTGGGACTTGAACCCACAATTCCCAGCTCCTGAGGCTGATGCCTTATCCATTAGGCCAATGGGCCACATCTGTTAGTGAACCCAGAGGCATTACAGAAAGTCTTATCCGAAGCTGATCTGAGTGATGACCCAGTTGGGACTTGAACCCACAATTCCCAGCTCCGGAGGCTGATGCCTTATCCATTAGGCCACTGGGCCTCGTTCACTGATGAATCAAGAGGCATTGACACACAGTCATAAACAAACTAAAAGCAATATCATAAAATTGCCAGTTCTATTCTAATGTCTACAGTGTAGCTATCGTCCTTGAATTTCTTTCTTGCACTGCCAGCTGACATGCAACTCTTGAATGATGACCCAAGTGGGACTCGAACCCACAATCCCCAGCTCCGAAGGCTGATGCCTTCTCCATTAGGCCACTGGGCCTGGTTCACTGGTAAATCAAGAGGCATTGACAGACAGTCATAAACAAACTAAAGGCAATATCATGAAATTGGGAGTTCTATTCTAATTCTTGTGTCTACAGTGAAGTTATCGTCCTTGAAATTCTTTCTTGCACTGCCAGCTTAAATGAAATGCTTGAAAGATGACCCAGGTGGGACTCAAACCCACAATCCTCAGCTCCGAAGGCTGATGCCTTATCCATTAGGCCACTGGGCCTCGTTCACTGGTGAACCCAGAGGCATTGACACACAGTCATAAACAAACTAAAAGCGATATCATGACATTGCCAGTTCTATGCTAATTCTTATGTCTACAATGAAGATATCGTCCTTGAATTTCTGTCTTGCACTGCCAGCTTAAATGCAACTCTTGAAAGATGACCCAGGTGGGATTCGAACCCAGAGTCATTGACAGACAGTCAGAAACAAACTAAACTGAAAGCAATATCATAAAATTTCCCGTTCTATGCTAATTCTTGGGGCTATAGTGTCATATTGAAGTTATCATCCTGAAATTTCTTGCATAGCCCACTTAAATGAAAGCCCTCAAAGATGACCCAGGTGGGACTTGAACCCACAATTCCCAGCTACGGAGGCTGATGCCTTATCCATTAGGCCACTGGGCCTCATTCACTGATGAATCAAGAGGCATTGACACACAGTCATAAACAAACTAAAAGCAATATCATGAAATTGCCAGTTATGGTCTAATTCTTGTGTCTACAGTGAAGTTATCGTCTTTGAATTTGTTTCTTGCACTGCCAGCTTAAATGCAACGCTTGAAATATGACCCAGGTGGGACTCGAACCCACAATCCTCAGCGCCGAAGGCTGATGCCTTATCCATTAGGCCACTGGGCCTCGTTCACTGGTGAACCCAGAGGCATTGACACACAGTCATAAACAAACTAAAAGCGATATCATGACATTGCCAGTTCTATGCTAATTCTTATGTCTACAATGAAGATATCGTCCTTGAATTTCTGTCTTGCACTGCCAGCTTAAATGCAACTCTTGAAAGATGACCCAGGTGGGATTCGAACCCAGAGTCATTGACAGACAGTCAGAAACAAACTAAACTGAAAGCAATATCATAAAATTTCCCGTTCTATGCTAATTCTTGGGGCTATAGTGTCATATTGAAGTTATCATCCTGAAATTTCTTGCATAGCCCACTTAAATGAAAGCCCTCAAAGATGACCCAGGTGGGACTTGAACCCACAATTCCCAGCTACGGAGGCTGATGCCTTATCCATTAGGCCACTGGGCCTCATTCACTGATGAATCAAGAGGCATTGACACACAGTCATAAACAAACTAAAAGCAATATCATGAAATTGCCAGTTATGGTCTAATTCTTGTGTCTACAGTGAAGTTATCGTCTTTGAATTTGTTTCTTGCACTGCCAGCTTAAATGCAACGCTTGAAATATGACCCAGGTGGGACTCGAACCCACAATCCTCAGCGCCGAAGGCTGATGCCTTATCCATTAGGCCACTGGGCCCTGTTCACTGGTGAACCCAGAGGCATTGACACACAGTCATAAACAAACTAAAAGCGATATCATGACATTGCCAGTTCTATGCTAATTCTTATGTCTACAATGAAGATATCGTCCTTGAATTTCTGTCTTGCACTGCCAGCTTAAATGCAACTCTTGAAAGATGACCCAGGTGGGATTCGAACCCAGAGTCATTGACAGACAGTCAGAAACAAACTAAACTAAAAGCGATATCATGACATTGGGATTCGAACCCAGAGTCACTGACAGACAGTCAGAAACAAACTAAACTGAAAGCAATATCATGAAATTGCCAGTTCTATGCTAATTCTTGGGGCTATAGTGTCATATTGAAGTTATCATCCTGAAATTTCTTGCATAGCCCACTTAAATGAAAGCCCTGAAAGACTACCCAGGTGGGACTTGAACCCACAATTCCCAGCTCCTGAGGCTGATGCCTTATCCATTAGGCCAATGGGCCACATCTGTTAGCGAACCCAGAGGCATTACAGAAAGTCTTATCCGAAGCTGATCTAAGTGAGATTACAGAAAATTGCCTGTTCTATGATAATTCTCATGACTTGAACCCACAATTTTCAGCCCTGGCCAATGGGCCACATCTGTTAGTGAACCCAGAGGCATTACAGAAAGTCTTATCCGAAGCTGATCTGAGTGAGATTTCAGAAAATTGCCTGTTCTATGATAATTCTCATGACTTGAACCCACAATCTTCAGCTCTGAAGGTTGATGCTTTATCCGTTTGGTCACTGGGTATTTTCCAACAAGCCCACACAGAGGCATTTACAGACCGTCTTATCCAAGCTGAACTGAGTGAGTTTTCAGAAATTTGCCAATTTTATGATTAATCTTGTGGCTATAGTGTCATATTGACGTTATCGTCCTAGAATTTCTTCCTTGCACTGCCAACATAAAGACCAACCTTGAAAGATGAACCCACAATCCTCAGCTCTGAAGACCGATGCATTAGGCCACTGGGCCTTGTTCACTGGTGAACCCAGAGGCATTGACAGACAGTCAGAAACAAACTAAACTGAAAGAGTTTTCATGAAATTGCTAGTTCTCATGTTCCGTTGGCAGTTCTATGCTAACTCTCATGTTCCTTTGTCACAGCTATTGTGTCTCCTTGCACTTATCATCCTGGTACCTGTTGCACAGCCAACTTAAATCTAACCTCTCATTGACGACTCAGGTGGTAATTTAATTCACAACCCCCAGCTCCGAAGGTTGATGCCTTATTTATTAGACAACTGGACCTTTTCTCTGATTAAGCCTGAGGTATTCATTAACATTCTGATGCAAGCTAAATTGAAAGTTATTTCAAAAAATGCCAGTTCTGTGCTAATTCTTGTGTCTATAGTAAAAGTTCACCAATGAATTTCTTTCTTGCAATGCCAGCTGAAATGCAACTCTTGAATGATGACCCAAGTGGGACTCGAACCCACAATCCCCAGCTCCGAAGGCTGATGCCTTCTCCATTAGGCCACTGGGCCTGGTTCACTGGTAAATCAAGAGGCATTGACAGACAGTCATAAACAAACTAAAGGCAATATCATGAAATTGGGAGTTCTATTCTAATTCTTGTGTCTACAGTGAAGTTATCGTCCTTGAATTTCTTTCTTGCACTGCCAGCTTAAATGAAATGCTTGAAAGATGACCCAGGTGGGACCCGAACCCACAATCCTCAGCTCCGAAGGCTGATGCCTTATCCATTAGGCCACTGGGCCCTGTTCGCTGGTGAACCCAGATGCATTGACACACAGTCATAAACAAACTAAAAGCGATATCATGACATTGCCAGTTCTATGCTAATTCCTATGTCTACAATGAAGATATCGTCCTTGAATTTCTGTCTTGCACTGCCAGCTTAAATGCAACTCTTGAAAGATGACCCAGGTGGGATTCGAACCCAGAGTCATTGACAGACTGTCAGAAACAAACTAAACTGAAAGCAATATCATAAAATTTCCCGTTCTATGCTAATTCTTGGGGCTATAGTGTCATATTGAAGATATCATCCTGAAATTTCTTGCATAGCCCACTTAAATGAAAGCCCTCAAAGATGACCCAGGTGGGACTTGAACCCACAATTCCCAGCTCCGGAGGCTGATGCCTTATCCATTAGGCCACTGGGCCTCATTCACTGATGAATCAAGAGGCATTGACACACAGTCATAAACAAACTAAAAGCAATATCATGAAATTGCCAGTTCTATTCTAATTCTTGTGTCTACAGTGAAGTTATCGTCTTTGAATTTCTTTCTTGCACTGCCAGCTTAAATGCAATGCTAGAAAGATGACCCAGGTGGGACTCGAACCCACAATCCTCAGCTCCGAAGGCTGATGCCTTATCCATTAGGCCACTGGGCCCTGTTCACTGGTGAACCCAGAGGCATTGACACACAGTCATAAACAAACTAAAAGCGATATCAAGACATTGGGATTCAAACCCATAGTCATTGACAGACAGTCAGAAACAAACTAAACTGAAAGCAATATCATGAAATTGCCAGTTCTATGCTAATTCTTGGGGCTATAGTGTCATATTGAAGTTATCATCCTGAAATTTCTTGCATAGCCCACTTAAATGAAAGCCCTGAAAGACGACCCAGGTGGGACTTGAACCCACAATTCCCAGCTCCTGAGGCTGATGCCTTATCCATTAGGCCAATGGGCCACATCTGTTAGTGAACCCAGAGGCATTACAGAAAGTCTTATCCGAAGCTGATCTGAGTGATGACCCAGTTGGGACTTGAACCCACAATTCCCAGCTCCGGAGGCTGATGCCTTATCCATTAGGCCACTGGGCCTCGTTCACTGATGAATCAAGAAGCATTGACACACAGTCATAAACAAACTAAAAGCAATATCATGAAATTGCCAGTTCTATTCTAATGTCTACAGTGTAGCTATCGTCCTTGAATTTCTTTCTTGCACTGCCAGCTTAAATGCAACGCTTGAAAGATGACCCAGGTGGGACTCGAACACACAATACTCAGCTCCGAAGGCTGATGCCTTATCCATTAGGCCACTGGGCCCTGTTCACTGGTGAACCCAGAGGCATTGACACACAGTCATAAACAAACTAAAAGCGATATCATGACATTGGGATTCGAACCCAGAGTCACTGACAGACAGTCAGAAACAAACTAAACTGAAAGCAATATCATGAAATTGCCAGTTCTATTCTAATTCTTGGCGCTATAGTGTCATATTGAAGTTATCATCCTGAAATTTCTTGCATAGCCCACTTAAATGAAAGCCCTGAAAGATGACCCAGGTGGGACTTGAACCCACAATTCCCAGCTCCTGAGGCTGATGCCTTATCCATTAGGCCAATGGGCCACATCTGTTAGTGAACCCAGAGGCATTACAGAAAGTCTTATCCGAAGCTGATCTGAGTGAGATTTCAGAAAATTGCCTGTTCTATGATAATTCTCATGACTTGAACCCACAATCTTCAGCTCTGAAGGTTGATGCTTTATCCGTTTGGTCACTGGGTATTTTCCAACAAGCCCACACAGAGGCATTTACAGACCGTCTTATCCAAGCTGAACTGAGTGAGTTTTCAGAAATTTGCCAATTTTATGATTAATCTTGTGGCTATAGTGTCATATTGACGTTATCCTCCTAGAATTTCTTCCTTGCACTGCCAACATAAACACCAACCTTGAAAGATGAACCCACAATCCTCAGCTCTGAAGACCGATGCATTAGGCCACTGGGCCTTGTTCACTGGTGAACCCTGAGGCATTGACAGACAGTCAGAAACAATCTAAACTGAAAGTTTTCATGAAATTGCTAGTTCTCATGTTCCGTTGGCAGTTCTATGCTAACTCTCATGTTCCTTTGTCACAGCTATTGTGTCTCCTTGCACTTATCATCCTGGTACCTGTTGCGCAGCCAACTTAAATCTAACCTCTCATTGACGACTCAGGTGGTAATTTAATTCACAACCCCCAGCTCCGAAGGTTGATGCCTTATTTATTAGACAACTGGACCTTTTCTCTGATTAAGCCTGAGGTATTCATTAACATTCTGATGCAAGCTAAATTGAAAGTTATTTCAAAAAATGCCAGTTCTGTGCTAATTCTTGTGTCTATAGTAAAAGTTCACCATTGAATTTCTTTCTTGCAATGCCAGCTGAAATGCAACTCTTGAATGATGACCCAAGTGGGACTCGAACCCACAATCCTCAGCTCCGAAGGCTGATGCCTTCTCCATTAGGCCACTGGGCCTGGTTCACTGGTAAATCAAGAGGCATTGACAGACAGTCATAAACAAACTGAAAGCAAAATCATGAAATTGCCAGTTCTATTCTAATGTCTACAGTGAAGTTATCGTCCTTGAATTTCTTTCTTGCACTGCCAGCTTAAATGCAATGCTTGAAAGATGACCCAGGTGGGACTCGAACCCACAATCCTCAGCTCCGAAGGCTGATGCCTTATCCATTAGGCCACTGGGCCCTGTTCACTAGTGAACCCAGATGCATTGACACACAGTCATAAACAAACTAAAAGCGATATCATGACATTGCCAGTTCTATGCTAATTCTCATGTCTACAATGAAGATAACGTCCTTGAATTTCTGTCTTGCACTGCCAGCTTAAATGCAACTCTTGAAAGATGACCCAGGTGGGATTCGAACCCAGAGTCATTGACAGACTGTCAGAAACAAACTAAACTGAAAGCAATATCATAAAATTTCCCGTTCTATGCTAATTCTTGGGGCTATAGTGTCATATTGAAGTTATCATCCTGAAATTTCTTGCATAGCCCACTTAAATGAAAGCCCTCAAAGATGACCCAGGTGGGACTTGAACCCACAATTCCCAGCTCCGGAGGCTGATGCCTTATCCATTAGGCCACTGGGCCTCATTCACTGATGAATCAAGAGGCATTGACACACAGTCATAAACAAACTAAAAGCAATATCATGAAATTGCCAGTTCTATTCTAATTCTTGTGTCTACAGTGAAGTTACCGTCTTTTAATTTCTTTCTTGCACTGCCAGCTTAAATGCAACGCTTGAAAGATGACCCAGGTGGGACTCGAACCCACAATCCTCAGCTCCGAAGGCTGATGCCTTATCCATTAGGCCACTGGGCCCTCTTCACTGGTGAACCCAGAGGCATTGACACACAGTCATAAAAAAACTAAAAGCGATATCATGACATTGGGATTCGAACCCAGAGTCACTGACAGACAGTCAGAAACAAACTAAACTGAAAGCAATATCATGAAATTGCCAGTTCTATGCTAATTCTTGGGGCTATAGTGTCATATTGAAGTTATCATCCTGAAATTTCTTGCATAGCCCACTTAAATGAAAGCCCTGAAAGACTACCCAGGTCGGACTTGAACCCACAATTCCCAGCTCCTGAGGCTGATGCCTTATCCATTAGGCCAATGGGCCACATCTGTTAGCGAACCCAGAGGCATTACAGAAAGTCTTATCCGAAGCTGATCTAAGTGAGATTTCAGAAAATTGCCTGTTCTATGATAATTCTCATGACTTGAACCCACAATTTTCAGCTCTGACCAATGGGCCACATCTGTTAGTGAACCCAGAGGCATTACAGAAAGTCTTATCCGAAGCTGATCTGAGTGAGATTTCAGAAAATTGCCTGTTCTATGATAATTCTCATGACTTGAACCCACAATCTTCAGCTCTGAAGGTTGATGCTTTATCCGTTTGGTCACTGGGTATTTTCCAACAAGCCCACACAGAGGCATTTACAGACCGTCTTATCCAAGCTGAACTGAGTGAGTTTTCAGAAATTTGCCAATTTTATGATTAATCTTGTGGCTATAGTGTCATATTGACGTTATCGTCCTAGAATTTCTTCCTTGCACTGCCAACATAAACACCAACCTTGAAAGATGAACCCACAATCCTCAGCTCTGAAGACCGATGCATTAGGCCACTGGGCCTTGTTCACTGGTGAACCCAGAGGCATTGACAGACAGTCAGAAACAAACTAAACTGAAAGAGTTTTCATGAAATTGCTAGTTCTCATGTTCCGTTGGCAGTTCTATGCTAACTCTCATTTTCCTTTGTCACAGCTATTGTGTCTCCTTGCACTTATCATCCTGGTACCTGTTGCGCAGCCAACTTAAATCTAACCTCTCATTGACGACTCAGGTGGTAATTTAATTCACAACCCCCAGCTCCGAAGGTTGATGCCTTATTTATTAGACAACTGGACCTTTTCTCTGATTAAGCCTGAGGTATTCATTAACATTCTGATGCAAGCTAAATTGAAAGTTATTTCAAAAAATGCCAGTTCTGTGCTAATTCTTTTGTCTATAGTAAAAGTTCACCAATGAATTTCTTTCTTGCAATGCTAGCTGAAATGCAACTCTTGAATGATGACCCAAGTGGGACTCGAACCCACAATCCCCAGCTCCGAAGGCTGATGCCTTCTCCATTAGGCCACTGGGCCTGGTTCACTGGTAAATCAAGAGGCATTGACAGACAGTCATAAACAAACTAAAGGCAATATCATGAAATTGGGAGTTCTATTCTAATTCTTGTGTCTACAGTGAAGTTATCGTCCTTGAATTTCTTTCTTGCACTGCCAGCTTAAATGAAATGCTTGAAAGATGACCCAGGTGGGACTCAAACCCACAATCCTCAGCTCCGAAGGCTGATGCCTTATCCATTAGGCCATTGACACACAGTCATAAACAAACTAAAAGCGATATCATGACATTGCCAGTTCTATGCTAATTCTTATGTCTACAATGAAGATATCTTCCTTGAATTTCTGTCTTGCACTGCCAGCTTAAATGCAACTCTTGAAAGATGACCCAGGTCGGATTCGAACCCAGAGTCATTGACAGACTGTCAGAAACAAACTAAACTTAAAACAATATCATAAAATTTCCCGTTCTATGCTAATTCTTGGGGCTATAGTGTCATATTGAAGTTATCATCCTGAAATTTCTTGCATAGCCCACTTAAATGAAAGCCCTCAAAGATGACCCAGGTGGGACTTGAACCCACAATTCCCAGCTCCGGAGGCTGATGCCTTATCCATTAGGCCACTGGGCCTCATTCACTGATGAATCAAGAGGCATTGACACACAGTCATAAACAAACTAAAAGCAATATCATGACATTGGAATTCAAACCCAGAGTCATTGACAGACAGTCAGAAACAAACTAAACTGAAAGCAATATCATGAAATTGCCAGTTCTATGCTAATTCTTGGGGCTATAGTGTCATATTGAAGTTATCATCCTGAAATTTCTTGCATAGCCCACTTAAATGAAAGCCCTGAAAGACGACCCAGGTGGGACTTGAACCCACAATTCCCAGCTCCTGAGGCTGATGCCTTATCCATTAGGCCAATGGGCCACATCTGTTAGTGAACCCAGAGGCATTACAGAAAGTCTTATCCGAAGCTGATCTGAGTGATGACCCAGGTGGGACTTGAACCCACAATTCCCAGCTCCGGAGGCTGATGCCTTATCCATTAGGCCACTGGGCCTCGTTCACTGATGAATCAAGAGGCATTGACACACAGTCATAAACAAACTAAAAGCAATATCATGAAATTGCCAGTTCTATTCTAATGTCTACAGTGTAGCTATCGTCCTTGAATTTCTTTCTTGCACTGCCAGCTTAAATGCAACGCTTGAAAGATGACCCAGGTGGGACTCGAACCCACAATCCTCAGCTCCGAAGGCTGATGCCTTATCCATTAGGCCACTGGGCCCTGTTCACTGGTGAACCCAGAGGCATTGACACACAGTCATAAACAAACTAAAAGCGATATCATGACATTGGCATTCGAACCCAGAGTCACTGACAGACAGTCAGAAACAAACTAAACTGAAAGCAATATCATGAAATTGCCAGTTCTATGCTAATTCTTGGCGCTATAGTGTCATATTGAAGTTATCCTCCTGAAATTTCTTGCATAGCCCACTTAAATGAAAGCCCTGAAAGACGACCCAGGTGGGACTTGAACCCACAATTCCCAGCTCCTGAGGCTGATGCCTTATCCATTAGGCCAATGGGCCACATCTGTTAGTGAACCCAGAGGCATTACAGAAAGTCTTATCCGAAGCAGATCTGAGTGAGATTTCAGAAAATTGCCTGTTCTATGATAATTCTCATGACTTGAACCCACAATCTTCAGCTCTGAAGGTTGATGCTTTATCCGTTTGGTCACTGGGTATTTTCCAACAAGCCCACACAGAGGCATTTACAGACCGTCTTATCCAAGCTGGTTATCGTCCTAGAATTTCTTCCTTGCACTGCCAACATAAACACCAACCTTGAAAGATGAACCCACATTCCTCAGCTCTGAAGGCCGATGCATTAGGCCACTGGGCCTTGTTCACTGGTGAACCCAGAGGCATTGACAGACAGTCAGAAACAAACTAAACTGAAAGAGTTTTCATGAAATTGCTAGTTCTCATGTTCCGTTGGCAGTTCTATGCTAACTCTCATGTTCCTTTGTCACAGCTATTGTGTCTCCTTGCACTTATCATCCTGGTACCTGTTGCGCAGCCAACTTAAATCTAACCTCTCATTGACGACTCAGGTGGTAATTTAATTCACAACCCCCAGCTCCGAAGGTTGATGCCTTATTTATTAGACAACTGGACCTTTTCTCTGATTAAGCCTGATGTATTCATTAACATTCTGATGCAAGCTAAATTGAAAGTTATTTCAAAAAATGCCAGTTCTGTGCTAATTCTTGTGTCTATTGTAAAAGTTCACCATTGAATTACTTTCTTGCAATGCCAGCTGAAATGCAACTCTTGAAAGATGACCCAGGTGGGACTCGAACCCACAATCCTCAGCTCCGAAGGCTGATGCCTTATCCATTAGGCCACTGGGCCCTGTTCACTGGTGATCCCAGAGGCATTGACACACAGTCATAAACAAACTAAAAGCGATATCATGACATTGGGATTCGAACCCAGAGTCACTGACAGACAGTCAGAAACAAACTAAACTGAAAGCAATATCATGAAATTGCCAGTTCTATGCTAATTCTTGGGGCTATAGTGTCATATTGAAGTTATCATCCTGAAATTTCTTGCATAGCCCACTTAAATGAAAGCCCTGAAAGACGACCCAGGTGGGACTTGAACCCACAATTCCCAGCTCCTGAGGCTGATGCCTTATCCATTAGGCCAATGGGCCACATCTGTTAGTGAACCCAGAGGCATTACAGAAAGTCTTATCCGAAGCTGATCTGAGTGAGATTTCAGAAAATTGCCTGTTCTATGATAATTCTCATGACTTGAACCCACAATCTTCAGCTCTGAAGGTTGATGCTTTATCCGTTTGGTCACTGGGTATTTTCCAACAAGCCCACACAGAGGCATTTACAGACCGTCTTATCCAAGCTGAACTGAGTGAGTTTTCAGAAATTTGCTAATTTTATGATTAATCTTGTGGCTATAGTGTCATATTGACGTTATCGTCCTAGAATTTCTTCCTTGCACTGCCAACATAAACACCAACCTTGAAAGATGAACCCACAATCCTCAGCTCTGAAGGCCGATGCATTAGGCCACTGGGCCTTGTTCACTGGTGAACCCAGAGGCATTGACAGACAGTCAGAAACAAACTAAACTGAAAGAGTTTTCATGAAATTGCTAGTTCTCATGTTCCGTTGGCAGTTCTATGCTAACTCTCATGTTCCTTTGTCACAGCTATTGTGTCTCCTTGCACTTATCATCCTGGTACCTGTTGCGCAGCCAACTTAAATCTAACCTCTCATTGACGACTCAGGTGGTAATTTAATTCACAACCCCCAGCTCCGAAGGTTGATGCCTTATTTATTAGACAACTGGACCTTTTCTCTGATTAAGCCTGAGGTATTCATTAACATTCTGATGCAAGCTAAATTGAAAGTTATTTCAAAAATGCCAGTTCTGTGCTAATTCTTGTGTCTATAGTAAAAGTTCACCATTGAATTTCTTTCTTGCAATGCCAGCTGAAATGAAACTCTTGAATGATGACCCAAGTGGGACTCGAACCCACAATCCTCAACTCCGAAGGCTGTTGCCTTCTCCATTAGGTCACTGGGCCTGGTTCACTGGTAAATCAAGAGGCATTGACAGACAGTCATAAACAAACTAAAAGCAATATCATGAAATTGCGAGTTCTATTCTAATTCTTGTGTCTACAGTGAAGTTATCGTCTTTGAATTTCTTTTTTGCACTGCCAGCTTACATACAAAGCTTGAAAGATGACCCAGGTGGGACTCGAACCCACAATCCTCAGCTCCGAAGGCTGATGCCTTATCCATTAGGCCACTGGGCCCTGTTCACTGGTGAACCCAGATGCATTGACACACAGTCACAAACAAACTAAAAGCGATATCATGACATTGCCAGTTCTATGCTAATTCTTATGTCTACAATGAAGATATCGTCCTTGAATTTCTGTCTTGCACTGCCAGCTTAAATGCAACTCTTGAAAGATGACCCAGGTGGGATTCGAACCCAGAGTCATTGACAGACTGTCAGAAACAAACTAAACTGAAAGCAATATCATAAAATTTCCCGTTCTATGCTAATTCTTGGGGCTATAGTGTCATATTGAAGTTATCATCCTGAAATTTCTTGCATAGCCCACTTAAACGAAAGCCCTCAAAGATGACCCAGGTGGGACTTGAACCCACAATTCCCAGCTCCGGAGGCTGATGCCTTATCCATTAGGCCACTGGGCCTCATTCACTGATGAATCAAGAGGCATTGACACACAGTCATAAACAAACTAAAAGCAAGATCATGAAATTGCCAGTTCTATTCTAATGTCTACAGTGAAGTTATCGTCTTTGAATTTCTTTCTTGCACTGCCAGCTTAAATGCAATGCTTGAAAGATGACCCAGGTGGGACTCGAACCCCCAATCCTCAACTCCGAAGGCTGATGCCTTATCCATTAGGCCACTGGGACCTGTTCACTGGTGAACCCAGAGGCATTGACACACAGTCATAAACAAACTAAAAGCGATATCATGGCATTGGGATTCGAACCCAGAGTCATTGACAGACAGTCAGAAACAAACTAAACTGAAAGCAATATCATGAAATTGCCAGTTCTATGCTAATTCTTGGGGCTATAGTGTCATATTGAAGTTATCATCCTGAAATTTCTTGCATAGCCCACTTAAATGAAAGCCCTGAAAGACGACCCAGGTGTGACTTGAACCCACAATTCCCAGCTCCTGAGGCTGATGCCTTATCCATTAGGCCAATGGGCCACATCTGTTAGTGAACCCAGAGGCATTACAGAAAGTCTTATCCGAAGCTGATCTAAGTGATGACCCAGGTGGGACTTGAACCCACAATTCCCAGCTCCGGAGGCTGATGCCTTATCCATTAGGCCACTGGGCCTCGTTCACTGATGAATCAAGAGGCATTGACACACAGTCATAAACAAACTAAAAGCAATTTCATGAAATTGCCAGTTCTATTCTAATGTCTACAGTGTAGCTATCGTCCTTGAATTTCTTTCTTGCACTGCCAGCTTAAATGCAACGCTTGAAAGATGACCCAGGTGGGACTCGAACCCACAATCCTCAGCTCCGAAGGCTGATGCCTTATCCATTAGGCCACTGGGCCCTGTTCACTGGTGAACCCAGAGGCATTGACACACAGTCATAAACAAACTAAAAGCGATATCATGACATTTTATCATGAAATTGCCAGTTCTATGCTAATTCTTGGGGCTATAGTGTCATATTGAAGTTATCATCCTGAAATTTCTTGCATAGCCCACTTAAATGAAAGCCCTGAAAGACGACCCAGGTGGGACTTGAACCCACAATTCCTGAGGCTGATGCCTTATCCATTAGGCCAATGGGCCACATCTGTTAGTGAACCCAGAGGCATTACAGAAAGTCTTATCCGAAGCTGATCTGAGTGAGATTTCAGAAAATTGCCTGTTCTATGATAATTCTCATGACTTGAACCCACAATCTTCAGCTCTGAAGGTTGATGCTTTATCCGTTTGGTCACTGGGTATTTTCCAACAAGCCCACACAGAGGCATTTACAGACCGTCTTATCCAAGCTGGTTATCGTCCTAGAATTTCTTCCTTGCACTGCCAACATAAACACCAACCTTGAAAGATGAACCCACATTCCTCAGCTCTGAAGGCCGATGCATTAGGCCACTGGGCCTTGTTCACTGGTGAACCCAGAGGCATTGACAGGCAGTCAGAAACAAACTAAACTGAAAGAGTTTTCATGAAATTGCTAGTTCTCATGTTCCGTTGGCAGTTCTATGCTAACTCTCATGTTCCTTTGTCACAGCTATTGTGTCTCCTTGCACTTATCATCCTGGTACCTGTTGCGCAGCCAACTTAAATCTAACCTCTCATTGACGACTCAGGTGGTAATTTAATTCACAACCCCCAGCTCCGAAGGTTGATGCCTTATTTATTAGACAACTGGACCTTTTCTCTGATTAAGCCTGAGGTATTCATTAACATTCTGATGCAAGCTAAATTGAAAGTTATTTCAAAAAATGCCAGTTCTGTGCTAATTCTTGTGTCTATAGTAAAAGTTCACCATTGTATTACTTTCTTGCAATGCCAGCTGAAATGCAACTCTTGAATGATGACCCAAGTGGGACTCGAACCCACAATCCTCAGCTCCGAAGGCTGATGCCTTCTCCATTAGTCCACTGGGCCTGGTTCACTGGTAAATCAAGAGGCATTGACAGACAGTCATAAACAAACTAAAAGCAATATCATGAAATTGCCAGTTCTATTCTAATTCTTGTGTCTACAGTGAAGTTATCGTCCTTGAATTTCTTTCTTGCACTGCCAGCTTAAATGCAATGCTTGAAAGATGACCCAGGTGGGACTCGAACCCACAATCCGCAGCTCCGAAGGCTGATGCCTTATCCATTAGGCCACTGGGCCTCCTTCACTGGTGAACCCAGATGCATTGACACACAGTCATAAACAAACTAAAAGCGATATCATGACATTGCCAGTTCTATGCTAATTCTTATGTCTACAATGAAGATATCGTCCTTGAATTTCTGTCTTGCACTGCCAGCTTAAATGCAACTCTTGAAAGTTGACCCAGGTGGGATTCGAACCCAGAGTCATTGACAGACTGTCAGAAACAAACTAAACTGAAAGCAATATCATGAAATTGCCAGTTCTATGCTAATTCTTGGGGCTATAGTGTCACATTGAAGTTATCATCCTGAAATTTCTTGCATAGCCCACTTAAATGAAAGCCCTCAAAGATGACCCAGGTGGGACTTGAACCCACAATTCCCAGCTCCGGAGGCTGATGCCTTATCCATTAGGCCACTGGGCCTCATTCACTGATGAATCAAGAGGCATTGACACACAGTCATAAACAAACTAAAAGCAATATCATGAAATTGCCAGTTCTATTCTAATTCTTGTGTCTACAGTGAAGTTATCGTCTTTGAATTTCTTTCTTGCACTGCCAGCTTAAATGGAACGCTTGAAAGATGACCCAGGTGGGACTCGAACCCACAAACCTCAGCTCCGAAGGCTGATGCCTTATCCATTAGGCCACTGGGCCCTGTTCACTGGTGAACCCAGAGGCATTGACACACAGTCATAAACAAACTAAAAGCGATATCATGACATTGGGATTCGAACCCAGAGTCATTGACAGACAGTCAGAAACAAACTAAACTGAAAGCAATATAATGAAATTGCCAGTTCTATGCTAATTCTTGGGGCTATAGTGTCATATTGAAGTTATCATCCTGAAATTTCTTGCATAGCCCACTGAAATGAAAGTCCTGAAAGACAACCCAGGTGGGACTTGAACCCACAATTCCCAGCTCCTGAGGCTGATGCCTTATCCATTAGGCCAACAGGCCACATCTGTTAGTGAACCCAGAGGCATTACAGAAAGTCTTATCCGAAGCTGATCTGAGTGAGATTTCAGAAAATTGCCTGTTCTATGATAATTCTCATGACTTGAACCCACAATCTTCAGCTCTGAAGGTTGATGCTTTATCCGTTTGGTCACTGGGTATTTTCCAACAAGCCCACACAGAGGCATTTACAGACCGTCTTATCCAAGCTGAACTGAGTGAGTTTTCAGAAATTTGCCAATTTTATGATTAATCTTGTGGCTATAGTGTCATATTGACGTTATCCTCCTAGAATTTCTTCCTTGCACTGCCAACATAAACACCAACCTTGAAAGATGAACCCACAATCCTCAGCTCTGAAGACCGATGCATTAGGCCACTGGGCCTTGTTCACTGGTGAACCCTGAGGCATTGACAGACAGTCAGAAACAAACTAAACTGAAAGAGTTTTCATGAAATTGCTAGTTCTCATGTTCCGTTGGCAGTTCTATGCTAACTCTCATGTTCCTTTGTAACAGCTATTGTGTCTCCTTGCACTTATCATCCTGGTACCTGTTGCGCAGCCAACTTAAATCTAACCTCTCATTGACGACTCAGGTGGTAATTTAATTCACAACCCCCAGCTCCGAAGGTTGATGCCTTATTTATTAGACAACTGGACCTTTTCTCTGATTAAGCCTGAGGTATTCATTAACATTCTGATGCAAGCTAAATTGAAAGTTATTTCAAAAAATGCCAGTTCTGTGCTAATTCTTGTGTCTATAGTAAAAGTTCACCATTGAATTTCTTTCTTGCAATGCCAGCTGAAATGCAACTCTTGAATGATGACCCAAGTGGGACTCGAACCCAGAGTCATTGACAGACTGTCAGAAACAAACTAAACTGAAAGCAATATCATAAAATTTCCCGTTCTATGCTAATTCTTGGGGCTATAGTGTCATATTGAAGTTATCATCCTGAAATTTCTTGCATAGCCCACTTAAATGAAAGCCCTCAAAGATGACCCAGGTGGGACTTGAACCCACAATTCCCAGCTCCGGAGGCTGATGCCTTATCCATTAGGCCACTGGGCCTCATTCACTGATGAATCAAGAGGCATTGACACACAGTCATAAACAAACTAAAAGCAATATCATGAAATTGCCAGTTCTATTCTAATTCTTGTGTCTACAGTGAAGTTACCGTCTTTGAATTTCTTTCTTGCACTGCCAGCTTAAATGCAACGCTTGAAAGATGACCCAGGTGGGACTCGAACCCACAATCCTCAGCTCCGAAGGCTGATGCCTTATCCATTAGGCCACTGGGCCCTCTTCACTGGTGAACCCAGAGGCATTGACACACAGTCATAAACAAACTAAAAGCGATATCATGACATTGGGATTCGAACCCAGAGTCACTGACAGACAGTCAGAAACAAACTAAACTGAAAGCAATATCATGAAATTGCCAGTTCTATGCTAATTCTTGGGGCTATAGTGTCATATTGAAGTTATCATCCTGAAATTTCTTGCATAGCCCACTTAAATGAAAGCCCTGAAAGACTACCCAGGTGGGACTTGAACCCACAATTCCCAGCTCCTGAGGCTGATGCCTTATCCATTAGGCCAATGGGCCACATCTGTTAGCGAACCCAGAGGCATTACAGAAAGTCTTATCCGAAGCTGATCTAAGTGAGATTTCAGAAAATTGCCTGTTCTATGATAATTCTCATGACTTGAACCCACAATTTTCAGCTCTGGCCAATGGGCCACATCTGTTAGTGAACCCAGAGGCATTACAGAAAGTCTTATCCGAAGCTGATCTGAGTGAGATTTCAGAAAATTGCCTGTTCTATGATAATTCTCATGACTTGAACCCACAATCTTCAGCTCTGAAGGTTGATGCTTTATCCGTTTGGTCACTGGGTATTTTCCAACAAGCCCACACAGAGGCATTTACAGACCGTCTTATCCAAGCTGAACTGAGTGAGTTTTCAGAAATTTGCCAATTTTATGATTAATCTTGTGGCTATAGTGTCATATTGACGTTATCGTCCTAGAATTTCTTCCTTGCACTGCCAACATAAACACCAACCTTGAAAGATGAACCCACAATCCTCAGCTCTGAAGACCGATGCATTAGGCCACTGGGCCTTGTTCACTGGTGAACCCTGAGGCATTGACAGACAGTCAGAAACAAACTAAACTGAAAGAGTTTTCATGAAATTGCTAGTTCTCATGTTCCGTTGGCAGTTCTATGCTAACTCTCATGTTCCTTTGTCACAGCTATTGTGTCTCCTTGCACTTATCATCCTGGTACCTGTTGCGCAGCCAACTTAAATCTAACCTCTCATTGACGACTCAGGTGGTAATTTAATTCACAACCCCCAGCTCCGAAGGTTGATGCCTTATTTATTAGACAACTGGACCTTTTCTCTGATTAAGCCTGAGGTATTCATTAACATTCTGATGCAAGCTAAATTGAAAGTTATTTCAAAAAATGCCAGTTCTGTGCTAATTCTTGTGTCTATAGTAAAAGTTCACCAATGAATTTCTTTCTTGCAATGTCAGCTGAAATGCAACTCTTGAATGATGACCCAAGTGGGACTCGAACCCACAATCCCCAGCTCCGAAGGCTGATGCCTTCTCCATTAGGCCACTGGGCCTGGTTCACTGGTAAATCAAGAGGCATTGACAGACAGTCATAAACAAACTAAAGGCAATATCATGAAATTGGGAGTTCTATTCTAATTCTTGTGTCTACAGTGAAGTTATCGTCCTTGAATTTCTTTCTTGCACTGCCAGCTTAAATGAAATGCTTGAAAGATGACCCAGGTGGGACTCGAACCCACAATCCTCAGCTCCGAAGGCTGATGCCTTATCCATTAGGCCACTGGGCCCTGTTCGCTGGTGAACCCAGATGCATTGACACACAGTCATAAACAAACTAAAAGCGATATCATGACATTGCCAGTTCTATGCTAATTCTTATGTCTACAATGAAGATATCGTCCTTGAATTTCTGTCTTGCACTGCCAGCTTAAATGCAACTCTTGAAAGATGACCCAGGTCGGATTCGAACCCAGAGTCATTGACAGACTGTCAGAAACAAACTAAACTTAAAACAATATCATAAAATTTCCCGTTCTATGCTAATTCTTGGGGCTATAGTGTCATATTGAAGTTATCATCCTGAAATTTCTTGCATAGCCCACTTAAATGAAAGCCCTCAAAGATGACCCAGGTGGGACTTGAACCCACAATTCCCAGCTCCGGAGGCTGATGCCTTATCCATTAGGCCACTGGGCCCTGTTCACTGGTGAACCCAGAGGCATTGACACACAGTCATAAACAAACTAAAAGCGATATCATGACATTGGGATTCGAACCCAGAGTCACTGACAGACAGTCAGAAACAAACTAAACTGAAAGCAATATCATGAAATTGCCAGTTCTATGCTAATTCTTGGAGCTATAGTGTCATATTGAAGTTATCATCCTGAAATTTCTTGCATAGCCCACTTAAATGAAAGCCCTGAAAGACGACCCAGGTGGGACTTGAACCCACAATTCCCAGCTCCTGAGGCTGATGCCTTATCCATTAGGCCAATGGGCCACATCTGTTAGTGAACCCAGAGGCATTACAGAAAGTCTTATCCGAAGCTGATCTGAGTGAGATTTCAGAAAATTGTCTGTTCTATGATAATTCTCATGACTTGAACCCACAATCTTCAGCTCTGAAGGTTGATGCTTTATCCGTTTGGTCACTGGGTATTTTCCAACAAGCCCACACAGAGGCATTTACAGACCGTCTTATCCAAGCTGGTTATCGTCCTAGAATTTCTTCCTTGCACTGCCAACATAAACACCAACCTTGAAAGATGAACCCACATTCCTCAGCTCTGAAGGCCGATGCATTAGGCCACTGGGCCTTGTTCACTGGTGAACCCAGAGGCATTGACAGACAGTCAGAAACAAACTAAACTGAAAGAGTTTTCATGAAATTGCTAGTTCTCATGTTCCGTTGGCAGTTCTATGCTAACTCTCATGTTCCTTTGTCACAGCTATTGTGTCTCCTTGCACTTATCATCCTGGTACCTGTTGCGCAGCCAACTTAAATCTAACCTCTCATTGACGACTCAGGTGGTAATTTAATTCACAACCCCCAGCTCCGAAGGTTGATGCCTTATTTATTAGACAACTGGACCTTTTCTCTGATTAAGCCTGATGTATTCATTAACATTCTGATGCAAGCTAAATTGAAAGTTATTTCAAAAAATGCCAGTTCTGTGCTAATTCTTGTGTCTATTGTAAAAGTTCACCATTGAATAACTTTCTTGCAATGCCAGCTGAAATGCAACTCTTGAAAGATGACCCAGGTGGGACTCGAACCCACAATCCTCAGCTCCGAAGGCTGATGCCTTATCCATTAGGCCACTGGGCCCTGTTCACTGGTGATCCCAGAGGCATTGACACACAGTCATAAACAAACTAAAAGCGATATCATGACATTGGGATTCGAACCCAGAGTCACTGACAGACAGTCAGAAACAAACTAAACTGAAAGCAATATCATGAAATTGCCAGTTCTATGCTAATTCTTGGGGCTATAGTGTCATATTGAAGTTATCATCCTGAAATTTCTTGCATAGCCCACTTAAATGAAAGCCCTGAAAGACGACCCAGGTGGGACTTGAACCCACAATTCCCAGCTCCTGAGGCTGATGCCTTATCCATTAGGCCAATGGGCCACATCTGTTAGTGAACCCAGAGGCATTACAGAAAGTCTTATCCGAAGCTGATCTGAGTGAGATTTCAGAAAATTGCCTGTTCTATGATAATTCTCATGACTTGAACCCACAATCTTCAGCTCTGAAGGTTGATGCTTTATCCGTTTGGTCACTGGGTATTTTCCAACAAGCCCACACAGAGGCATTTACAGACCGTCTTATCCAAGCTGGTTATCGTCCTAGAATTTCTTCCTTGCACTGCCAACATAAACACCAACCTTGAAAGATGAACCCACATTCCTCAGCTCTGAAGGCCGATGCATTAGGCCACTGGGCCTTGTTCACTGGTGAACCCAGAGGCATTGACAGACAGTCAGAAACAAACTAAACTGAAAGAGTTTTCATGAAATTGCTAGTTCTCATGTTCCGTTGGCAGTTCTATGCTAACTCTCATGTTCCTTTGTCACAGCTATTGTGTCTCCTTGCACTTATCATCCTGGTACCTGTTGCGCAGCCAACTTAAATCTAACCTCTCATTGACGACTCAGGTGGTAATTTAATTCACAACCCCCAGCTCCGAAGGTTGATGCCTTATTTATTAGACAACTGGACCTTTTCTCTGATTAAGCCTGAGGTATTCATTAACATTCTGATGCAAGCTAAATTGAAAGTTATTTCAAAAAATGCCAGTTCTGTGCTAATTCTTGTGTCTATTGTAAAAGTTCACCATTGAATTACTTTCTTGCAATGCCAGCTGAAATGCAACTCTTGAATGATGACCCAAGTGGGACTCGAACCCACAATCCTCAGCTCCGAAGGCTGATGCCTTCTCCATTAGTCCACTGGGCCTGGTTCACTGGTAAATCAAGAGGCATTGACAGACAGTCATAAACAAACTAAAAGCAATATCATGAAATTGCCAGTTCTATTCTAATTCTTGTGTCTACAGTGAAGTTATCGTCCTTGAATTTCTTTCTTGCACTGCCAGCTTAAATGCAATGCTTGAAAGATGACCCAGGTGGGACTCGGACCCACAATCCTCAGCTCCGAAGGCTGATGCCTTATCCATTAGGCCACTGGGCCCCGTTCACTGGTGAACCCAGATGCATTGACACACAGTCATAAACAAACTAAAAGCGATATCATGACATTGCCAGTTCTATGCTAATTCTTATGTCTACAATGAAGATATCGTCCTTGAATTTCTGTCTTGCACTGCCAGCTTAAATGCAACTCTTGAAAGTTGACCCAGGTGGGATTCGAACCCAGAGTCATTGACAGACTGTCAGAAACAAACTAAACTGAAAGCAATATCATGAAATTGCCAGTTCTATGCTAATTCTTGGGGCTATAGTGTCATATTGAAGTTATCATCCTGAAATTTCTTGCATAGCCCACTTAAATGAAAGCCCTCAAAGATGACCCAGGTGGGACTTGAACCCACAATTCCCAGCTCCGGAGGCTGATGCCTTATCCATTAGGCCACTGGGCCTCATTCACTGATGAACCAAGAGGCATTGACACACAGTCATAAACAAACTAAAAGCAATATCATGAAATTGCCAGTTCTATTCTAATGTCTACAGTGAAGTTATGGTCTTTGAATTTCTTTCTTGCACTGCCAGCTTAAATGCAACGCTTGAAAGATGACTCAGGTGGGACTCGAACCCACAATCCTCAGCTCCGAAGGCTGATGCCTTATCCATTAGGCCACTGGGCCCTGTTCACTGGTGAACCCAGAGGCATTGACACACAGTCATAAACAAACTAAAAGCGATATCATGACATTGGGATTCGAACCCAGAGTCATTGACAGACAGTCAGAAACAAACTAAACTGAAAGCAATATCATGAAATTGCCAGTTCTATTCTAATGTCTACAGTGTAGCTTTCGTCCTTGAATTTCTTTCTTGCACTGCCAGCTTAAATGCAACGCTTGAAAGATGACCCAGGTGGGACTCGAACCCACAATCCTCAGCTCCGAAGGCTGATGCCTTCTCCATTAGGCCACTGGGCCTGGTTCACTGGTAAATCAAGAGGCATTGACAGACAGTCATAACCAAACTAAAAGCAATATCATGAAATTGCCAGTTCTATTCTAATTCTCGTGTCTACAGTGAAGTTATCGTCCTTGAATTTCTTTCTTGCACTGCCAGCTTAAATGCAACGCTTGAAAGATGACCCAGGTGGGACTCGATCCCACAATCCTCAGCTCCGAAGGCTGATGCCTTATCCATTAGGCCACTGGGCCTCGTTCACTGGTGAACCCAGATGCATTGACACACAGTCATAAACAAACTAAAAGCGATATCATGACATTGCCAGTTCTATGCTAATTCTTATGTCTACAATGAAGATATCCTCCTTGAATTTCTGTCTTGCACTGCCAGCTTAAATGCAACTCTTGAAAGATGACCCAGGTGGGATTCGAACCCAGAGTCATTGACAGACTGTCAGAAACAAACTAAACTGAAAGCAATATCATAAAATTTCCCGTTCTATGCTAATTCTTGGGGCTATAGTGTCATATTGAAGTTATCATCCTGAAATTTCTTGCATAGCCCACTTAAATGAAAGCCCTCAAAGATGACCCAGGTGGGACTTGATCCCATGTTCCGTTGGCAGTTCTATGCTAACTCTCATGTTCCTTTGTCACAGCTATTGTGTCTCCTTGCACTTATCATCCTGGTACCTGTTGCGCAGCCAACTTAAATCTAACCTCTCATTGACGACTAAGGTGGTAATTTAATTCACAACCCCCAGCTCCGAAGGTTGATGCCTTATTTATTAGACAACTGGACCTTTTCTCTGATTAAGCCTGAGGTATTCATTAACATTTTGATGCAAGCTAAATTGAAAGTTATTTAAAAAAGTGCCAGTTCTGTGCTAATTCTTGTGTCTATAGTAAAAGTTCACCATTGAATTACTTTCTTGCAATGCCAGCTGAAATGCAACTCTTGAATGATGACCCAAGTGGGACTCGAACCCACAATCCTCAGCTCCAAAGGCTGATGCCTTCTCCATTAGTCCACTGGGCCTGGTTCACTGGTAAATCAAGAGGCATTGACAGACAGTCATAAACAAACTAAAAGCAATATCATGAAATTGCCAGTTCTATTCTAATTCTTGTGTCTACAGTGAAGTTATCGTCCTTGAATTTCTTTCTTGCACTGCCAGCTTAAATGCAATGCTTGAAAGATGACCCAGGTGGGACTCGGACCCACAATCCTCAGCTCCGAAGGCTGATGCCTTATCCATTAGGCCACTGGGCCTCGTTCACTGGTGAACCCAGATGCATTGACACACAGTCATAAACAAACTAAAAGCGATATCATGACATTGCCAGTTCTATGCTAATTCTTATGTCTACAAATGAAGATATCGTCCTTGAATTTCTGTCTTGCACTGCCAGCTTAAATGCAACTCTTGAAAGATGACCCAGGTGGGATTCGAACCCAGAGTCATTGACAGACTGTCAGAAACAAACTAAATTGAAAGCAATATCATAAAATTTCCCGTTCTTTGCTAATTCTTGGGGCTATAGTGTCATATTGAAGTTATCATCCTGAAATTTCTTGCATAGCCCACTTAAATGAAAGCCCTGAAAGACAACCCAGGTGGGACTTGAACCCACAATTCCCAGCTCCTGAGGCAGATGCCTTATCCATTAGGCCAACGGGCCACATCTGTTAGTGAACCCAGAGGCATTACAGAAAGTCTTATCCGAAGCTGATCTGAGTGAGATTTCAGAAAATTGCCTGTTCTATGATAATTCTCATGACTTGAACCCACAATCTTCAGCTCTGAAGGTTGATGCTTTATCCGTTTGGTCACTGGGTATTTTCCAACAAGCCCACACAGAGGCATTTACAGACCGTCTTATCCAAGCTGGTTATCGTCCTAGAATTTCTTCCTTGCACTGCCAACATAAACACCAACCTTGAAAGATGAACCCACAATCCTCAGCTCTGAAGGCCGATGCATTAGGCCACTGGGCCTTGTTCACTGGTGAACCCAGAGGCATTGACAGACAGTCAGAAACAAACTAAACTGAAAGAGTTTTCATGAAATTGCTAGTTCTCATGTTCCGTTGGCAGTTCTATGCTAACTCTCATGTTCCTTTGTCACAGCTATTGTGTCTCCTTGCACTTATCATCCTGGTACCTGTTGCGCAGCCAACTTAAATCTAACCTCTCATTGACGACTCAGGTGGTAATTTAATTCACAACCCCCAGCTCCGAAGGTTGATGCCTTATTTATTAGACAACTGGACCTTTTCTCTGATTAAGCCTGAGGTATTCATTAACATTCTGATGCAAGCTAAATTGAAAGTTATTTCAAAAAATGCCAGTTCTGTGCTAATTCTTGTGTCTATAGTAAAAGTTCACCATTGAATTTCTTTCTTGCAATGCCAGCTGAAATGCAACTCATGAATGATGACCCAAGTGGGACTCGAACCCACAATCCTCAGCTCCGAAGGCTGATGCCTTCTCCATTAGGCCACTGGGCCTGGTTCACTGGTAAATCAAGAGGCATTGACACACAGTCATAAACAAACTAAAAGCGATATCATGACATTGCCAGTTCTATGCTAATTCTTATGTCTACAATGAAGATATCGTCCTTGAATTTCTTTCTTGCACTGCCAGCTTAAATGCAACTCTTGAAAGATGACCCAGGTGGGATTCGAACCCAGAGTCATTGACAGACTGTCAGAAACAAACTAAACTGAAAGCAATATCATAAAATTTCCCGTTCTATGCTAATTCTTGGGGCTATAGTGTCATATTGAAGTTATCATCCTGAAATTTCTTGCATAGCCCACTTAAATGAAAGCCCTCAAAGATGACCCAGGTGGGACTTGAACCCATGTTCCGTTGGCAGTTCTATGCTAACTCTCATGTTCCTTTGTCACAGCTATTGTGTCTTCTTGCACTTATCATCCTGGTACCTGTTGCGCAGCCAACTTAAATCTAACGTCTCATTGACGACTCAGGTGGTAATTTAATTCACAACCCCCAGCTCCGAAGGTTGATGCCTTATTTATTAGACAACTGGACCTTTTCTCTGATTAAGCCTGAGGTATTCATTAACATTCTGATGCAAGCTAAATTGAAAGTTATTTCAAAAAATGCCAGTTCTGTGCTAATTCTTGTGTCTATAGTAAAAGTTCACCATTGAATGACTTTCTTGCAATGCCAGCTGAAATGCAACTCTTGAATGATGACCCAAGTGGGACTCGAACCCACAATCCTCAGCTCCGAAGGCTGATGCCTTCTCCATTAGTCCACTGGGCCTGGTTCACTGGTAAATCAAGAGGCATTGACAGACAGTCATAAACAAACTAAAAGCAATATCATGAAATTGCCAGTTCTATTCTAATACTTGTGTCTACAGTGAAGTTATCGTCCTTGAATTTCTTTCTTGCAGTGCCGGCTTAAATGCAATGCTTGAAAGATGACCCAGGTGGGACTCGAACCCACAATCCTCAGCTCCGAAGGCTGATGCCTTATCCATTAGGCCACTGGGCCTCGTTCACTGGTGAACCCAGATGCATTGACACACAGTCATAAACAAACTAAAAGCGATATCATGACATTGCCAGTTCTATGCTAATTCTTATGTCTACAATGAAGATATCGTCCTTGAATTTCTGTCTTGCACTGCCAGCTTAAATGCAACTCTTGAAAGTTGACCCAGGTGGGATTCGAACCCAGAGTCATTGACAGACTGTAAGAAACAAACTAAACTGAAAGCAATATCATGAAATTGCCAGTTCTATGCTAATTCTTGGGGCTATAGTGTCATATTGAAGTTATCATCCTGAAATTTCTTGCATAGCCCACTTAAATGAAAGCCCTCAAAGATGACCCAGGTGGGACTTGAACCCACAATTCCCAGCTTCGGAGGCTGATGCCTTATCTATTAGGCCACTGGGCCTAATTCACTGATGAATCAAGAGGCATTGACACACAGTCATAAACAAACTAAAAGCAATATCATGAAATTGCCAGTTCTATTCTAATTCTTGTGTCTACAGTGAAGTTATCGTCTTTGAATTTCTTTCTTGCACTGCCAGCTTAAATGCAACGCTTGAAAGATGACCCAGGTGGGACTCGAACCCACAATCCTCAGCTACGAAGGCTGATGCCTTATCCATTAGGCCACTGGGCCCTGTTCACTGGTGAACCCAGAGGCATTGACACACAGTCATAAACAAACTAAAAGCGATATCATGACATTGGGATTCGAACCCAGAGTCATTGACAGACAGTCAGAAACAAACTAAACTGAAAGCAATATCATGAAATTGCCAGTTCTATGCTAATTCTTGGGGCTATAGTGTCATATTGAAGTTATCATCCTGAAATTTCTTGCATAGCCCACTGAAATGAAAGCCCTGAAAGACAACCCAGGTGGGACTTGAACCCACAATTCCCAGCTCCTGAGGCTGATGCCTTATCCATTAGGCCAACAGGCCACATCTGTTAGTGAACCCAGAGGCATTACAGAAAGTCTTATCCGAAGCTGATCTGAGTGAGATTTCAGAAAATTGCCTGTTCTATGATAATTCTCATGACTTGAACCCACAATCTTCAGCTCTGAAGGTTGATGCTTTATCCGTTTGGTCACTGGGTATTTTCCAACAAGCCCACACAGAGGCATTTACAGACCGTCTTATCCAAGCTGGTTATCGTCCTAGAATTTCTTCCTTGCACTGCCAACATAAACACCAACCTTGAAAGATGAACCCACATTCCTCAGCTCTGAAGGCCGATGCATTAGGCCACTGGGCCTTGTTCACTGGTGAACCCAGAGGCATTGACAGACAGTCAGAAACAAACTAAACTGAAAGAGTTTTCATGAAATTGCTAGTTCTCATGTTCCGTTGGCAGTTCTATGCTAACTCTCATGTTCCTTTGTCACAGCTATTGTGTCTCCTTGCACTTATCATCCTGGTACCTGTTGCGCAGCCAACTTAAATCTAACCTCTCATTGACGACTCAGGTGGTAATTTAATTCACAACCCCCAGCTCCGAAGGTTGATGCCTTATTTATTAGACAACTGGACCTTTTCTCTGATTAAGCCTGAGGTATTCATTAACATTCTGATGCAAGCTAAATTGAAAGTTATTTCAAAAAATGCCAGTTCTGTGCTAATTCTTGTGTCTATAGTAAAAGTTCACCATTGAATTACTTTCTTGCAATGCCAGCTGAAATGCAACTCTTGAATGATGACCCAAGTGGGACTTGAACCCACAATCCTCAGCTCCGAAGGCTGATGCCTTCTCCATTAGTCCACTGGGCCTGGTTCACTGGTAAATCAAGAGGCATTGACAGACAGTCATAAACAAACTAAAAGCAATATCATGAAATTGCCAGTTCTATTCTAATTCTTGTGTCTACAGTGAAGTTATCGTCTTTGAATTTCTTTCTTGCACTGCCAGCTTAATTGCAACGCTTGAAAGATGACCCAGGTGGGACTCGAACCCACAATCCTCAGCTCCGAAGGCTGATGCCTTATCCATTAGGCCACTGGGCCCTGTTCACTGGTGAACCCAGAGGCATTGACACACATTCATAAACAAACTAAAAGCGATATCATGACATTGGGATTCGAACCCAGAGTCATTGACAGACAGTCAGAAACAAACTAAACTGAAAGCAATATCATGAAATTGCCAGTTCTATGCTAATTCTTGGGGCTATAGTGTCATATTGAAGTTATCATCCTGAAATTTCTTGCATAGCCCACTGAAATGAAAGCCCTGAAAGACGAACCAGGTGGGACTTGAACCCACAATTCCCAGCTCCTGAGGCTGATGCCTTATCCATTAGGCCAACAGGCCACATCTGTTAGTGAACCCAGAGGCATTACAGAAAGTCTTATCCGAAGCTGATCTGAGTGAGATTTCAGAAAATTGCCTGTTCTATTATAATTCTCATGACTTGAACCCACAATCTTCAGCTCTGAAGGTTGATGCTTTATCCGTTTGGTCACTGGGTATTTTCCAACAAGCCCACACAGAGGCATTTACAGACCGTCTTATCCAAGCTGAACTGAGTGAGTTTTCAGAAATTTGCTAATTTTATGATTAATCTTGTGGCTATAGTGTCATATTGACGTTATCGTCCTAGAATTTCTTCCTTGCACTGCCAACATAAACACCAACCTTGAAAGATGAACCCACAATCCTCAGCTCTGAAGACCGATGCATTAGGCCACTGGGCCTTGTTCACTGGTGAACCCAGAGGCATTGACAGACAGTCATAAACAAACTAAAAGCAATATCATGAAATTGCCAGTTCTATTCTAATTCTTGTGTCTACAGTGAAGTTATCGTCCTTGAATTTCTTTCTTGCACTGCCAGCTTAAATGCAATGCTTCAAAGATGACCCAGGTGGGACTCGAACCCACAATCCTCAGCTCCAAAGGCTGATGCCTTATCCATTAGGCCACTGGGCCTCGTTCGCTGGTGAACCCAGATGCATTGACACACAGTCATAAACAAACTAAAAGCGATATCATGACATTGCCAGTTCTATGCTAATTCTTATGTCTACAATGAAGATATCGTCCTTGAATTTCTGTCTTGCACTGCCAGCTTAAATGCAACTCTTGAAAGATGACCCAGGTGGGATTCGAACCCAGAGTCATTGACAGACTGTCAGAAACAAACTAAACTGAAAGCAATATCATAAAATTTCCCGTTCTATGCTAATTCTTGGGGCTATAGTGTCATATTGAAGTTATCATCCTGAAATTTCTTGCATAGCCCACTTAAATGAAAGCCCTCAAAGATGACCCAGGTGGGACTTGAACCCATGTTCCGTTGGCAGTTCTATGCTAACTCTCATGTTCCTTTGTCACAGCTATTGTGTCTCCTTGCACTTATCATCCTGGTACCTGTTGCGCAGCCAACTTAAATCTAACCTCTCATTGACGACTCAGGTGGTAATTTAATTCACAACCCCCAGCTCCGAAGGTTGATGCCTTATTTATTAGACAACTGGACCTTTTCTCTGATTAAGCCTGAGGTATTCATTATTATTCTGATGCAAGCTAAATTGAAAGTTATTTCAAAAAATGCCAGTTCTGTGCTAATTCTTGTGTCTATAGTAAAAGTTCACCATTGAATTACTTTCTTGCAATGCCAGCTGAAATGCAACTCTTGAATGATGACCCAAGTGGGACTCGAACACACAATCCTCAGCTCCGAAGGCTGATGCCTTCTCCATTAGTCCACTGGGCCTGGTTCACTGGTAAATCAAGAGGCATTGACAGACAGTCATAAACAAACTAAAAGCAATATCATGAAATTGCCAGTTCTATTCTAATACTTGTGTCTACAGTGAAGTTATCGTCCTTGAATTTCTTTCTTGCACTGCCAGCTTAAATGCAACGCTTGAAAGATGACCCAGGTGGGACTCGAACCCACAATCCTCAGCTCCGAAGGCTGATGCCTTATCCATTAGGCCACTGGGCCTCGTTCACTGGTGAACCCAGATGCATTGACACACAGTCATAAACAAACTAAAAGCGATATCATGACATTGCCAGTTCTATGCTAATTCTTATGTCTACAATGAAGATATCGTCCTTGAATTTCTGTCTTGCACTGCCAGCTTAAATGCAACTCTTGAAAGATGATCCAGGTGGGATTCGAACCCAGAGTCATTGACATAGCCCACTTAAATGAAAGCCCTCAAAGATGACCCAGGTGGGACTTGAACCCACAATTCCCAGCTCCGGAGGCTGATGCCTTATCCATTAGGCCACTGGGCCTCCTTCACTGATGAATCAAGAGGCATTCACACACAGTCATAAACAAACTAAAAGCAATATCATTAAATTGCCAGTTCTATTCTAATTCTTGTGTCTACAGTGAACTTATCATCTTTGAATTTCTTTCTTGCACTGCCAGCTTAAATGCAACGCTTGAAAGATGACCCAGGTGGGACTCGAACCCACAATCCTCAGCTCCGAAGGCTGATGCCTTATCCATTAGGCCACTGGGCCCTGTTCTCTGGTGAACCCAGAGGCATTGACACACAGTCATAAACAAACTAAAAGCGATATCATGACATTGTTATTCGAACCCAGAGTCACTGACAGACAGTCAGAAACAAACTAAACTGAAAGCAATATCATGAAATTGCCAGTTCTATGCTAATTCTTGGGGCTATAGTGTCATATTGAAGTTATCATCCTGAAATTTCTTGCATAGCCCACTTAAATGAAAGCCCTGAAAGACGACCCAGGTGGGACTTGAACCCACAATTCACAGCTCCTGAGGCTGATGCCTTATCCATTAGGCCAATGGGCCACATCTGTTAGTGAACCCAGAGGCATTACAGAAAGTCTTATCCGAAGCTGATCTGAGTGAGATTTCAGAAAATTGCCTGTTCTATGATAATTCTCATGACATGAACCCACAATCTTCAGCTCTGAAGGTTGATGCTTTATCCGTTTGGTCACTGGGTATTTTCCAACAAGCCCACACAGAGGCATTTACAGACCGTCTTATCCAAGCTGAACTGAGTGAGTTTTCAGAAATTTGCAAATTTTATGATTAATCTTGTGGCTATAGTGTCATATTGACGTTATCGTCCTAGAATTTCTTCCTTGCACTGCCAACATAAACACCAACCTTGAAAGATGAACCCACAATCCTCAGCTCTGAAGACCGATGCATTAGGCCACTGGGCCTTGTTCACTGGTGAACCCAGAGGCATTGACAGACAGTCAGAAACAAACTAAACTGAAAGAGTTTTCATGAAATTGCAAGTTCTCATGTTCCGTTGGCAGTTCTATGCTAACTCTCATGTTCCTTTGTCACAGCTATTGTGTCTCCTTGCACTTATCATCCTGGTACCTGTTGCGCAGCCAACTTAAATCTAACCTCTCATTGACGACTCAGGTGGTAATTTAATTCACAACCCCCAGCTCCGAAGGTTGATGCCTTATTTATTAGACAACTGGACCTTTTCTCTGATTAAGCCTGAGGTATTCATTAACATTCTGATGCAAGCTAAATTGAAAGTTATTTCAAAAATGCCAGTTCTGTGCTAATTCTTGTGTCTATAGTAAAAGTTCACCATTGAATTTCCTTTTTGCAATGCCAGCTGAAATGAAACACTTGAATGATGACCCAAGTGGGACTCGAACCCACAATCCTCAACTCCGAAGGCTGTTGCCTTCTCCATTAGGTCACTGGGCCTGGTTCACTGGTAAATCAAGAGGCATTGACAGACAGTCATAAACAAACTAAAAGCAATATCATGAAATTGCGAGTTCTATTCTAATTCTTGTGTCTACAGTGAAGTTATCGTCCTTGAATTTCTTTCTTGCACTGCCAGCTTAAATACAAAGCTTGAAAGATGACCCAGGTGGGACTCGAACCCACAATCCTCAGCTCCGAAGGCTGATGCCTTATCCATTAGGCCACTGGGCCCTGTTCACTGGTGAACCCAGATGCATTGACACACAGTCACAAACAAACTAAAAGCGATATCATGAAATTGCCAGTTCTATTCCTTGTGTCTACAGTGAAGTTATCGTCCTTGAATTTCTTTCTTGCACTGCCAGCTTAAATGCAACTCTTGAAAGTTGACCCAGGTGGGATTCGAACCCAGAGTCATTGACAGACTGTCAGAAACAAACTAAACTGAAAGCAATATCAGAAAATTTCCCATTCTATGCTAATTCTTGGGGCTATAGTGTCATATTGAAGTTATCATCCTGAAATTTCTTGCATAGCCCACTTAAATGAAAGCCCTCAAAGATGACCCAGGTTGGACTTGAACCCACAATTCCCAGCTCCGGAGGCTGATGCCTAATCCATTAGGCCACTGGGCCTCATTCACTGATGAATCAAGAGGCATTGACACACAGTCATAAACAAACTAAAAGCGATATCATGACATTGCCAGTTCTATGCTAATTCTTATGTCTACAATGAAGATATCGTCCTGGAATTTCTGTCTTGCACTGCCAGCTTAAATGCAACTCTTGAAAGATGACCCAGGTGGGATTCGAACCCAGAGTCATTGACAGACTGTCAGAAACAAACTAAACTGAAAGCAATATCATAAAATTTCCCGTTCTATGCTAATTCTTGGGGCTATAGTGTCATATTGAAGTTATCATCCTGAAATTTCTTGCATAGCCCACTTAAATGAAAGCCCTCAAAGATGATCCAGGTGGGACTTGAACCCATGTTCCGTTGGCAGTTCTATGCTAACTCTCATGTTCCTTTGTCACAGCTATTGTGTCTCCTTGCACTTATCATCCTGGTACCTGTTGCGCAGCCAACTTAAATCTAACCTCTCATTGACGACTCAGGTGGTAATTTAATTCACAACCCCCAGCTCCGAAGGTTGATGCCTTATTTATTAGACAACTGGACCTTTTCTCTGATTAAGCCTGAGGTATTCATTATTATTCTGATGCAAGCTAAATTGAAAGTTATTTCAAAAAATGCCAGTTCTGTGCTAATTCTTGTGTCTATAGTAAAAGTTCACCATTGAATTACTTTCTTGCAATGCCAGCTGAAATGCAACTCTTGAATGATGACCCAAGTGGGACTCGAACACACAATCCTCAGCTCCGAAGGCTGATGCCTTCTCCATTAGTCCACTGGGCCTGGTTCACTGGTAAATCAAGAGGCATTGACAGACAGTCATAAACAAACTAAAAGCAATATCATGAAATTGCCAGTTCTATTCTAATACTTGTGTCTACAGTGAAGTTATCGTCCTTGAATTTCTTTCTTGCACTGCCAGCTTAAATGCAACGCTGGAAAGATGACCCAGGTGGGACTCGAACCCACAATCCTCAGCTCCGAAGGCTGATGCCTTATCCATTAGGCCACTGGGCCTTGTTCACTGGTGAACCCAGATGCATTGACACACAGTCATAAACAAACTAAAAGCGATATCATGACATTGCCAGTTCTATGCTAATTCTTATGTCTACAATGAAGATATCGTCCTTGAATTTCTGTCTTGCACTGCCAGCTTAAATGCAACTCTTGAAAGATGATCCAGGTGGGATTCGAACCCAGAGTCATTGACATAGCCCACTTAAATGAAAGCCCTCAAAGATGACCCAGGTGGGACTTGAACCCACAATCCTCAGCTCCGAAGGCTGATGCCTTATCCATTAGGCCACTGGGCCCTGTTCACTGGTGAACCCAGAGGCATTGACACACAGTCATAAACAAACTAAAAGCAATATCATGAAATTGCCAGTTCTATTCTAATACTTGTGTCTACAGTGAAGTTATCGTCCTTGAATTTCTTTCTTGCACTGCCAGCTTAAATGCAACGCTTGAAAGATGACCCAGGTGGGACTCGAACCCACAATCCTCAGCTCCGAAGGCTGATGCCTTATCCATTAGGCCACTGGGCCTCGTTCACTGGTGAACCCAGATGCATTGACACACAGTCATAAACAAACTAAAAGCGATATCATGACATTGCCAGTTCTATGCTAATTCTTATGTCTACAATGAAGATATCGTCCTTGAATTTCTGTCTTGCACTGCCAGCTTAAATGCAACTCTTGAAAGATGATCCAGGTGGGATTCGAACCCAGAGTCATTGACATAGCCCACTTAAATGAAAGCCCTCAAAGATGACCCAGGTGGGACTTGAACCCACAATTCCCAGCTCCGGAGGCTGATGCCTTATCCATTAGGCCACTGGGCCTCCTTCACTGATGAATCAAGAGGCATTCACACACAGTCATAAACAAACTAAAAGCAATATCATTAAATTGCCAGTTCTATTCTAATTCTTGTGTCTACAGTGAACTTATCATCTTTGAATTTCTTTCTTGCACTGCCAGCTTAAATGCAACGCTTGAAAGATGACCCAGGTGGGACTCGAACCCACAATCCTCAGCTCCGAAGGCTGATGCCTTATCCATTAGGCCACTGGGCCCTGTTCTCTGGTGAACCCAGAGGCATTGACACACAGTCATAAACAAACTAAAAGCGATATCATGACATTGTTATTCGAACCCAGAGTCACTGACAGACAGTCAGAAACAAACTAAACTGAAAGCAATATCATGAAATTGCCAGTTCTATGCTAATTCTTGGGGCTATAGTGTCATATTGAAGTTATCATCCTGAAATTTCTTGCATAGCCCACTTAAATGAAAGCCCTGAAAGACGACCCAGGTGGGACTTGAACCCACAATTCACAGCTCCTGAGGCTGATGCCTTATCCATTAGGCCAATGGGCCACATCTGTTAGTGAACCCAGAGGCATTACAGAAAGTCTTATCCGAAGCTGATCTGAGTGAGATTTCAGAAAATTGCCTGTTCTATGATAATTCTCATGACATGAACCCACAATCTTCAGCTCTGAAGGTTGATGCTTTATCCGTTTGGTCACTGGGTATTTTCCAACAAGCCCACACAGAGGCATTTACAGACCGTCTTATCCAAGCTGAACTGAGTGAGTTTTCAGAAATTTGCAAATTTTATGATTAATCTTGTGGCTATAGTGTCATATTGACGTTATCGTCCTAGAATTTCTTCCTTGCACTGCCAACATAAACACCAACCTTGAAAGATGAACCCACAATCCTCAGCTCTGAAGACCGATGCATTAGGCCACTGGGCCTTGTTCACTGGTGAACCCAGAGGCATTGACAGACAGTCAGAAACAAACTAAACTGAAAGAGTTTTCATGAAATTGCAAGTTCTCATGTTCCGTTGGCAGTTCTATGCTAACTCTCATGTTCCTTTGTCACAGCTATTGTGTCTCCTTGCACTTATCATCCTGGTACCTGTTGCGCAGCCAACTTAAATCTAACCTCTCATTGACGACTCAGGTGGTAATTTAATTCACAACCCCCAGCTCCGAAGGTTGATGCCTTATTTATTAGACAACTGGACCTTTTCTCTGATTAAGCCTGAGGTATTCATTAACATTCTGATGCAAGCTAAATTGAAAGTTATTTCAAAAATGCCAGTTCTGTGCTAATTCTTGTGTCTATAGTAAAAGTTCACCATTGAATTTCCTTTTTGCAATGCCAGCTGAAATGAAACACTTGAATGATGACCCAAGTGGGACTCGAACCCACAATCCTCAACTCCGAAGGCTGTTGCCTTCTCCATTAGGTCACTGGGCCTGGTTCACTGGTAAATCAAGAGGCATTGACAGACAGTCATAAACAAACTAAAAGCAATATCATGAAATTGCGAGTTCTATTCTAATTCTTGTGTCTACAGTGAAGTTATCGTCCTTGAATTTCTTTCTTGCACTGCCAGCTTAAATACAAAGCTTGAAAGATGACCCAGGTGGGACTCGAACCCACAATCCTCAGCTCCGAAGGCTGATGCCTTATCCATTAGGCCACTGGGCCCTGTTCACTGGTGAACCCAGATGCATTGACACACAGTCACAAACAAACTAAAAGCGATATCATGAAATTGCCAGTTCTATTCCTTGTGTCTACAGTGAAGTTATCGTCCTTGAATTTCTTTCTTGCACTGCCAGCTTAAATGCAACTCTTGAAAGTTGACCCAGGTGGGATTCGAACCCAGAGTCATTGACAGACTGTCAGAAACAAACTAAACTGAAAGCAATATCAGAAAATTTCCCATTCTATGCTAATTCTTGGGGCTATAGTGTCATATTGAAGTTATCATCCTGAAATTTCTTGCATAGCCCACTTAAATGAAAGCCCTCAAAGATGACCCAGGTTGGACTTGAACCCACAATTCCCAGCTCCGGAGGCTGATGCCTAATCCATTAGGCCACTGGGCCTCATTCACTGATGAATCAAGAGGCATTGACACACAGTCATAAACAAACTAAAAGCGATATCATGACATTGCCAGTTCTATGCTAATTCTTATGTCTACAATGAAGATATCGTCCTGGAATTTCTGTCTTGCACTGCCAGCTTAAATGCAACTCTTGAAAGATGACCCAGGTGGGATTCGAACCCAGAGTCATTGACAGACTGTCAGAAACAAACTAAACTGAAAGCAATATCATAAAATTTCCCGTTCTATGCTAATTCTTGGGGCTATAGTGTCATATTGAAGTTATCATCCTGAAATTTCTTGCATAGCCCACTTAAATGAAAGCCCTCAAAGATGATCCAGGTGGGACTTGAACCCATGTTCCGTTGGCAGTTCTATGCTAACTCTCATGTTCCTTTGTCACAGCTATTGTGTCTCCTTGCACTTATCATCCTGGTACCTGTTGCGCAGCCAACTTAAATCTAACCTCTCATTGACGACTCAGGTGGTAATTTAATTCACAACCCCCAGCTCCGAAGGTTGATGCCTTATTTATTAGACAACTGGACCTTTTCTCTGATTAAGCCTGAGGTATTCATTATTATTCTGATGCAAGCTAAATTGAAAGTTATTTCAAAAAATGCCAGTTCTGTGCTAATTCTTGTGTCTATAGTAAAAGTTCACCATTGAATTACTTTCTTGCAATGCCAGCTGAAATGCAACTCTTGAATGATGACCCAAGTGGGACTCGAACACACAATCCTCAGCTCCGAAGGCTGATGCCTTCTCCATTAGTCCACTGGGCCTGGTTCACTGGTAAATCAAGAGGCATTGACAGACAGTCATAAACAAACTAAAAGCAATATCATGAAATTGCCAGTTCTATTCTAATACTTGTGTCTACAGTGAAGTTATCGTCCTTGAATTTCTTTCTTGCACTGCCAGCTTAAATGCAACGCTGGAAAGATGACCCAGGTGGGACTCGAACCCACAATCCTCAGCTCCGAAGGCTGATGCCTTATCCATTAGGCCACTGGGCCTCGTTCACTGGTGAACCCAGATGCATTGACACACAGTCATAAACAAACTAAAAGCGATATCATGACATTGCCAGTTCTATGCTAATTCTTATGTCTACAATGAAGATATCGTCCTTGAATTTCTGTCTTGCACTGCCAGCTTAAATGCAACTCTTGAAAGATGATCCAGGTGGGATTCGAACCCAGAGTCATTGACATAGCCCACTTAAATGAAAGCCCTCAAAGATGACCCAGGTGGGACTTGAACCCACAATCCTCAGCTCCGAAGGCTGATGCCTTATCCATTAGGCCACTGGGCCCTGTTCACTGGTGAACCCAGAGGCATTGACACACAGTCATAAACAAACTAAAAGCGATATCATGACATTGGGATTCGAACCCAGAGTCATTGACAGACAGTCAGAAACAAACTAAACTGAAAGCAATATCATGAAATTGCCAGTTCTATGCTAATTCTTGGGGCTATAGTGTCATATTGAAGTTATCATCCTGAAATTTCTTGCATAGCCCACTGAAATGAAAGCCCTAAAAGACGACCCAGGTGGGACTTGAACCCACAATTCCCAGCTCCTGAGGCTGATACCTTATCCATTAGGCCAACAGGCCACATCTGTTAGTGAACCCAGAGGCATTGCAGAAAGTCTTATCCGAAGCTGATCTGAGTGAGATTTCAGAAAATTGCCTGTTCTATGATAATTCTCATGACTTGAACCCACAATCTTCAGCTCTGAAGGTTGATGCTTTATCCGTTTGGTCACTGGGTATTTTCCAACAAGCCCACACAGAGGCATTTACAGACCGTCTTATCCAAGCTGGTTATCGTCCTAGAATTTCTTCCTTGCACTGCCAACATAAACACCAACCTTGAAAGATGAACCCACATTCCTCAGCTCTGAAGGCCGATGCATTAGGCCACTGGGCCTTGTTCACTGGTGAACCCAGAGGCATTGACAGACAGTCAGAAACAAACTAAACTGAAAGAGTTTTCATGAAATTGCTAGTTCTCATGTTCCGTTGGCAGTTCTATGCTAACTCTCATGTTCCTTTGTCACAGCTATTGTGTCTCCTTGCACTTATCATCCTGGTACCTGTTGCGCAGCCAACTTAAATCTAACCTCTCATTGACGACTCAGGTGGTAATTTAATTCACAACCCCCAGCTCCGAAGGTTGATGCCTTATTTATTAGACAACTGGACCTTTTCTCTGATTAAGCCTGAGGTATTCATTAACATTCTGATGCAAGCTAAATTGAAAGTTATTTCAAAAAATGCCAGTTCTGTGCTAATTCTTGTGTCTATAGTAAAAGTTCACCATTGAATTACTTTCTTGCAATGCCAGCTGAAATGCAACTCTTGAATGATGACCCAAGTGGGACTCGAACCCACAATCCTCAGCTCTGAAGGCTGATGCCTTCTCCATTAGTCCACTGGGCCTGGTTCACTGGTAAATCAAGAGGCATTGACAGACAGTCATAAACAAACTAAAAGCAATATCATGAAATTGCCAGTTCTATTCTAATTCTTGTGTCTACAGTGAAGTTATCGTCCTTGAATTTCTTTCTTGCACTGCCAGCTTAAATGCAATGCTTCAAAGATGACCCAGGTGGGACTCGAACCCACAATCCTCAGCTCCAAAGGCTGATGCCTTATCCATTAGGCCACTGGGCCCTGTTCACTGGTGAACCCAGATGCATTGACACACAGTCATAAACAAACTAAAAGCGATATCATGACATTGGGATTCGAACCCAGAGTCATTGACAGACAGTCAGAAACAAACTAAACTGAAAGCAATATCATGAAATTGCCAGTTCTATGCTAATTCTTGGGGCTATAGTGTCATATTGAAGTTATCATCCTGAAATTTCTTGCATAGCCCACTTAAATGAAAGCCCTGAAAGACGACCCAGGTGGGACTTGAACCCACAATTCACAGCTCCTGAGGCTGATGCCTTATCCATTAGGCCAATGGGCCACATCTGTTAGTGAACCCAGAGGCATTACAGAAAGTCTTATCCGAAGCTGATCTGAGTGATGACCCAGGTGGGACTTGAACCCACAATTCCCAGCTCCGGAGGCTGATGCCTTATCCATTAGGCCACTGGGCCTCGTTCACTGATGAATCAAGAAGCATTGACACACAGTCAAAAACAAACTAAAAGCAATATCATGAAATTGCCAGTTCTATTCTAATGTCTACAGTGTAGCTATCGTCCTTGAATTTCTTTCTTGCACTGCCAGCTTAAATGCAATGCTTCAAAGATGACCCAGGTGGGACTCGAACCCACAATCCTCAGCTCCAAAGGCTGATGCCTTATCCATTAGGCCACTGGGCCCTGTTCACTGGTGAACCCAGATGCATTGACACACAGTCATAAACAAACTAAAAGCGATATCATGACATTGGGATTCGAACCCAGAGTCATTGACAGACAGTCAGAAACAAACTAAACTGAAAGCAATATCATGAAATTGCCAGTTCTATGCTAATTCTTGGGGCTATAGTGTCATATTGAAGTTATCATCCTGAAATTTCTTGCATAGCCCACTTAAATGAAAGCCCTGAAAGACGACCCAGGTGTGACTTGAACCCACAATTCCCAGCTCCTGAGGCTGATGCCTTATTAATTAGGCCAATGGGCCACATCTGTTAGTGAACCCAGAGGCATTACAGAAAGTCTTATCCGAAGCTGATCTGAGTGATGACCCAGGTGGGACTTGAACCCACAATTCACAGCTCCGGAGGCTGATGCCTTATCCATTAGGCCACTGGGCCTCGTTCACTGATGAATCAAGAGGCATTGACACACAGTCATAAACAAACTAAAAGCAATATCATGAAATTGCCAGTTCTATTCTAATGTCTACAGTGTAGCTATCGTCCTTGAATTTCTTTCTTGCACTGCCAGCTTAAATGCAACGCTTGAAAGATGACCCAGGTGGGACTCGAACCCACAATCCTCAGCTCCGAAGGCTGATGCCTTATCCATTAGACCACTGGGCCCTGTTCACTGGTGATCCCAGAGGCATTGACACACAGTCATAAACAAACTAAAAGCGATATCATGACATTGGGATTCGAACCCAGAGTCACTGACAGACAGTCAGAAACAAACTAAACTGAAAGCAATATCATGAAATTGCCAGTTCTATGCTAATTCTTGGGGCTATAGTGTCATATTGAAGTTATCATCCTGAAATTTCTTGCATAGCCCACTTAAATGAAAGCCCTGAAAGACGACCCAGGTGGGACTTGAACCCACAATTCACAGCCCCTGAGGCTGATGCCTTATCCATTAGGCCAATGGGCCACATCTGTTAGTGAACCCAGAGGCATTACAGAAAGTCTTATCCGAAGCTGATCTGAGTGAGATTTCAGAAAATTGCCTGTTCTATGATAATTCTCATGACATGAACCCACAATCTTCAGCTCTGAAGGTTGATGCTTTATCCGTTTGGTCACTGGGTATTTTCCAACAAGCCCACACAGAGGCATTTACAGACCGTCTTATCCAAGCTGAACTGAGTGAGTTTTCAGAAATTTGCAAATTTTATGATTAATCTTGTGGCTATAGTGTCATATTGACGTTATCGTCCTAGAATTTCTTCCTTGCACTGCCAACATAAACACCAACCTTGAAAGATGAACCCACAATCCTCAGCTCTGAAGACCGATGCATTAGGCCACTGGGCCTTGTTCACTGGTGAACCCAGAGGCATTGACAGACAGTCAGAAACAAACTAAACTGAAAGAGTTTTCATGAAATTGCAAGTTCTCATGTTCCGTTGGCAGTTCTATGCTAACTCTCATGTTCCTTTGTCACAGCTATTGTGTCTCCTTGCACTTATCATCCTGGTACCTGTTGCGCAGCCAACTTAAATCTAACCTCTCATTGACGACTCAGGTGGTAATTTAATTCACAACCCCCAGCTCCGAAGGTTGATGCCTTATTTATTAGACAACTGGACCTTTTCTCTGATTAAGCCTGAGGTATTCATTAACATTCTGATGCAAGCTAAATTGAAAGTTATTTCAAAAATGCCAGTTCTGTGCTAATTCTTGTGTCTATAGTAAAAGTTCACCATTGAATTTCCTTTTTGCAATGCCAGCTGAAATGAAACACTTGAATGATGACCCAAGTGGGACTCGAACCCACAATCCTCAACTCCGAAGGCTGTTGCCTTCTCCATTAGGCCACTGGGCCCTGTTCACTGGTGAACCCAGATGCATTGACACACAGTCATAAACAAACTAAAAGCGATATCATGACATTGGGATTCGAACCCAGAGTCATTGACAGACAGTCAGAAACAAACTAAACTGAAAGCAATATCATGAAATTGCCAGTTCTATGCTAATTCTTGGGGCTATAGTGTCATATTGAAGTTATCATCCTGAAATTTCTTGCATAGCCCACTTAAATGAAAGCCCTGAAAGACGACCCAGGTGGGACTTGAACCCACAATTCACAGCTCCTGAGGCTGATGCCTTATCCATTAGGCCAATGGGCCACATCTGTTAGTGAACCCAGAGGCATTACAGAAAGTCTTATCCGAAGCTGATCTGAGTGATGACCCAGGTGGGACTTGAACCCACAATTCCCAGCTCCGGAGGCTGATGCCTTATCCATTAGGCCACTGGGCCTCGTTCACTGATGAATCAAGAAGCATTGACACACAGTCAAAAACAAACTAAAAGCAATATCATGAAATTGCCAGTTCTATTCTAATGTCTACAGTGTAGCTATCGTTCTTGAATTTCTTTCTTGCACTGCCAGCTTAAATGCAACGCTTGAAAGATGACCCAGGTGGGACTCGAACCCACAATCCTCAGCTCCGAAGGCTGATGCCTTATCCATTAGGCCACTGGGCCCTGTTCACTGGTGATCCCAGAGGCATTGACACACAGTCATAAACAAACTAAAAGCGATATCATGACATTGGGAATCGAACCCAGAGTCATTGACAGACAGTCAGAAACAAACTAAACTGAAAGCAATATCATGAAATTGCCAGTTCTATGCTAATTCTTGGGGCTATAGTGTCATATTGAAGTTATCATCCTGAAATTTCTTGCATAGCCCACTTAAATGAAAGCCCTGAAAGACGACCCAGGTGTGACTTGAACCCACAATTCCCAGCTCCTGAGGCTGATGCCTTATCCATTAGGCCAATGGGCCACATCTGTTAGTGAACCCAGAGGCATTACAGAAAGTCTTATCCGAAGCTGATCTGAGTGATGACCCAGGTGGGACTTGAACCCACAATTCCCAGCTCCGGAGGCTGATGCCTTATCCATTAGGCCACTGGGCCTCGTTCACTGATGAATCAAGAGGCATTGACACACAGTCATAAACAAACTAAAAGCAATATCATGAAATTGCCAGTTCTATTCTAATGTCTACAGTGTAGCTATCGTCCTTGAATTTCTTTCTTGCACTGCCAGCTTAAATGCAACGCTTGAAAGATGACCCAGGTGGGACTCGAACCCACAATCCTCAGCTCCGAAGGCAGATGCCTTATCCATTAGACCACTGGGCCCTGTTCACTGGTGATCCCAGAGGCATTGACACACAGTCATAAACAAACTAAAAGCGATATCATGACATTGGGATTCGAACCCAGAGTCACTGACAGACAGTCAGAAACAAACTAAACTGAAAGCAATATCATGAAATTGCCAGTTCTATGCTAATTCTTGGGGCTATAGTGTCATATTGAAGTTATCATCCTGAAATTTCTTGCATAGCCCACTTAAATGAAAGCCCTGAAAGACGACCCAGGTGGGACTTGAACCCACAATTCACAGCCCCTGAGGCTGATGCCTTATCCATTAGGCCAATGGGCCACATCTGTTAGTGAACCCAGAGGCATTACAGAAAGTCTTATCCGAAGCTGATCTGAGTGAGATTTCAGAAAATTGCCTGTTCTATGATAATTCTCATGACATGAACCCACAATCTTCAGCTCTGAAGGTTGATGCTTTATCCGTTTGGTCACTGGGTATTTTCCAACAAGCCCACACAGAGGCATTTACAGACCGTCTTATCCAAGCTGAACTGAGTGAGTTTTCAGAAATTTGCAAATTTTATGATTAATCTTGTGGCTATAGTGTCATATTGACGTTATCGTCCTAGAATTTCTTCCTTGCACTGCCAACATAAACACCAACCTTGAAAGATGAACCCACAATCCTCAGCTCTGAAGACCGATGCATTAGGCCACTGGGCCTTGTTCACTGGTGAACCCAGAGGCATTGACAGACAGTCAGAAACAAACTAAACTGAAAGAGTTTTCATGAAATTGCAAGTTCTCATGTTCCGTTGGCAGTTCTATGCTAACTCTCATGTTCCTTTGTCACAGCTATTGTGTCTCCTTGCACTTATCATCCTGGTACCTGTTGCGCAGCCAACTTAAATCTAACCTCTCATTGACGACTCAGGTGGTAATTTAATTCACAACCCCCAGCTCCGAAGGTTGATGCCTTATTTATTAGACAACTGGACCTTTTCTCTGATTAAGCCTGAGGTATTCATTAACATTCTGATGCAAGCTAAATTGAAAGTTATTTCAAAAATGCCAGTTCTGTGCTAATTCTTGTGTCTATAGTAAAAGTTCACCATTGAATTTCCTTTTTGCAATGCCAGCTGAAATGAAACACTTGAATGATGACCCAAGTGGGACTCGAACCCACAATCCTCAACTCCGAAGGCTGTTGCCTTCTCCATTAGGTCACTGGGCCTGGTTCACTGGTAAATCAAGAGGCATTGACAGACAGTCATAAACAAACTAAAAGCAATATCATGAAATTGCGAGTTCTATTCTAATTCTTGTGTCTACAGTGAAGTTATCGTCCTTGAATTTCTTTCTTGCACTGCCAGCTTAAATACAAAGCTTGAAAGATGACCCAGGTGGGACTCGAACCCACAATCCTCAGCTCCGAAGGCTGATGCCTTATCCATTAGGCCACTGGGCCCTGTTCACTGGTGAACCCAGATGCATTGACACACAGTCATAAACAAACTAAAAGCGATATCATGACATTGGGATTCGAACCCAGAGTCATTGACAGACAGTCAGAAACAAACTAAACTGAAAGCAATATCATGAAATTGCCAGTTCTATGCTAATTCTTGGGGCTATAGTGTCATATTGAAGTTATCATACTGAAATTTCTTGCATAGCCCACTTAAATGAAAGCCCTGAAAGACGACCCAGGTGTGACTTGAACCCACAATTCCCAGCTCCTGAGGCTGATGCCTTATCCATTAGGCCAATGGGCCACATCTGTTAGTGAACCCAGAGGCATTACAGAAAGTCTTATCCGAAGCTGATCTGAGTGATGACCCAGGTGGGACTTGAACCCACAATCCTCAGCTCCGAAGGCTGATGCCTTATCCATTAGGCCACTGGGCCTGGTTCACTGGTAAATCAAGAGGCATTGACAGACAGTCATAAACAAACTAAAAGCAATATCATGAAATTGCGAGTTCTATTCTAATTCTTGTGTCTACAGTGAAGTTATCGTCCTTGAATTTCTTTCTTGCACTGCCAGCTTAAATACAAAGCTTGAAAGATGACCCAGGTGGGACTCGAACCCACAATCCTCAGCTCCGAAGGCTGATGCCTTATCCATTAGGCCACTGGGCCCTGTTCACTGGTGAACCCAGATGCATTGACACACAGTCACAAACAAACTAAAAGCGATATCATGACATTGCCAGTTCTATGCTAATTCTTATGTCTACAATGAAGATATCGTCCTTGAATTTCTGTCTTGCACTGCCAGCTTAAATGCAACTCTTGAAAGATGACCCAGGTGGGATTCGAACCCAGAGTCATTGACAGACTGTCAGAAACAAACTAAACTGAAAGCAATATCATAAAATTTCCCGTTCTATGCTAATTCTTGGGGCTATAGTGTCATATTGAAGTTATCATCCTGAAATTTCTTGCATAGCCCACTTAAATTAAAGCCCTCAAAGATGACCCAGGTGGGACTTGATCCCATGTTCCGTTGGCAGTTCTATGCTAACTCTCATGTTCCTTTGTCACAGCTATTGTGTCTCCTTGCACTTATCATCCTGGTACCTGTTGCGCAGCCAACTTAAATCTAACCTCTCATTGACGACTCAGGTGGTAATTTAATTCACAACCCCCAGCTCCGAAGGTTGATGCCTTATTTATTAGACAACTGGACCTTTTCTCTGATTAAGCCTGAGGTATTCATTAACATTCTGATGCAAGCTAAATTGAAAGTTATTTAAAAAAATGCCAGTTCTGTGCTAATTCTTGTGTCTATAGTAAAAGTTCACCATTGAATTACTTTCTTGCAATGCCAGCTGAAATGCAACTCTTGAATGATGACCCAAGTGGGACTCGAACCCACAATCCTCAGCTCCGAAGGCTGATGCCTTCTCCATTAGTCCACTGGGCCTGGTTCACTGGTAAATCAAGAGGCATTGACAGACAGTCATAAACAAACTAAAAGCAATATCATGAAATTGCCAGTTCTATTCCTTGTGTCTACAGTGAAGTTATCGTCCTTGAATTTCTTTCTTGCACTGCCAGCTTAAATGCAATGCTTGAAAGATGACCCAGGTGGGACTCGAACCCACAATCCTCAGCTCCGAAGGCTGATGCCTTATCCATTAGGCCACTGGGCCCTGTTCACTGGTGAACCCAGATGCATTGACACACAGTCATAAACAAACTAAAAGCGATATCATGACATTGGGATTCGAACCCAGAGTCATTGACAGACAGTCAGAAACAAACTAAACTGAAAGCAATATCATGAAATTGCCAGTTCTATGCTAATTCTTGGGGCTATAGTGTCATATTGAAGTTATCATACTGAAATTTCTTGCATAGCCCACTTAAATGAAAGCCCTGAAAGACGACCCAGGTGTGACTTGAACCCACAATTCCCAGCTCCTGAGGCTGATGCCTTATCCATTAGGCCAATGGGCCACATCTGTTAGTGAACCCAGAGGCATTACAGAAAGTCTTATCCGAAGCTGATCTGAGTGAGATTTCAGAAAATTGCCTGTTCTATGATAATTCTCATGACATGAACCCACAATCTTCAGCTCTGAAGGTTGATGCTTTATCCGTTTGGTCACTGGGTATTTTCCAACAAGCCCACACAGAGGCATTTACAGACCGTCTTATCCAAGCTGAACTGAGTGAGTTTTCAGAAATTTGCAAATTTTATGATTAATCTTGTGGCTATAGTGTCATATTGACGTTATCGTCCTAGAATTTCTTCCTTGCACTGCCAACATAAACACCAACCTTGAAAGATGAACCCACAATCCTCAGCTCTGAAGACCGATGCATTAGGCCACTGGGCCTTGTTCACTGGTGAACCCAGAGGCATTGACAGACAGTCAGAAACAAACTAAACTGAAAGAGTTTTCATGAAATTGCTAGTTCTCATGTTCCGTTGGCAGTTCTATGCTAACTCTCATGTTCCTTTGTCACAGCTATTGTGTCTCCTTGCACTTATCATCCTGGTACCTGTTGCGCAGCCAACTTAAATCTAACCTCTCATTGACGACTCAGGTGGTAATTTAATTCACAACCCCCAGCTCCGAAGGTTGATGCCTTATTTATTAGACAACTGGACCTTTTCTCTGATTAAGCCTGAGGTATTCATTAACATTCTGATGCAAGCTAAATTGAAAGTTATTTCAAAAATGCCAGTTCTGTGCTAATTCTTGTGTCTATAGTAAAAGTTCACCATTGAATTTCCTTTTTGCAATGCCAGCTGAAATGAAACACTTGAATGATGACCCAAGTGGGACTCGAACCCACAATCCTCAACTCCGAAGGCTGTTGCCTTCTCCATTAGGTCACTGGGCCTGGTTCACTGGTAAATCAAGAGGCATTGACAGACAGTCATAAACAAACTAAAAGCAATATCATGAAATTGCGAGTTCTATTCTAATTCTTGTGTCTACAGTGAAGTTATCGTCCTTGAATTTCTTTCTTGCACTGCCAGCTTAAATACAAAGCTTGAAAGATGACCCAGGTGGGACTCGAACCCACAATCCTCAGCTCCGAAGGCTGATGCCTTATCCATTAGGCCACTGGGCCCGGTTCACTGGTGAACCCAGATGCATTGACACACAGTCACAAACAAACTAAAAGCGATATCATGACATTGCCAGTTCTATGCTAATTCTTATGTCTACAATGAAGATATCGTCCTTGAATTTCTGTCTTGCACTGCCAGCTTAAATGCAACTCTTGAAAGATGACCCAGGTGGGATTCGAACCCAGAGTCATTGACAGACTGTCAGAAACAAACTAAACTGAAAGCAATATCATAAAATTTCCCGTTCTATGCTAATTCTTGGGGCTATAGTGTCATATTGAAGTTATCATCCTGAAATTTCTTGCATAGCCCACTTAAATGAAAGCCCTCAAAGATGACCCAGGTGGGACTTGATCCCATGTTCCGTTGGCAGTTCAATGCTAACTCTCATGTTCCTTTGTCACAGCTATTGTGTCTCCTTGCACTTATCATCCTGGTACCTGTTGCGCAGCCAACTTAAATCTAACCTCTCATTGACGACTCAGGTGGTAATTTAATTCACAACCCCCAGCTCCGAAGGTTGATGCCTTATTTATTAGACAACTGGACCTTTTCTCTGATTAAGCCTGAGGTATTCATTAACATTCTGATGCAAGCTAAATTGAAAGTTATTTAAAAAAATGCCAGTTCTGTGCTAATTCTTGTGTCTATAGTAAAAGTTCACCATTGAATTACTTTCTTGCAATGCCAGCTGAAATGCAACTCTTGAATGATGACCCAAGTGGGACTCGAACCCACAATCCTCAGCTCCGAAGGCTGATGCCTTCTCCATTAGTCCACTGGGCCTGGTTCACTGGTAAATCAAGATGCATTGACAGACAGTCATAAACAAACTAAAAACAATATCATGAAATTGCCAGTTCTATTCCTTGTGTCTACAGTGAAGTTATCGTCCTTGAATTTCTTTCTTGCACTGCCAGCTTAAATGCAATGCTTGAAAGATGACCCAGGTGGGACTCGAACCCACAATCCTCAGCTCCGAAGGCTGATGCCTTATCCATTAGGCCACTGGGCCCTGTTCACTGGTGAACCCAGATGCATTGACACACAGTCATAAACAAACTAAAAGCGATATCATGACATTGGGATTCGAACCCAGAGTCATTGACAGACAGTCAGAAACAAACTAAACTGAAAGCAATATCATGAAATTGCCAGTTCTATGCTAATTCTTGGGGCTATAGTGTCATATTGAAGTTATCATACTGAAATTTCTTGCATAGCCCACTTAAATGAAAGCCCTGAAAGACGACCCAGGTGTGACTTGAACCCACAATTCCCAGCTCCTGAGGCTGATGCCTTATCCATTAGGCCAATGGGCCACATCTGTTAGTGAACCCAGAGGCATTACAGAAAGTCTTATCCGAAGCTGATCTGAGTGATGACCCAGGTGGGACTTGAACCCACAATTCCCAGCTCCGGAGGCTGATGCCTTATCCATTAGGCCACTGGGCCTCGTTCACTGATGAATCAAGAGGCATTGACACACAGTCATAAACAAACTAAAAGCAATATCATGAAATTGCCAGTTCTATTCTAATGTCTACAGTGTAGCTATCGTCCTTGAATTTCTTTCTTGCACTGCCAGCTTAAATCCAACGCTTGAAAGATGACCCAGGTGGGACTCGAACCCACAATCCTCAGCTCCGAAGGCTGATGCCTTATCCATTAGGCCACTGGGCCCTGTTCACTGGTGATCCCAGAGGCATTGACACACAGTCATAAACAAACTAAAAGCGATATCATGACATTGGGATTCGAACCCAGAGTCACTGACAGACAGTCAGAAACAAACTAAACTGAAAGCAATATCATGAAATTGCCAGTTCTATGCTAATTCTTGGGGCTATAGTGTCATATTGAAGTTATCATCCTGAAATTTCTTGCATATCCCACTTAAATGAAAGCCCTGAAAGACGACCCAGGTGGGACTTGAACCCACAATTCACAGCTCCTGAGGCTGATGCCTTATCCATTAGGCCAATGGGCCACATCTGTTAGTGAACCCAGAGGCATTACAGAAAGTCTTATCCGAAGCTGATCTGAGTGAGATTTCAGAAAATTGCCTGTTCTATGATAATTCTCATGACATGAACCCACAATCTTCAGCTCTGAAGGTTGATGCTTTATCCGTTTGGTCACTGGGTATTTTCCAACAAGCCCACACAGAGGCATTTACAGACCGTCTTATCCAAGCTGAACTGAGTGAGTTTTTAGAAATTTGCAAATTTTATGATTAATCTTGTGGCTATAGTGTCATATTGACGTTATCGTCCTAGAATTTCTTCCTTGCACTGCCAACATAAACACCAACCTTGAAAGATGAACCCACAATCCTCAGCTCTGAAGACCGATGCATTAGGCCACTGGGCCTTGTTCACTGGTGAACCCAGAGGCATTGACAGACAGTCAGAAACAAACTAAACTGAAAGAGTTTTCATGAAATTGCTGGTTCTCATGTTCCGTTGGCAGTTCTATGCTAACTCTCATGTTCCTTTGTCACAGCTATTGTGTCTCCTTGCACTTATCATCCTGGTACCTGTTGCGCAGCCAACTTAAATCTAACCTCTCATTGACGACTCAGGTGGTAATTTAATTCACAACCCCCAGCTCCGAAGGTTGATGCCTTATTTATTAGACAACTGGACCTTTTCTCTGATTAAGCCTGAGGTATTCATTAACATTCTGATGCAAGCTAAATTGAAAGTTATTTCAAAAATGCCAGTTCTGTGCTAATTCTAGTGTCTATAGTAAAATTTCACCATTGAATTTCTTTTTTGCAATGCCAGCTGAAATGAAACTCTTGAATGATGACCCAAGTGGGACTCGAACCCACAATCCTCAACTCCGAAGGCAGTTGCCTTCTCCATTAGGTCACTGGGCCTGGTTCACTGGTAAATCAAGAGGCATTGACAGACAGTCATAAACAAACTAAAAGCAATATCATGAAATTGCGAGTTCTATTCTAATTCTTGTGTCTACAGTGAAGTTATCGTCCTTGAATTTCTTTCTTGCACTGCCAGCTTAAATACAAAGCTTGAAAGATGACCCAGGTGGGACTCGAACCCACAATCCTCAGCTCCGAAGGCTGATGCCTTATCCATTAGGCCACTGGGCCCTGTTCAATGGTGAACCCAAATGCATTGACACACAGTCACAAACAAACTAAAAGCGATATCATGACATTGCCAGTTCTATTCTAATTCTTGTGTCTACAGTGAAGTTATCGTCCTTGAATTTCTTTCTTGCACTGCCAGCTTAAATGCAATGCTTGAAAGATGACCCAGGTGGGACTCGAACCCACAATCCTCAGCTCCGAAGGCTGATGCCTTATCCATTAGGCCACTGGGCCTCGTCCACTGGTGAACCCAGATGCATTGACACACAGTCATAAACAAACTAAAAGCGATATCATGACATTGCCAGTTCTATGCTAATTCTTATGTCTACAATGAAGATATCGTCCTTGAATTTCTGTCTTGCACTGCCAGCTTAAATGCAACTCTTGAAAGATGAACCAGGTGGGATTCGAACCCAGAGTCATTGACAGACTGTCAGAAACAAACTAAACTGAAAGCAATATCATAAAATTTCCCGTTCTATGCTAATTCTTGGGGCTATAGTGTCATATTGAAGTTGCCCACTGAAATGAAAGCCCTGAAAGACGACCCAGGTGGGACTTGAACCCACAATTCCCAGCTCCTGAGGCTGATGCCTTATCCATTAGGCCAACAGGCCACATCTGTTAGTGAACCCAGAGGCATTACAGAAAGTCTTATCCGAAGCTGATCTGAGTGAGATTTCAGAAAATTGCCTGTTCTATGATAATTCTCATGACTTGAACCCACAATCTTCAGCTCTGAAGGTTGATGCTTTATCCGTTTGGTCACTGGGTATTTTCCAACAAGCCCACACAGAGGCATTTACAGACCGTCTTATCCAAGCTGGTTATCGTCCTAGAATTTCTTCCTTGCACTGCCAACATAAACACCAACCTTGAAAGATGAACCCACATTCCTCAGCTCTGAAGGCCGATGCATTAGGCCACTGGGCCTTGTTCACTGTTGAACCCAGAGGCATTGACAGACAGTCAGAAACAAACTAAACTGAAAGAGTTTTCATGAAATTGCTAGTTCTCATGTTCCGTTGGCAGTTCTATGCTAACTCTCATGTTCCTTTGTCACAGCTATTGTGTCTCCTTGCACTTATCATCCTGGTACCTGTTGCGCAGCCAACTTAAATCTAACCTCTCATTGACGACTCAGGTGGTAATTTAATTCACAACCCCCAGCTCCGAAGGTTGATGCCTTATTTATTAGACAACTGGACCTTTTCTCTGATTAAGCCTGAGGTATTCATTAACATTCTGATGCAAGCTAAATTGAAAGTTATTTCAAAAAATGCCAGTTCTGTGCTAATTCTTGTGTCTATAGTAAAAGTTCACCATTGAATTACTTTCTTGCAATGCCAGCTGAAATGCAACTCTTGAATGATGACCCAAGTGGGACTCGAACCCACAATCCTCAGCTCCGAAGGCTGATGCCTTCTCCATTAGTCCACTGGGCCTGGTTCAGTGGTAAATCAAGAGGCATTGACAGACAGGCATAAACAAACTAAAAGCAATATCATGAAATTGCCAGTTCTATTCTAATTCTTGTGTCTACAGTGAAGTTATCGTCCTTGAATTTCTTTCTTGCACTGCCAACTTAAATGCAATGCTTGAAAGATGACCCAGGTGGGACTCGAACCCACAATCCTCAGCTCCGAAGGCTGATGCCTTATCCATTAGGCCACTGGGCCTCGTTCACTGGAGAACCCAGATGCATTGACACACAGTCATAAACAAACTAAAAGCGATATCATGACATTGCCAGTTCTATGCTAATTCTTATGTCTACAATGAAGATATCGTCCTTGAATTTCTGTCTTGCACTGCCAGCTTAAATGCAACTCTTGAAAGATGACCCAGGTGGGATTCGAACCCAGAGTCATTGACAGACTGTCAGAAACAAACTAAACTGAAAGCAATATCATAAAATTTCCCGTTCTATGCTAATTCTTGGGGATATAGTGTCATATTGAAGTTATCATCCTGAAATTTCTTGCATAGCCCACTTAAATGAAAGCCCTCAAAGATGACCCAGGTGGGACTTGAACCCATGTTCCGTTGGCAGTTCTATGCTAACTCTCATGTTCCTTTGTCACAGCTATTGTGTCTCCTTGCACTTATCATCCTGGTACCTGTTGCGCAGCCAACTTAAATCTAACCTCTCATTGACGACTCAGGTGGTAATTTAATTCACAACCCCCAGCGCCGAAGGTTGATGCCTTATTTATTAGACAACTGGACCTTTTCTCTGATTAAGCCTGAGGTATTCATTAACATTCTGATGCAAGCTAAATTGAAAGTTATTTCAAAAAATGCCAGTTCTGTGCTAATTCTTGTGTCTATAGTAAAAGTTCACCATTGAATTACTTTCTTGCAATGCCAGCTGAAATGCAACTCTTGAATGATGACCCAAGTGGGACTCGAACCCACAATCCTCAGCTCCGAAGGCTGATGCCTTCTCCATTAGTCCACTGGGCCTGGTTCACTGGTAAATCAAGAGGCATTGACAGACAGTCATAAACAAACTAAAAGCAATATCATGAAATTGCCAGTTCTATTCTAATACTTGTGTCTACAGTGAAGTTATCGTCCTTGAATTTCTTTCTTGCACTGCCAGCTTAAATGCAATGCTTGAAAGATGACCCAGGTGGGACTCGAACCCACAATCCTCAGCTCCGAAGGCTGATGCCTTATCCATTAGGCCACTGGGCCTCTTTCACTGTTGAACCCAGATGCATTGACACACAGTCATAAACAAACTAAAAGCGATATCATGACATTGCCAGTTCTATGCTAATTCTTATGTCTACAATGAAGATATCGTCCTTGAATTTCTGTCTTGCACTGCCAGCTTAAATGCAACTCTTGAAAGATGAACCAGGTGGGATTCGAACCCAGAGTCATTGACAGACTGTCAGAAACAAACTAAACTGAAAGCAATATCATAAAATTTCCCATTCTATGCTAATTCTTGGGGCTATAGTGTCATATTGAAGTTATCATCCTGAAATTTCTTGCATAGCCCACTTAAATGAAAGCCCTCAAAGATGACCCAGGTTGGACTTGAACCCACAATTCCCAGCTCCGGAGGCTGATGCCTAATCCATTAGGCCACTGGGCCTCATTCACTGATGAATCAAGAGGCATTGACACACAGTCATAAACAAACTAAAAGCAATATCATGAAATTGCCAGTTCTATTCTAATTCTTGTGTCTACAGTGAAGTTATCGTCTTTGAATTTCTTTCTTGCACTGCCAGCTTAAATGCAACGCTTGAAAGATGACCCAGGTGGGACTCGAACCCACAATCCTCAGCTCCGAAGGCTGATGCCTTATCCATTAGGCCACTGGGCCCTGTTCACTGGTGAACCCAGAGGCAGTGACACACAGTCATAAACAAACTAAAAGCGATATCATGACATTGGGATTCGAACCCAGAGTCATTGACAGACAGTCAGAAACAAACTAAACTGAAAGCAATATCATGAAATTGCCAGTTCTATGCTAATTCTTGGGGCTATAGTGTCATATTGAAGTTATCATCCTGAAATTTCTTGCATAGCCCACTGAAATGAAAGCCCTGAAAGACGACCCAGGTGGGACTTGAACCCACAATTCCCAGCTCCTGAGGCTGATGCCTTATCCATTAGGCCAACAGGCCACATCTGTTAGTGAACCCAGAGGCATTACAGAAAGTCTTATCCGAAGCTGATCTGAGTGAGATTTCAGAAAATTGCCTGTTCTATGATAATTCTCATGACTTGAACCCACAATCTTCAGCTCTGAAGGTTGATGCTTTATCCGTTTGGTCACTGGGTATTTTCCAACAAGCCCACACAGAGGCATTTACAGACCGTCTTATCCAAGCTGGTTATCGTCCTAGAATTTCTTCCTTGCACTGCCAACATAAACACCAACCTTGAAAGATGAACCCACATTCCTCAGCTCTGAAGGCCGATGCATTAGGCCACTGGGCCTTGTTCACTGGTGAACCCAGAGGCATTGACAGACAGTCAGAAACAAACTAAACTGAAAGAGTTTTCATGAAATTGCTAGTTCTCATGTTCCGTTGGCAGTTCTATGCTAACTCTCATGTTCCTTTGTCACAGCTATTGTGTCTCCTTGCACTTATCATCCTGGTACCTGTTGCGCAGCCAACTTAAATCTAACCTCTCATTGACGACTCAGGTGGTAATTTAATTCACAACCCCCAGCTCCGAAGGTTGATGCCTTATTTATTAGACAACTGGGCCTTTTCTCTGATTAAGCCTGAGGTATTCATTAACATTCTGATGCAAGCTAAATTGAAAGTTATTTCAAAAATGCCAGTTCTGTGCTAATTCTTGTGTCTATAGTAAAAGTTCACCATTGAATTTCTTTTTTGCAATGCCAGCTGAAATGAAACTCTTGAATGATGACCCAAGTGGGACTCGAACCCACAATCCTCAACTCCGAAGGCTGTTGCCTTCTCCATTAGGTCACTGGGCCTGGTTCACTGGTAAATCAAGAGGCATTGACAGACAGTCATAAACAAACTAAAAGCAATATCATGAAATTGCGAGTTCTATTCTAATTCTTGTGTCTACAGTGAAGTTATCGTCCTTGAATTTCTTTCTTGCACTGCCAGCTTAAATACAAAGCTTGAAAGATGACCCAGGTGGGACTCGAACCCACAATCCTCAGCTCCGAAGGCTGATGCCTTATCCATTAGGCCACTGGGCCCTGTTCAATGGTGAACCCAGATGCATTGACACACAGTCACAAACAAACTAAAAGCGATATCATGACATTGCCAGTTCTATTCTAATTCTTGTGTCTACAGTGAAGTTATCGTCCTTGAATTTCTTTCTTGCACTGCCAGCTTAAATGCAATGCTTGAAAGATGACCCAGGTGGGACTCGAACCCACAATCCTCAGCTCCGAAGGCTGATGCCTTATCCATTAGGCCACTGGGCCTCGTTCACTGGTGAACCCAGATGCATTGACACACAGTCATAAACAAACTAAAAGCGATATCATGACATTGCCAGTTCTATGCTAATTCTTATGTCTACAATGAAGATATCGTCCTTGAATTTCTGTCTTGCACTGCCAGCTTAAATGCAACTCTTGAAAGATGAACCAGGTGGGATTCGAACCCAGAGTCATTGACAGACTGTCAGAAACAAACTAAACTGAAAGCAATATCATAAAATTTCCCGTTCTATGCTAATTCTTGGGGCTATAGTGTCATATTGAAGTTGCCCACTGAAATGAAAGCCCTGAAAGACGACCCAGGTGGGACTTGAACCCACAATTCCCAGCTCCTGAGGCTGATGCCTTATCCATTAGGCCAACAGGCCACATCTGTTAGTGAACCCAGAGGCATTACAGAAAGTCTTATCCGAAGCTGATCTGAGTGAGATTTCAGAAAATTGCCTGTTCTATGATAATTCTCATGACTTGAACCCACAATCTTCAGCTCTGAAGGTTGATGCTTTATCCGTTTGGTCACTGGGTATTTTCCAACAAGCCCACACAGAGGCATTTACAGACCGTCTTATCCAAGCTGGTTATCGTCCTAGAATTTCTTCCTTGCACTGCCAACATAAACACCAACCTTGAAAGATGAACCCACATTCCTCAGCTCTGAAGGCCGATGCATTAGGCCACTGGGCCTTGTTCACTGTTGAACCCAGAGGCATTGACAGACAGTCAGAAACAAACTAAACTGAAAGAGTTTTCATGAAATTGCTAGTTCTCATGTTCCGTTGGCAGTTCTATGCTAACTCTCATGTTCCTTTGTCACAGCTATTGTGTCTCCTTGCACTTATCATCCTGGTACCTGTTGCGCAGCCAACTTAAATCTAACCTCTCATTGACGACTCAGGTGGTAATTTAATTCACAACCCCCAGCTCCGAAGGTTGATGCCTTATCCATTAGGCCACTGGGCCCTGTTCACTGGTGAACCCAGAGGCAGTGACACACAGTCATAAACAAACTAAAAGCGATATCATGACATTGGGATTCGAACCCAGAGTCATTGACAGACAGTCAGAAACAAACTAAACTGAAAGCAATATCATGAAATTGCCAGTTCTATGCTAATTCTTGGGGCTATAGTGTCATATTGAAGTTATCATCCTGAAATTTCTTGCATAGCCCACTGAAATGAAAGCCCTGAAAGACGACCCAGGTGGGACTTGAACCCACAATTCCCAGCTCCTGAGGCTGTTGCCTTATCCATTAGGCCAACAGGCCACATCTGTTAGCGAACCCAGAGGCATTACAGAAAGTCTTATCCGAAGCTGATCTGAGTGAGATTTCAGAAAATTGCCTGTTCTATGATAATTCTCATGACTTGAACCCACAATCTTCAGCTCTGAAGGTTGATGCTTTATCCGTTTGGTCACTGGGTATTTTCCAACAAGCCCACACAGAGGCATTTACAGACCGTCTTATCCAAGCTGGTTATCGTCCTAGAATTTCTTCCTTGCACTGCCAACATAAACACCAACCTTGAAAGATGAACCCACATTCCTCAGCTCTGAAAGCCGATGCATTAGGCCACTGGGCCTTGTTCACTGGTGAACCCAGAGGCATTGACAGACAGTCAGAAACAAACTAAACTGAAAGAGTTTTCATGAAATTGCTAGTTCTCATGTTCCGTTGGCAGTTCTATGCTAACTCTCATGTTCCTTTGTCACAGCTATTGTGTCTCCTTGCACTTATCATCCTGGTACCTGTTGCGCAGCCAACTTAAATCTAACCTCTCATTGACGACTCAGGTGGTAATTTAATTCACAACCCCCAGCTCCGAAGGTTGATGCCTTATTTATTAGACAACTGGGCCTTTTCTCTGATTAAGCCTGAGGTATTCATTAACATTCTGATGCAAGCTAAATTGAAAGTTATTTCAAAAATGCCAGTTCTGTGCTAATTCTTGTGTCTATAGTAAAAGTTCACCATTGAATTTCTTTTTTGCAATGCCAGCTGAAATGAAACTCTTGAATGATGACCCAAGTGGGACTCGAACCCACAATCCTCAACTCCGAAGGCTGTTGCCTTCTCCATTAGGTCACTGGGCCTGGTTCACTGGTAAATCAAGAGGCATTGACAGACAGTCATAAACAAACTAAAAGCAATATCATGAAATTGCGAGTTCTATTCTAATTCTTGTGTCTACAGTGAAGTTATCGTCCTTGAATTTCTTTCTTGCACTGCCAGCTTAAATACAAAGCTTGAAAGATGACCCAGGTGGGACTCGAACCCACAATCCTCAGCTCCGAAGGCTGATGCCTTATCCATTAGGCCACTGGGCCCTGTTCAATGGTGAACCCAGATGCATTGACACACAGTCACAAACAAACTAAAAGCGATATCATGACATTGCCAGTTCTATTCTAATTCTTGTGTCTACAGTGAAGTTATCGTCCTTGAATTTCTTTCTTGCACTGCCAGCTTAAATGCAATGCTTGAAAGATGACCCAGGTGGGACTCGAACCCACAATCCTCAGCTCCGAAGGCTGATGCCTTATCCATTAGGCCACTGGGCCTCGTTCACTGGTGAACCCAGATGCATTGACACACAGTCATAAACAAACTAAAAGCGATATCATGACATTGCCAGTTCTATGCTAATTCTTATGTCTACAATGAAGATATCGTCCTTGAATTTCTGTCTTGCACTGCCAGCTTAAATGCAACTCTTGAAAGATGAACCAGGTGGGATTCGAACCCAGAGTCATTGACAGACTGTCAGAAACAAACTAAACTGAAAGCAATATCATAAAATTTCCCGTTCTATGCTAATTCTTGGGGCTATAGTGTCATATTGAAGTTGCCCACTGAAATGATAGCCCTGAAAGACGACCCAGGTGGGACTTGAACCCACAATTCCCAGCTCCTGAGGCTGATGCCTTATCCATTAGGCCAACAGGCCACATCTGTTAGTGAACCCAGAGGCATTACAGAAAGTCTTATCCGAAGCTGATCTGAGTGAGATTTCAGAAAATTGCCTGTTCTATGATAATTCTCATGACTTGAACCCACAATCTTCAGCTCTGAAGGTTGATGCTTTATCCGTTTGGTCACTGGGTATTTTCCAACAAGCCCACACAGAGGCATTTACAGACCGTCTTATCCAAGCTGGTTATCGTCCTAGAATTTCTTCCTTGCACTGCCAACATAAACACCAACCTTGAAAGATGAACCCACATTCCTCAGCTCTGAAGGCCGATGCATTAGGCCACTGGGCCTTGTTCACTGTTGAACCCAGAGGCATTGACAGACAGTCAGAAACAAACTAAACTGAAAGAGTTTTCATGAAATTGCTAGTTCTCATGTTCCGTTGGCAGTTCTATGCTAACTCTCATGTTCCTTTGTCACAGCTATTGTGTCTCCTTGCACTTATCATCCTGGTACCTGTTGCGCAGCCAACTTAAATCTAACCTCTCATTGACGACTCAGGTGGTAATTTAATTCACAACCCCCAGCTCCGAAGGTTGATGCCTTATTTATTAGACAACTGGACCTTTTCTCTGATTAAGCCTGAGGTATTCATTAACATTCTGATGCAAGCTAAATTGAAAGTTATTTCAAAAAATGCCAGTTCTGTGCTAATTCTTGTGTCTATAGTAAAAGTTCACCATTGAATTACTTTCTTGCAATGCCAGCTGAAATGCAACTCTTGAATGATGACCCAAGTGGGACTCGAACCCACAATCCTCAGCTCCGAAGGCTGATGCCTTCTCCATTAGTCCACTGGGCCTGGTTCAGTGGTAAATCAAGAGGCATTGACAGACAGGCATAAACAAACTAAAAGCAATATCATGAAATTGCCAGTTCTATTCTAATTCTTGTGTCTACAGTGAAGTTATCGTCCTTGAATTTCTTTCTTGCACTGCTAACTTAAATGCAATGCTTGAAAGATGACCCAGGTGGGACTCGAACCCACAATCCTCAGCTCCGAAGGCTGATGCCTTATCCATTAGGCCACTGGGCCTCGTTCACTGGAGAACCCAGATGCATTGACACACAGTCATAAACAAACTAAAAGCGATATCATGACATTGCCAGTTCTATGCTAATTCTTATGTCTACAATGAAGATATCGTCCTTGAATTTCTGTCTTGCACTGCCAGCTTAAATGCAACTCTTGAAAGATGACCCAGGTGGGATTCGAACCCAGAGTCATTGACAGACTGTCAGAAACAAACTAAACTAAAAGCAATATCATAAAATTTCCCGTTCTATGCTAATTCTTGGGGATATAGTGTCATATTGAAGTTATCATCCTGAAATTTCTTGCATAGCCCACTTAAATGAAAGCCCTCAAAGATGACCCAGGTGGGACTTGAACCCATGTTCCGTTGGCAGTTCTATGCTAACTCTCATGTTCCTTTGTCACAGCTATTGTGTCTCCTTGCACTTATCATCCTGGTACCTGTTGCGCAGCCAACTTAAATCTAACCTCTCATTGACGACTCAGGTGGTAATTTAATTCACAACCCCCAGCGCCGAAGGTTGATGCCTTATTTATTAGACAACTGGACCTTTTCTCTGATTAAGCCTGAGGTATTCATTAACATTCTGATGCAAGCTAAATTGAAAGTTATTTCAAAAAATGCCAGTTCTGTGCTAATTCTTGTGTCTATAGTAAAAGTTCCCCATTGAATTACTTTCTTGCAATGCCAGCTGAAATGCAACTCTTGAATGATGACCCAAGTGGGACTCGAACCCACAATCCTCAGCTCCGAAGGCTGATGCCTTCTCCATTAGTCCACTGGGCCTGGTTCACTGGTAAATCAAGAGGCATTGACAGACAGTCAGAAACAAACTAAACTGAAAGCAATATCATAAAATTTCCCATTCTATGCTAATTCTTGGGGCTATAGTGTCATATTGAAGTTATCATCCTGAAATTTCTTGCATAGCCCACTTAAATGAAAGCCCTCAAAGATGACCCAGGTTGGACTTGAACCCACAATTCCCAGCTCCGGAGGCTGATGCCTAATCCATTAGGCCACTGGGCCTCATTCACTGATGAATCAAGAGGCATTGACACACAGTCATAAACAAACTAAAAGCAATATCATGAAATTGCCAGTTCTATTCTAATTCTTGTGTCTACAGTGAAGTTATCGTCTTTGAATTTCTTTCTTGCACTGCCAGCTTAAATGCAACGCTTGAAAGATGACCCAGGTGGGACTCGAACCCACAATCCTCAGCTCCGAAGGCTGATGCCTTATCCATTAGGCCACTGGGCCCTGTTCTCTGGTGAACCCAGAGGCATTGACACACAGTCATAAACAAACTAAAAGCGATATCATGACATTGTTATTCGAACCCAGAGTCACTGACAGACAGTCAGAAACAAACTAAACTGAAAGCAATATCATGAAATTGCCAGTTCTATGCTAATTCTTGGGGCTATAGTGTCATATTGAAGTTATCATCCTGAAATTTCTTGCATAGCCCACTTAAATGAAAGCCCTGAAAGACGACCCAGGTGGGACTTGAACCCACAATTCCCAGCTCCTGAGGCTGATGCCTTATCCATTAGGCCAACAGGCCACATCTGTTAGTGAACCCAGAGGCATTACAGAAAGTCTTATCCGAAGCTGATCTGAGTGAGATTTCAGAAAATTGCCTGTTCTATGATAATTCTCATGACTTGAACCCACAATCTTCAGCTCTGAAGGTTGATGCTTTATCCGTTTGGTCACTGGGTATTTTCCAACAAGCCCACACAGAGGCATTTACAGACCGTCTTATCCAAGCTGGTTATCGTCCTAGAATTTCTTCCTTGCACTGCCAACATAAACACCAACCTTGAAAGATGAACCCACATTCCTCAGCTCTGAAGGCCGATGCATTAGGCCACTGGGCCTTGTTCACTGTTGAACCCAGAGGCATTGACAGACAGTCAGAAACAAACTAAACTGAAAGAGTTTTCATGAAATTGCTAGTTCTCATGTTCCGTTGGCAGTTCTATGCTAACTCTCATGTTCCTTTGTCACAGCTATTGTGTCTCCTTGCACTTATCATCCTGGTACCTGTTGCGCAGCCAACTTAAATCTAACCTCTCATTGACGACTCAGGTGGTAATTTAATTCACAACCCCCAGCTCCGAAGGTTGATGCCTTATTTATTAGACAACTGGACCTTTTCTCTGATTAAGCCTGAGGTATTCATTAACATTCTGATGCAAGCTAAATTGAAAGTTATTTCAAAAAATGCCAGTTCTGTGCTAATTCTTGTGTCTATAGTAAAAGTTCACCATTGAATTACTTTCTTGCAATGCCAGCTGAAATGCAACTCTTGAATGATGACCCAAGTGGGACTCGAACCCACAATCCTCAGCTCCGAAGGCTGATGCCTTCTCCATTAGTCCACTGGGCCTGGTTCAGTGGTAAATCAAGAGGCATTGACAGACAGGCATAAACAAACTAAAAGCAATATCATGAAATTGCCAGTTCTATTCTAATTCTTGTGTCTACAGTGAAGTTATCGTCCTTGAATTTCTTTCTTGCACTGCCAACTTAAATGCAATGCTTGAAAGATGACCCAGGTGGGACTCGAACCCACAATCCTCAGCTCCGAAGGCTGATGCCTTATCCATTAGGCCACTGGGCCTCGTTCACTGGAGAACCCAGATGCATTGACACACAGTCATAAACAAACTAAAAGCGATATCATGACATTGCCAGTTCTATGCTAATTCTTATGTCTACAATGAAGATATCGTCCTTGAATTTCTGTCTTGCACTGCCAGCTTAAATGCAACTCTTGAAAGATGACCCAGGTGGGATTCGAACCCAGAGTCATTGACAGACTGTCAGAAACAAACTAAACTGAAAGCAATATCATAAAATTTCCCGTTCTATGCTAATTCTTGGGGATATAGTGTCATATTGAAGTTATCATCCTGAAATTTCTTGCATAGCCCACTTAAATGAAAGCCCTCAAAGATGACCCAGGTGGGACTTGAACCCATGTTCCGTTGGCAGTTCTATGCTAACTCTCATGTTCCTTTGTCACAGCTATTGTGTCTCCTTGCACTTATCATCCTGGTACCTGTTGCGCAGCCAACTTAAATCTAACCTCTCATTGACGACTCAGGTGGTAATTTAATTCACAACCCCCAGCGCCGAAGGTTGATGCCTTATTTATTAGACAACTGGACCTTTTCTCTGATTAAGCCTGAGGTATTCATTAACATTCTGATGCAAGCTAAATTGAAAGTTATTTCAAAAAATGCCAGTTCTGTGCTAATTCTTGTGTCTATAGTAAAAGTTCACCATTGAATTACTTTCTTGCAATGCCAGCTGAAATGCAACTCTTGAATGATGACCCAAGTGGGACTCGAACCCACAATCCTCAGCTCCGAAGGCTGATGCCTTCTCCATTAGTCCACTGGGCCTGGTTCACTGGTAAATCAAGAGGCATTGACAGACAGTCATAAACAAACTAAAAGCAATATCATGAAATTGCCAGTTCTATTCTAATACTTGTGTCTACAGTGAAGTTATCGTCCTTGAATTTCTTTCTTGCACTGCCAGCTTAAATGCAATGCTTGAAAGATGACCCAGGTGGGACTCGAACCCACAATCCTCAGCTCCGAAGGCTGATGCCTTATCCATTAGGCCACTGGGCCTCTTTCACTGTTGAACCCAGATGCATTGACACACAGTCATAAACAAACTAAAAGCGATATCATGACATTGCCAGTTCTATGCTAATTCTTATGTCTACAATGAAGATATCGTCCTTGAATTTCTGTCTTGCACTGCCAGCTTAAATGCAACTCTTGAAAGATGAACCAGGTGGGATTCGAACCCAGAGTCATTGACAGACTGTCAGAAACAAACTAAACTGAAAGCAATATCATAAAATTTCCCATTCTATGCTAATTCTTGGGGCTATAGTGTCATATTGAAGTTATCATCCTGAAATTTCTTGCATAGCCCACTTAAATGAAAGCCCTCAAAGATGACCCAGGTTGGACTTGAACCCACAATTCCCAGCTCCGGAGGCTGATGCCTAATCCATTAGGCCACTGGGCCTCATTCACTGATGAATCAAGAGGCATTGACACACAGTCATAAACAAACTAAAAGCAATATCATGAAATTGCCAGTTCTATTCTAATTCTTGTGTCTACAGTGAAGTTATCGTCTTTGAATTTCTTTCTTGCACTGCCAGCTTAAATGCAACGCTTGAAAGATGACCCAGGTGGGACTCGAACCCACAATCCTCAGCTCCGAAGGCTGATGCCTTATCCATTAGGCCACTGGGCCCTGTTCACTGGTGAACCCAGAGGCAGTGACACACAGTCATAAACAAACTAAAAGCGATATCATGACATTGGGATTCGAACCCAGAGTCATTGACAGACAGTCAGAAACAAACTAAACTGAAAGCAATATCATGAAATTGCCAGTTCTATGCTAATTCTTGGGGCTATAGTGTCATATTGAAGTTATCATCCTGAAATTTCTTGCATAGCCCACTGAAATGAAAGCCCTGAAAGACGACCCAGGTGGGACTTGAACCCACAATTCCCAGCTCCTGAGGCTGATGCCTTATCCATTAGGCCAACAGGCCACATCTGTTAGTGAACCCAGAGGCATTACAGAAAGTCTTATCCGAAGCTGATCTGAGTGAGATTTCAGAAAATTGCCTGTTCTATGATAATTCTCATGACTTGAACCCACAATCTTCAGCTCTGAAGGTTGATGCTTTATCCGTTTGGTCACTGGGTATTTTCCAACAAGCCCACACAGAGGCATTTACAGACCGTCTTATCCAAGCTGGTTATCGTCCTAGAATTTCTTCCTTGCACTGCCAACATAAACACCAACCTTGAAAGATGAACCCACATTCCTCAGCTCTGAAGGCCGATGCATTAGGCCACTGGGCCTTGTTCACTGGTGAACCCAGAGGCATTGACAGACAGTCAGAAACAAACTAAACTGAAAGAGTTTTCATGAAATTGCTAGTTCTCATGTTCCGTTGGCAGTTCTATGCTAACTCTCATGTTCCTTTGTCACAGCTATTGTGTCTCCTTGCACTTATCATCCTGGTACCTGTTGCGCAGCCAACTTAAATCTAACCTCTCATTGACGACTCAGGTGGTAATTTAATTCACAACCCCCAGCTCCGAAGGTTGATGCCTTATTTATTAGACAACTGGGCCTTTTCTCTGATTAAGCCTGAGGTATTCATTAACATTCTGATGCAAGCTAAATTGAAAGTTATTTCAAAAATGCCAGTTCTGTGCTAATTCTTGTGTCTATAGTAAAAGTTCACCATTGAATTTCTTTTTTGCAATGCCAGCTGAAATGAAACTCTTGAATGATGACCCAAGTGGGACTCGAACCCACAATCCTCAACTCCGAAGGCTGTTGCCTTCTCCATTAGGTCACTGGGCCTGGTTCACTGGTAAATCAAGAGGCATTGACAGACAGTCATAAACAAACTAAAAGCAATATCATGAAATTGCGAGTTCTATTCTAATTCTTGTGTCTACAGTGAAGTTATCGTCCTTGAATTTCTTTCTTGCACTGCCAGCTTAAATACAAAGCTTGAAAGATGACCCAGGTGGGACTCGAACCCACAATCCTCAGCTCCGAAGGCTGATGCCTTATCCATTAGGCCACTGGGCCCTGTTCAATGGTGAACCAAGATGCATTGACACACAGTCACAAACAAACTAAAAGCGATATCATGACATTGCCAGTTCTATTCTAATTCTTGTGTCTACAGTGAAGTTATCGTCCTTGAATTTCTTTCTTGCACTGCCAGCTTAAATGCAATGCTTGAAAGATGACCCAGGTGGGACTCGAACCCACAATCCTCAGCTCCGAAGGCTGATGCCTTATCCATTAGGCCACTGGGCCTCGTTCACTGGTGAACCCAGATGCATTGACACACAGTCATAAACAAACTAAAAGCGATATCATGACATTGCCAGTTCTATGCTAATTCTTATGTCTACAATGAAGATATCGTCCTTGATTTTCTGTCTTGCACTGCCAGCTTAAATGCAACTCTTGAAAGATGAACCAGGTGGGATTCGAACCCAGAGTCATTGACAGACTGTCAGAAACAAACTAAACTGAAAGCAATATCATAAAATTTCCCGTTCTATGCTAATTCTTGGGGCTATAGTGTCATATTGAAGTTGCCCACTGAAATGAAAGCCCTGAAAGACGACCCAGGTGGGACTTGAACCCACAATTCCCAGCTCCTGAGGCTGATGCCTTATCCATTAGGCCAACAGGCCACATCTGTTAGTGAACCCAGAGGCATTACAGAAAGTCTTATCCGAAGCTGATCTGAGTGAGATTTCAGAAAATTGCCTGTTCTATGATAATTCTCATGACTTGAACCCACAATCTTCAGCTCTGAAGGTTGATGCTTTATCCGTTTGGTCACTGGGTATTTTCCAACAAGCCCACACAGAGGCATTTACAGACCGTCTTATCCAAGCTGGTTATCGTCCTAGAATTTCTTCCTTGCACTGCCAACATAAACACCAACCTTGAAAGATGAACCCACATTCCTCAGCTCTGAAGGCCGATGCATTAGGCCACTGGGCCTTGTTCACTGTTGAACCCAGAGGCATTGACAGACAGTCAGAAACAAACTAAACTGAAAGAGTTTTCATGAAATTGCTAGTTCTCATGTTCCGTTGGCAGTTCTATGCTAACTCTCATGTTCCTTTGTCACAGCTATTGTGTCTCCTTGCACTTATCATCCTGGTACCTGTTGCGCAGCCAACTTAAATCTAACCTCTCATTGACGACTCAGGTGGTAATTTAATTCACAACCCCCAGCTCCGAAGGTTGATGCCTTATTTATTAGACAACTGGACCTTTTCTCTGATTAAGCCTGAGGTATTCATTAACATTCTGATGCAAGCTAAATTGAAAGTTATTTCAAAAAATGCCAGTTCTGTGCTAATTCTTGTGTCTATAGTAAAAGTTCACCATTGAATTACTTTCTTGCAATGCCAGCTGAAATGCAACTCTTGAATGATGACCCAAGTGGGACTCGAACCCACAATCCTCAGCTCCGAAGGCTGATGCCTTCTCCATTAGTCCACTGGGCCTGGTTCAGTGGTAAATCAAGAGGCATTGACAGACAGGCATAAACAAACTAAAAGCAATATCATGAAATTGCCAGTTCTATTCTAATTCTTGTGTCTACAGTGAAGTTATCGTCCTTGAATTTCTTTCTTGCACTGCTAACTTAAATGCAATGCTTGAAAGATGACCCAGGTGGGACTCGAACCCACAATCCTCAGCTCCGAAGGCTGATGCCTTATCCATTAGGCCACTGGGCCTCGTTCACTGGAAAACCCAGATGCATTGACACACAGTCATAAACAAACTAAAAGCGATATCATGACATTGCCAGTTCTATGCTAATTCTTATGTCTACAATGAAGATATCGTCCTTGAATTTCTGTCTTGCACTGCCAGCTTAAATGCAACTCTTGAAAGATGACCCAGGTGGGATTCGAACCCAGAGTCATTGACAGACTGTCAGAAACAAACTAAACTAAAAGCAATATCATAAAATTTCCCGTTCTATGCTAATTCTTGGGGATATAGTGTCATATTGAAGTTATCATCCTGAAATTTCTTGCATAGCCCACTTAAATGAAAGCCCTCAAAGATGACCCAGGTGGGACTTGAACCCATGTTCCGTTGGCAGTTCTATGCTAACTCTCATGTTCCTTTGTCACAGCTATTGTGTCTCCTTGCACTTATCATCCTGGTACCTGTTGCGCAGCCAACTTAAATCTAACCTCTCATTGACGACTCAGGTGGTAATTTAATTCACAACCCCCAGCGCCGAAGGTTGATGCCTTATTTATTAGACAACTGGACCTTTTCTCTGATTAAGCCTGAGGTATTCATTAACATTCTGATGCAAGCTAAATTGAAAGTTATTTCAAAAAATGCCAGTTCTGTGCTAATTCTTGTGTCTATAGTAAAAGTTCCCCATTGAATTACTTTCTTGCAATGCCAGCTGAAATGCAACTCTTGAATGATGACCCAAGTGGGACTCGAACCCACAATCCTCAGCTCCGAAGGCTGATGCCTTCTCCATTAGTCCACTGGGCCTGGTTCACTGGTAAATCAAGAGGCATTGACAGACTGTCAGAAACAAACTAAACTGAAAGCAATATCATAAAATTTCCCATTCTATGCTAATTCTTGGGGCTATAGTGTCATATTGAAGTTATCATCCTGAAATTTCTTGCATAGCCCACTTAAATGAAAGCCCTCAAAGATGACCCAGGTTGGACTTGAACCCACAATTCCCAGCTCCGGAGGCTGATGCCTAATCCATTAGGCCACTGGGCCTCATTCACTGATGAATCAAGAGGCATTGACACACAGTCATAAACAAACTAAAAGCAATATCATGAAATTGCCAGTTCTATTCTAATTATTGTGTCTACAGTGAAGTTATCGTCTTTGAATTTCTTTCTTGCACTGCCAGCTTAAATGCAATGCTTGAAAGATGACCCAGGTGGGACTCGAACCCACAATCCTCAGCTCCGAAGGCTGATGCCTTATCCATTAGGCCACTGGGCCCTGTTCACTGGTGAACCCAGAGGCAGTGACACACAGTCATAAACAAACTAAAAGCGATATCATGACATTGGGATTCGAACCCAGAGTCATTGACAGACAGTCAGAAACAAACTAAACTGAAAGCAATATCATGAAATTGCCAGTTCTATGCTAATTCTTGGGGCTATAGTGTCATATTGAAGTTATCATCCTGAAATTTCTTGCATAGCCCACTGAAATGAAAGCCCTGAAAGACGACCCAGGTGGGACTTGAACCCACAATTCCCAGCTCCTGAGGCTGATGCCTTATCCATTAGGCCAACAGGCCACATCTGTTAGTGAACCCAGAGGCATTACAGAAAGTCTTATCCGAAGCTGATCTGAGTGAGATTTCAGAAAATTGCCTGTTCTATGATAATTCTCATGACTTGAACCCACAATCTTCAGCTCTGAAGGTTGATGCTTTATCCGTTTGGTCACTGGGTATTTTCCAACAAGCCCACACAGAGGCATTTACAGACCGTCTTATCCAAGCTGGTTATCGTCCTAGAATTTCTTCCTTGCACTGCCAACATAAACACCAACCTTGAAAGATGAACCCACATTCCTCAGCTCTGAAGGCCGATGCATTAGGCCACTGGGCCTTGTTCACTGGTGAACCCAGAGGCATTGACAGACAGTCAGAAACAAACTAAACTGAAAGAGTTTTCATGAAATTGCTAGTTCTCATGTTCCGTTGGCAGTTCTATGCTAACTCTCATGTTCCTTTGTCACAGCTATTGTGTCTCCTTGCACTTATCATCCTGGTACCTGTTGCGCAGCCAACTTAAATCTAACCTCTCATTGACGACTCAGGTGGTAATTTAATTCACAACCCCCAGCTCCGAAGGTTGATGCCTTATTTATTAGACAACTGGACCTTTTCTCTGATTAAGCCTGAGGTATTCATTAACATTCTGATGCAAGCTAAATTGAAAGTTATTTCAAAAATGCCAGTTCTGTGCTAATTCTTGTGTCTATAGTAAAAGTTCACCATTGAATTTCTTTTTTGCAATGCCAGCTGAAATGAAACTCTTGAATGATGACCCAAGTGGGACTCGAACCCACAATCCTCAACTCCGAAGGCTGTTGCCTTCTCCATTAGGTCACTGGGCCTGGTTCACTGGTAAATCAAGAGGCATTGACAGACAGTCATAAACAAACTAAAAGCAATATCATGAAATTGCGAGTTCTATTCTAATTCTTGTGTCTACAGTGAAGTTATCGTCCTTGAATTTCTTTCTTGCACTGCCAGCTTAAATACAAAGCTTGAAAGATGACCCAGGTGGGACTCGAACCCACAATCCTCAGCTCCGAAGGCTGATGCCTTATCCATTAGGCCACTGGGCCCTGTTCAATGGTGAACCCAGATGCATTGACACACAGTCATAAACAAACTAAAAGCGATATCATGACATTGCCAGTTCTATGCTAATTCTTATGTCTACAATGAAGATATCGTCCTTGAATTTCTGTCTTGCACTGCCAGCTTAAATGCAACTCTTGAAAGATGAACCAGGTGGGATTCGAAACCAGAGTCATTGACAGACTGTCAGAAACAAACTAAACTGAAAGCAATATCATAAAATTTCCCGTTCTATGCTAATTCTTGGGGCTATAGTGTCATATTGAAGTTGCCCACTGAAATGAAAGCCCTGAAAGACGACCCAGGTGGGACTTGAACCCACAATTCCCAGCTCCTGAGGCTGATGCCTTATCCATTAGGCCAACAGGCCACATCTGTTAGTGAACCCAGAGGCATTACAGAAAGTCTTATCCGAAGCTGATCTGAGTGAGATTTCAGAAAATTGCCTGTTCTATGATAATTCTCATGACTTGAACCCACAATCTTCAGCTCTGAAGGTTGATGCTTTATCCGTTTGGTCACTGGGTATTTTCCAACAAGCCCACACAGAGGCATTTACAGACCGTCTTATCCAAGCTGGTTATCGTCCTAGAATTTCTTCCTTGCACTGCCAACATAAACACCAACCTTGAAAGATGAACCCACATTCCTCAGCTCTGAAGGCCGATGCATTAGGCCACTGGGCCTTGTTCACTGTTGAACCCAGAGGCATTGACAGACAGTCAGAAACAAACTAAACTGAAAGAGTTTTCATGAAATTGCTAGTTCTCATGTTCCGTTGGCAGTTCTATGCTAACTCTCATGTTCCTTTGTCACAGCTATTGTGTCTCCTTGCACTTATCATCCTGGTACCTGTTGCGCAGCCAACTTAAATCTAACCTCTCATTGACGACTCAGGTGGTAATTTAATTCACAACCCCCAGCTCCGAAGGTTGATGCCTTATTTATTAGACAACTGGACCTTTTCTCTGATTAAGCCTGAGGTATTCATTAACATTCTGATGCAAGCTAAATTGAAAGTTATTTCAAAAAATGCCCGTTCTGTGCTAATTCTTGTGTCTATAGTAAAAGTTCACCATTGAATTACTTTCTTGCAATGCCAGCTGAAATGCAACTCTTGAATGATGACCCAAGTGGGACTCGAACCCACAATCCTCAGCTCCGAAGGCTGATGCCTTCTCCATTAGTCCACTGGGCCTGGTTCAGTGGTAAATCAAGAGGCATTGACAGACAGGCATAAACAAACTAAAAGCAATATCATGAAATTGCCAGTTCTATTCTAATTCTTGTGTCTACAGTGAAGTTATCGTCCTTGAATTTCTTTCTTGCACTGCCAACTTAAATGCAATGCTTGAAAGATGACCTCAGCTCCGAAGGCTGATGCCTTATCCATTAGGCCACTGGGCCTCGTTCACTGGAGAACCCAGATGCATTGACACACAGTCATAAACAAACTAAAAGCGATATCATGACATTGCCAGTTCTATGCTAATTCTTATGTCTACAATGAAGATATCGTCCTTGAATTTATGTCTTGCACTGCCAGCTTAAATGCAACTCTTGAAAGATGACCCAGGTGGGATTCGAACCCAGAGTCATTGACAGACTGTCAGAAACAAACTAAACTGAAAGCAATATCATAAAATTTCCCGTTCTATGCTAATTCTTGGGGATATAGTGTCATATTGAAGTTATCATCCTGAAATTTCTTGCATAGCCCACTTAAATGAAAGCCCTCAAAGATGACCCAGGTGGGACTTGAACCCATGTTCCGTTGGCAGTTCTATGCTAACTCTCATGTTCCTTTGTCACAGCTATTGTGTCTCCTTGCACTTATCATCCTGGTACCTGTTGCGCAGCCAACTTAAATCTAACCTCTCATTGACGACTCAGGTGGTAATTTAATTCACAACCCCCAGCGCCGAAGGTTGATGCCTTATTTATTAGACAACTGGACCTTTTCTCTGATTAAGCCTGAGGTATTCATTAACATTCTGATTTAAGCTAAATTGAAAGTTATTTCAAAAAATGCCAGTTCTGTGCTAATTCTTGTGTCTATAGTAAAAGTTCACCATTGAATTACTTTCTTGCAATGCCAGCTGAAATGCAACTCTTGAATGATGACCCAAGTGGGACTCGAACCCACAATCCTCAGCTCCGAAGGCTGATGCCTTCTCCATTAGTCCACTGGGCCTGGTTCACTGGTAAATCAAGAGGCATTGACAGACAGTCATAAACAAACTAAAAGCAATATCATGAAATTGCCAGTTCTATTCTAAATCTTGTGTCTACAGTGAAGTTATCGTCCTTGAATTTCTTTCTTGCACTGCCAGCTTAAATGCAATGCTTGAAAGATGACCCAGGTGGGACTCGAACCCACAATCCTCAGCTCCGAAGGCTGATGCCTTATCCATTAGGCCACTGGGCCTCGTTCACTGGTGAACCCAGATGCATTGACACACAGTCATAAACAAACTAAAAGCGATATCATGACATTGCCAGTTCTATGCTAATTCTTATGTCTACAATGAAGATATCGTCCTTGAATTTCTGTCTTGCACTGCCAGCTTAAATGCAACTCTTGAAAGTTGACCCAGGTGGGAGTCGAACCCAGAGTCATTGACAGACAGTCAGAAACAAACTAAACTGAAAGCAATATCATGAAATTGCCAGTTCTATGCTAATTCTTGGGGCTATAGTGTCATATTGAAGTTATCATCCTGAAATTTCTTGCATAGCCCACTGAAATGAAAGCCCTGAAAGACGACCCAGGTGGGACTTGAACCCACAATTCCCAGCTCCTGAGGCTGATGCCTTATCCATTAGGCCAACAGGCCACATCTGTTAGTGAACCCAGAGGCATTACAGAAAGTCTTATCCGAAGCTGATCTGAGTGAGATTTCAGAAAATTGCCTGTTCTATGATAATTCTCATGACTTGAACCCACAATCTTCAGCTCTGAAGGTTGATGCTTTATCCGTTTGGTCACTGGGTATTTTCCAACAAGCCCATACAGAGGCATTTACAGACCGTCTTATCCAAGCTGGTTATCGTCCTAGAATTTCTTCCTTGCACTGCCAACATAAACACCAACCTTGAAAGATGAACCCACAATCCTCAGCTCTGAAGACCGATGCATTAGGCCACTGGGCCTTGTTCACTGGTGAACCCAGAGGCATTGACAGACAGTCAGAAACAAACTAAACTGAAAGAGTTTTCATGAAATTGCTAGTTCTCATGTTCCGTTGGCAGTTCTATGCTAACTCTCATGTTCCTTTGTCACAGCTATTGTGTCTCCTTGCACTTATCATCCTGGTACCTGTTGCGCAGCCAACTTAAATCTAACCTCTCATTGACGACTCAGGTGGTAATTTAATTCACAACCCCCAGCTCCGAAGGTTGATGCCTTATTTATTAGACAACTGGACCTTTTCTCTGATTAAGCCTGAGGTATTCATTAACATTCTGATGCAAGCTAAATTGAAAGTTATTTCAAAAAATGCCTGTTCTGTGCTAATTCTTGTGTCTATAGTAAAAGTTCACCATTGAATTATTTTCTTGCAATGCCAGCTGCAATGCAACTCTTGAATGATGACCCAAGTGGGACTCGAACCCACAATCCTCAGCTCCGAAGGCTGATGCCTTATCCATTAGGCCACTGGGCCTGGTTCACTGGTAAATCAAGAGGCATTGACAGACAGTCATAAACAAACTAAAAGCAATATCATGAAATTGCCAGTTCTATTCTAATTCTTGTGTCTACAGTGAAGTTATCGTCCTTGAATTTCTTTCTTGCACTGCCAACTTAAATGCAATGCTTGAAAGATGACCCAGGTGGGACTCGAACCCACAATCCTCAGCTCCGAAGGCTGATGCCTTATCCATTAGGCCACTGGGCCTCGTTCACTGGAGAACCCAGATGCATTGACACACAGTCATAAACAAACTAAAAGCGATATCATGACATTGCCAGTTCTATGCTAATTCTTATGTCTACAATGAAGATATCGTCCTTGAATTTATGTCTTGCACTGCCAGCTTAAATGCAACTCTTGAAAGATGACCCAGGTGGGATTCGAACCCAGAGTCATTGACAGACTGTCAGAAACAAACTAAACTGAAAGCAATATCATAAAATTTCCCGTTCTATGCTAATTCTTGGGGATATAGTGTCATATTGAAGTTATCATCCTGAAATTTCTTGCATAGCCCACTTAAATGAAAGCCCTCAAAGATGACCCAGGTGGGACTTGAACCCATGTTCCGTTGGCAGTTCTATGCTAACTCTCATGTTCCTTTGTCACAGCTATTGTGTCTCCTTGCACTTATCATCCTGGTACCTGTTGCGCAGCCAACTTAAATCTAACCTCTCATTGACGACTCAGGTGGTAATTTAATTCACAACCCCCAGCGCCGAAGGTTGATGCCTTATTTATTAGACAACTGGACCTTTTCTCTGATTAAGCCTGAGGTATTCATTAACATTCTGATTTAAGCTAAATTGAAAGTTATTTCAAAAAATGCCAGTTCTGTGCTAATTCTTGTGTCTATAGTAAAAGTTCACCATTGAATTACTTTCTTGCAATGCCAGCTGAAATGCAACTCTTGAATGATGACCCAAGTGGGACTCGAACCCACAATCCTCAGCTCCGAAGGCTGATGCCTTCTCCATTAGTCCACTGGGCCTGGTTCACTGGTAAATCAAGAGGCATTGACAGACAGTCATAAACAAACTAAAAGCAATATCATGAAATTGCCAGTTCTATTCTAAATCTTGTGTCTACAGTGAAGTTATCGTCCTTGAATTTCTTTCTTGCACTGCCAGCTTAAATGCAATGCTTGAAAGATGACCCAGGTGGGACTCGAACCCACAATCCTCAGCTCCGAAGGCTGATGCCTTATCCATTAGGCCACTGGGCCTCGTTCACTGGTGAACCCAGATGCATTGACACACAGTCATAAACAAACTAAAAGCGATATCATGACATTGCCAGTTCTATGCTAATTCTTATGTCTACAATGAAGACATCGTCCTTGAATTTCTGTCTTGCACTGCCAGCTTAAATGCAACTCTTGAAAGTTGACCCAGGTGGGATTCGAACCCAGAGTCATTGACAGACAGTCAGAAACAAACTAAACTGAAAGCAATATCATGAAATTGCCAGTTCTATGCTAATTCTTGGGGCTATAGTGTCATATTGAAGTTATCATCCTGAAATTTCTTGCATAGCCCACTGAAATGAAAGCCCTGAAAGACGACCCAGGTGGGACTTGAACCCACAATTCCCAGCTCCTGAGGCTGATGCCTTATCCATTAGGCCAACAGGCCACATCTGTTAGTGAACCCAGAGGCATTACAGAAAGTCTTATCCGAAGCTGATCTGAGTGAGATTTCAGAAAATTGCCTGTTCTATGATAATTCTCATGACTTGAACCCACAATCTTCAGCTCTGAAGGTTGATGCTTTATCCGTTTGGTCACTGGGTATTTTCCAACAAGCCCATACAGAGGCATTTACAGACCGTCTTATCCAAGCTGGTTATCGTCCTAGAATTTCTTCCTTGCACTGCCAACATAAACACCAACCTTGAAAGATGAACCCACAATCCTCAGCTCTGAAGACCGATGCATTAGGCCACTGGGCCTTGTTCACTGGTGAACCCAGAGGCATTGACAGACAGTCAGAAACAAACTAAACTGAAAGAGTTTTCATGAAATTGCTAGTTCTCATGTTCCGTTGGCAGTTCTATGCTAACTCTCATGTTCCTTTGTCACAGCTATTGTGTCTCCTTGCACTTATCATCCTGGTACCTGTTGCGCAGCCAACTTAAATCTAACCTCTCATTGACGACTCAGGTGGTAATTTAATTCACAACCCCCAGCTCCGAAGGTTGATGCCTTATTTATTAGACAACTGGACCTTTTCTCTGATTAAGCCTGAGGTATTCATTAACATTCTGATGCAAGCTAAATTGAAAGTTATTTCAAAAATGCCAGTTCTGTGCTAATTCTTGTGTCTATAGTAAAAGTTCACCATTGAATTTCTTTTTTGCAATGCCAGCTGAAATGAAACTCTTGAATGATGACCCAAGTGGGACTCGAACCCACAATCCTCAACTCCGAAGGCTGTTGCCTTCTCCATTAGGTCACTGGGCCTGGTTCACTGGTAAATCAAGAGGCATTGACAGACAGTCATAAACAAACTAAAAGCAATATCATGAAATTGCGAGTTCTATTCTAATTCTTGTGTCTACAGTGAAGTTATTGTCCTTGAATTTCTTTCTTTCACTGCCAGCTTAAATACAAAGCTTGAAAGATGACCCAGGTGGGACTCGAACCCACAATCCTCAGCTCCGAAGGCTGATGCCTTATCCATTAGGCCACTGGGCCCTGTTCAATGGTGAACCCAGATGCATTGACACACAGTCACAAACAAACTAAAAGCGATATCATGACATTGCCAGTTCTATTCTAATTCTTGTGTCTACAGTGAAGTTATCGTCCTTGAATTTCTTTCTTGCACTGCCAACTTAAATGCAATGCTTGAAAGATGACCCAGGTGGGACTCGAACCCACAATCCTCAGCTCCGAAGGCTGATGCCTTATCCATTAGGCCACTGGGCCTCGTTCACTGGAGAACCCAGATGCATTGACACACAGTCATAAACAAACTAAAAGCGATATCATGACATTGCCAGTTCTATGCTAATTCTTATGTCTACAATGAAGATATCGTCCTTGAATTTATGTCTTGCACTGCCAGCTTATATGCAACTCTTGAAAGATGACCCAGGTGGGATTCGAACCCAGAGTCATTGACAGACTGTCAGAAACAAACTAAACTGAAAGCAATATCATAAAATTTCCCGTTCTATGCTAATTCTTGGGGATATAGAGTCATATTGAAGTTATCATCCTGAAATTTCTTGCATAGCCCACTTAAATGAAAGCCCTCAAAGATGACCCAGGTGGGACTTGAACCCATGTTCCGTTGGCAGTTCTATGCTAACTCTCATGTTCCTTTGTCACAGCTATTGTGTCTCCTTGCACTTATCATCCTGGTACCTGTTGCGCAGCCAACTTAAATCTAACCTCTCATTGACGACTCAGGTGGTAATTTAATTCACAACCCCCAGCGCCGAAGGTTGATGCCTTATTTATTAGACAACTGGACCTTTTCTCTGATTAAGCCTGAGGTATTCATTAACATTCTGATGCAAGCTAAATTGAAAGTTATTTCAAAAAATGCCAGTTCTGTGCTAATTCTTGTGTCTATAGTAAAAGTTCACCATTGAATTACTTTCTTGCAATGCCAGCTGAAATGCAACTCTTGAATGATGACCCAAGTGGGACTCGAACCCACAATCCTCAGCTCCGAAGGCTGATGCCTTCTCCATTAGTCCACTGGGCCTGGTTCACTGGTAAATCAAGAGGCATTGACAGACAGTCATAAACAAACTAAAAGCAATATCATGAAATTGCCAGTTCTATTCTAATACTTGTGTCTACAGTGAAGTTATCGTCCTTGAATTTCTTTCTTGCACTGCCAGCTTAAATGCAATGCTTGAAAGATGACCCAGGTGGGACTCGAACCCACAATCCTCAGCTCCGAAGGCTGATGCCTTATCCATTAGGCCACTGGGCCTCTTTCACTGGTGAACCCAGATGCATTGACACACAGTCATAAACAAACTAAAAGCGATATCATGACATTGCCAGTTCTATGCTAATTCTTATGTCTACAATGAAGATATCGTCCTTGAATTTCTGTCTTGCACTGCCAGCTTAAATGCAACTCTTGAAAGTTGACCCAGGTGGGATTCGAACCCAGAGTCATTGACAGACAGTCAGAAACAAACTAAACTGAAAGCAATATCATGAAATTGCCAGTTCTATGCTAATTCTTGGGGCTATAGTGTCATATTGAAGTTATCATCCTGAAATTTCTTGCATAGCCCACTGAAATGAAAGCCCTGAAAGACGACCCAGGTGGGACTTGAACCCACAATTCCCAGCTCCTGAGGCTGATGCCTTATCCATTAGGCCAACAGGCCACATCTGTTAGTGAACCCAGAGGCATTACAGAAAGTCTTATCCGAAGCTGATCTGAGTGAGATTTCAGAAAATTGCCTGTTCTATGATAATTCTCATGACTTGAACCCACAATCTTCAGCTCTGAAGGTTGATGCTTTATCCGTTTGGTCACTGGGTATTTTCCAACAAGCCCATACAGAGGCATTTACAGACCGTCTTATCCAAGCTGGTTATCGTCCTAGAATTTCTTCCTTGCACTGCCAACATAAACACCAACCTTGAAAGATGAACCCACAATCCTCAGCTCTGAAGACCGATGCATTAGGCCACTGGGCCTTGTTCACTGGTGAACCCAGAGGCATTGACAGACAGTCAGAAACAAACTAAACTGAAAGAGTTTTCATGAAATTGCTAGTTCTCATGTTCCGTTGGCAGTTCTATGCTAACTCTCATGTTCCTTTGTCACAGCTATTGTGTCTCCTTGCACTTATCATCCTGGTACCTGTTGCGCAGCCAACTTAAATCTAACCTCTCATTGACGACTCAGGTGGTAATTTAATTCACAACCCCCAGCTCCGAAGGTTGATGCCTTATTTATTAGACAACTGGACCTTTTCTCTGATTAAGCCTGAGGTATTCATTAACATTCTGATGCAAGCTAAATTGAAAGTTATTTCAAAAAATGCCTGTTCTGTGCTAATTCTTGTGTCTATAGTAAAAGTTCACCATTGAATTATTTTCTTGCAATGCCAGCTGCAATGCAACTCTTGAATGATGACCCAAGTGGGACTCGAACCCACAATCCTCAGCTCCGAAGGCTGATGCCTTATCCATTAGGCCACTGGGCCTGGTTCACTGGTAAATCAAGAGGCATTGACAGACAGTCATAAACAAACTAAAAGCAATATCATGAAATTGCCAGTTCTATTCTAATTCTTGTGTCTACAGTGAAGTTATCGTCCTTGAATTTCTTTCTTGCACTGCCAACTTAAATGCAATGCTTGAAAGATGACCCAGGTGGGACTCGAACCCACAATCCTCAGCTCCGAAGGCTGATGCCTTATCCATTAGGCCACTGGGCCTCGTTCACTGGAGAACCCAGATGCATTGACACACAGTCATAAACAAACTAAAAGCGATATCATGACATTGCCAGTTCTATGCTAATTCTTATGTCTACAATGAAGATATCGTCCTTGAATTTATGTCTTGCACTGCCAGCTTAAATGCAACTCTTGAAAGATGACCCAGGTGGGATTCGAACCCAGAGTCATTGACAGACTGTCAGAAACAAACTAAACTGAAAGCAATATCATAAAATTTCCCGTTCTATGCTAATTCTTGGGGATATAGTGTCATATTGAAGTTATCATCCTGAAATTTCTTGCATAGCCCACTTAAATGAAAGCCCTCAAAGATGACCCAGGTGGGACTTGAACCCATGTTCCGTTGGCAGTTCTATGCTAACTCTCATGTTCCTTTGTCACAGCTATTGTGTCTCCTTGCACTTATCATCCTGGTACCTGTTGCGCAGCCAACTTAAATCTAACCTCTCATTGACGACTCAGGTGGTAATTTAATTCACAACCCCCAGCGCCGAAGGTTGATGCCTTATTTATTAGACAACTGGACCTTTTCTCTGATTAAGCCTGAGGTATTCATTAACATTCTGATTTAAGCTAAATTGAAAGTTATTTCAAAAAATGCCAGTTCTGTGCTAATTCTTGTGTCTATAGTAAAAGTTCACCATTGAATTACTTTCTTGCAATGCCAGCTGAAATGCAACTCTTGAATGATGACCCAAGTGGGACTCGAACCCACAATCCTCAGCTCCGAAGGCTGATGCCTTCTCCATTAGTCCACTGGGCCTGGTTCACTGGTAAATCAAGAGGCATTGACAGACAGTCATAAACAAACTAAAAGCAATATCATGAAATTGCCAGTTCTATTCTAAATCTTGTGTCTACAGTGAAGTTATCGTCCTTGAATTTCTTTCTTGCACTGCCAGCTTAAATGCAATGCTTGAAAGATGACCCAGGTGGGACTCGAACCCACAATCCTCAGCTCCGAAGGCTGATGCCTTATCCATTAGGCCACTGGGCCTCGTTCACTGGTGAACCCAGATGCATTGACACACAGTCATAAACAAACTAAAAGCGATATCATGACATTGCCAGTTCTATGCTAATTCTTATGTCTACAATGAAGATATCGTCCTTGAATTTCTGTCTTGCACTGCCAGCTTAAATGCAACTCTTGAAAGTTGACCCAGGTGGGATTCGAACCCAGAGTCATTGACAGACAGTCAGAAACAAACTAAACTGAAAGCAATATCATGAAATTGCCAGTTCTATGCTAATTCTTGGGGCTATAGTGTCATATTGAAGTTATCATCCTGAAATTTCTTGCATAGCCCACTGAAATGAAAGCCCTGAAAGACGACCCAGGTGGGACTTGAACCCACAATTCCCAGCTCCTGAGGCTGATGCCTTATCCATTAGGCCAACAGGCCACATCTGTTAGTGAACCCAGAGGCATTACAGAAAGTCTTATCCGAAGCTGATCTGAGTGAGATTTCAGAAAATTGCCTGTTCTATGATAATTCTCATGACTTGAACCCACAATCTTCAGCTCTGAAGGTTGATGCTTTATCCGTTTGGTCACTGGGTATTTTCCAACAAGCCCATACAGAGGCATTTACAGACCGTCTTATCCAAGCTGGTTATCGTCCTAGAATTTCTTCCTTGCACTGCCAACATAAACACCAACCTTGAAAGATGAACCCACAATCCTCAGCTCTGAAGACCGATGCATTAGGCCACTGGGCCTTGTTCACTGGTGAACCCAGAGGCATTGACAGACAGTCAGAAACAAACTAAACTGAAAGAGTTTTCATGAAATTGCTAGTTCTCATGTTCCGTTGGCAGTTCTATGCTAACTCTCATGTTCCTTTGTCACAGCTATTGTGTCTCCTTGCACTTATCATCCTGGTACCTGTTGCGCAGCCAACTTAAATCTAACCTCTCATTGACGACTCAGGTGGTAATTTAATTCACAACCCCCAGCTCCGAAGGTTGATGCCTTATTTATTAGACAACTGGACCTTTTCTCTGATTAAGCCTGAGGTATTCATTAACATTCTGATGCAAGCTAAATTGAAAGTTATTTCAAAAATGCCAGTTCTGTGCTAATTCTTGTGTCTATAGTAAAAGTTCACCATTGAATTTCTTTTTTGCAATGCCAGCTGAAATGAAACTCTTGAATGATGACCCAAGTGGGACTCGAACCCACAATCCTCAACTCCGAAGGCTGTTGCCTTCTCCATTAGGTCACTGGGCCTGGTTCACTGGTAAATCAAGAGGCATTGACAGACAGTCATAAACAAACTAAAAGCAATATCATGAAATTGCGAGTTCTATTCTAATTCTTGTGTCTACAGTGAAGTTATTGTCCTTGAATTTCTTTCTTTCACTGCCAGCTTAAATACAAAGCTTGAAAGATGACCCAGGTGGGACTCGAACCCACAATCCTCAGCTCCGAAGGCTGATGCCTTATCCATTAGGCCACTGGGCCCTGTTCAATGGTGAACCCAGATGCATTGACACACAGTCACAAACAAACTAAAAGCGATATCATGACATTGCCAGTTCTATTCTAATTCTTGTGTCTACAGTGAAGTTATCGTCCTTGAATTTCTTTCTTGCACTGCCAACTTAAATGCAATGCTTGAAAGATGACCCAGGTGGGACTCGAACCCACAATCCTCAGCTCCGAAGGCTGATGCCTTATCCATTAGGCCACTGGGCCTCGTTCACTGGAGAACCCAGATGCATTGACACACAGTCATAAACAAACTAAAAGCGATATCATGACATTGCCAGTTCTATGCTAATTCTTATGTCTACAATGAAGATATCGTCCTTGAATTTATGTCTTGCACTGCCAGCTTATATGCAACTCTTGAAAGATGACCCAGGTGGGATTCGAACCCAGAGTCATTGACAGACTGTCAGAAACAAACTAAACTGAAAGCAATATCATAAAATTTCCCGTTCTATGCTAATTCTTGGGGATATAGAGTCATATTGAAGTTATCATCCTGAAATTTCTTGCATAGCCCACTTAAATGAAAGCCCTCAAAGATGACCCAGGTGGGACTTGAACCCATGTTCCGTTGGCAGTTCTATGCTAACTCTCATGTTCCTTTGTCACAGCTATTGTGTCTCCTTGCACTTATCATCCTGGTACCTGTTGCGCAGCCAACTTAAATCTAACCTCTCATTGACGACTCAGGTGGTAATTTAATTCACAACCCCCAGCGCCGAAGGTTGATGCCTTATTTATTAGACAACTGGACCTTTTCTCTGATTAAGCCTGAGGTATTCATTAACATTCTGATGCAAGCTAAATTGAAAGTTATTTCAAAAAATGCCAGTTCTGTGCTAATTCTTGTGTCTATAGTAAAAGTTCACCATTGAATTACTTTCTTGCAATGCCAGCTGAAATGCAACTCTTGAATGATGACCCAAGTGGGACTCGAACCCACAATCCTCAGCTCCGAAGGCTGATGCCTTCTCCATTAGTCCACTGGGCCTGGTTCACTGGTAAATCAAGAGGCATTGACAGACAGTCATAAACAAACTAAAAGCAATATCATGAAATTGCCAGTTCTATTCTAATACTTGTGTCTACAGTGAAGTTATCGTCCTTGAATTTCTTTCTTGCACTGCCAGCTTAAATGCAATGCTTGAAAGATGACCCAGGTGGGACTCGAACCCACAATCCTCAGCTCCGAAGGCTGATGCCTTATCCATTAGGCCACTGGGCCTCTTTCACTGGTGAACCCAGATGCATTGACACACAGTCATAAACAAACTAAAAGCGATATCATGACATTGCCAGTTCTATGCTAATTCTTATGTCTACAATGAAGATATCGTCCTTGAATTTCTGTCTTGCACTGCAAGCTTAAATGCAACTCTTGAAAGTTGACCCAGGTGGGATTCGAACCCAGAGTCATTGACAGACAGTCAGAAACAAACTAAACTGAAAGCAATATCATGAAATTGCCAGTTCTATGCTAATTCTTGGGGCTATAGTGTCATATTGAAGTTATCATCCTGAAATTTCTTGCATAGCCCACTGAAATGAAAGCCCTGAAAGACGACCCAGGTGGGACTTGAACCCACAATTCCCAGCTCCTGAGGCTGATGCCTTATCCATTAGGCCAACAGGCCACATCTGTTAGTGAACCCAGAGGCATTACAGAAAGTCTTATCCGAAGCTGATCTGAGTGAGATTTCAGAAAATTGCCTGTTCTATGATAATTCTCATGACTTGAACCCACAATCTTCAGCTCTGAAGGTTGATGCTTTATCCGTTTGGTCACTGGGTATTTTCCAACAAGCCCATACAGAGGCATTTACAGACCGTCTTATCCAAGCTGGTTATCGTCCTAGAATTTCTTCCTTGCACTGCCAACATAAACACCAACCTTGAAAGATGAACCCACAATCCTCAGCTCTGAAGACCGATGCATTAGGCCACTGGGCCTTGTTCACTGGTGAACCCAGAGGCATTGACAGACAGTCAGAAACAAACTAAACTGAAAGAGTTTTCATGAAATTGCTAGTTCTCATGTTCCGTTGGCAGTTCTATGCTAACTCTCATGTTCCTTTGTCACAGCTATTGTGTCTCCTTGCACTTATCATCCTGGTACCTGTTGCGCAGCCAACTTAAATCTAACCTCTCATTGACGACTCAGGTGGTAATTTAATTCACAACCCCCAGCTCCGAAGGTTGATGCCTTATTTATTAGACAACTGGACCTTTTCTCTGATTAAGCCTGAGGTATTCATTAACATTCTGATGCAAGCTAAATTGAAAGTTATTTCAAAAAATGCCTGTTCTGTGCTAATTCTTGTGTCTATAGTAAAAGTTCACCATTGAATTATTTTCTTGCAATGCCAGCTGCAATGCAACTCTTGAATGATGACCCAAGTGGGACTCGAACCCACAATCCTCAGCTCCGAAGGCTGATGCCTTATCCATTAGGCCACTGGGCCTGGTTCACTGGTAAATCAAGAGGCATTGACAGACAGTCATAAACAAACTAAAAGCAATATCATGAAATTGCCAGTTCTATTCTAATTCTTGTGTCTACAGTGAAGTTATCGTCCTTGAATTTCTTTCTTGCACTGCCAACTTAAATGCAATGCTTGAAAGATGACCCAGGTGGGACTCGAACCCACAATCCTCAGCTCCGAAGGCTGATGCCTTATCCATTAGGCCACTGGGCCTCGTTCACTGGAGAACCCAGATGCATTGACACACAGTCATAAACAAACTAAAAGCGATATCATGACATTGCCAGTTCTATGCTAATTCTTATGTCTACAATGAAGATATCGTCCTTGAATTTATGTCTTGCACTGCCAGCTTAAATGCAACTCTTGAAAGATGACCCAGGTGGGATTCGAACCCAGAGTCATTGACAGACTGTCAGAAACAAACTAAACTGAAAGCAATATCATAAAATTTCCCGTTCTATGCTAATTCTTGGGGATATAGTGTCATATTGAAGTTATCATCCTGAAATTTCTTGCATAGCCCACTTAAATGAAAGCCCTCAAAGATGACCCAGGTGGGACTTGAACCCATGTTCCGTTGGCAGTTCTATGCTAACTCTCATGTTCCTTTGTCACAGCTATTGTGTCTCCTTGCACTTATCATCCTGGTACCTGTTGCGCAGCCAACTTAAATCTAACCTCTCATTGACGACTCAGGTGGTAATTTAATTCACAACCCCCAGCGCCGAAGGTTGATGCCTTATTTATTAGACAACTGGACCTTTTCTCTGATTAAGCCTGAGGTATTCATTAACATTCTGATTTAAGCTAAATTGAAAGTTATTTCAAAAAATGCCAGTTCTGTGCTAATTCTTGTGTCTATAGTAAAAGTTCACCATTGAATTACTTTCTTGCAATGCCAGCTGAAATGCAACTCTTGAATGATGACCCAAGTGGGACTCGAACCCACAATCCTCAGCTCCGAAGGCTGATGCCTTCTCCATTAGTCCACTGGGCCTGGTTCACTGGTAAATCAAGAGGCATTGACAGACAGTCATAAACAAACTAAAAGCAATATCATGAAATTGCCAGTTCTATTCTAAATCTTGTGTCTACAGTGAAGTTATCGTCCTTGAATTTCTTTCTTGCACTGCCAGCTTAAATGCAATGCTTGAAAGATGACCCAGGTGGGACTCGAACCCACAATCCTCAGCTCCGAAGGCTGATGCCTTATCCATTAGGCCACTGGGCCTCGTTCACTGGTGAACCCAGATGCATTGACACACAGTCATAAACAAACTAAAAGCGATATCATGACATTGCCAGTTCTATGCTAATTCTTATGTCTACAATGAAGATATCGTCCTTGAATTTCTGTCTTGCACTGCCAGCTTAAATGCAACTCTTGAAAGTTGACCCAGGTGGGATTCGAACCCAGAGTCATTGACAGACAGTCAGAAACAAACTAAACTGAAAGCAATATCATGAAATTGCCAGTTCTATGCTAATTCTTGGGGCTATAGTGTCATATTGAAGTTATCATCCTGAAATTTCTTGCATAGCCCACTGAAATGAAAGCCCTGAAAGACGACCCAGGTGGGACTTGAACCCACAATTCCCAGCTCCTGAGGCTGATGCCTTATCCATTAGGCCAACAGGCCACATCTGTTAGTGAACCCAGAGGCATTACAGAAAGTCTTATCCGAAGCTGATCTGAGTGAGATTTCAGAAAATTGCCTGTTCTATGATAATTCTCATGACTTGAACCCACAATCTTCAGCTCTGAAGGTTGATGCTTTATCCGTTTGGTCACTGGGTATTTTCCAACAAGCCCATACAGAGGCATTTACAGACCGTCTTATCCAAGCTGGTTATCGTCCTAGAATTTCTTCCTTGCACTGCCAACATAAACACCAACCTTGAAAGATGAACCCACAATCCTCAGCTCTGAAGACCGATGCATTAGGCCACTGGGCCTTGTTCACTGGTGAACCCAGAGGCATTGACAGACAGTCAGAAACAAACTAAACTGAAAGAGTTTTCATGAAATTGCTAGTTCTCATGTTCCGTTGGCAGTTCTATGCTAACTCTCATGTTCCTTTGTCACAGCTATTGTGTCTCCTTGCACTTATCATCCTGGTACCTGTTGTGCAGCCAACTTAAATCTAACCTCTCATTGACGACTCAGGTGGTAATTTAATTCACAACCCCCAGCTCCGAAGGTTGATGCCTTATTTATTAGACAACTGGACCTTTTCTCTGATTAAGCCTGAGGTATTCATTAACATTCTGATGCAAGCTAAATTGAAAGTTATTTCAAAAAATGCCTGTTCTGTGCTAATTCTTGTGTCTATAGTAAAAGTTCACCATTGAATTATTTTCTTGCAATGCCAGCTGAAATGCAACTCTTGAATGATGACCCAAGTGGGACTCGAACCCACAATCCTCAGCTCCGAAGGCTGATGCCTTATCCATTAGGCCACTGGGCCCTGTTCACTGGTGAACCCAGAGGCAGTGACACACAGTCATAAACAAACTAAAAGCGATATCATGACATTGGGATTCGAACCCAGAGTCATTGACAGACAGTCAGAAACAAACTAAACTGAAAGCAATATCATGAAATTGCCAGTTCTATGCTAATTCTTGGGGCTATAGTGTCATATTGAAGTTATCATCCTGAAATTTCTTGCATAGCCCACTGAAATGAAAGCCCTGAAAGACGACCCAGGTGGGACTTGAACCCACAATTCCCAGCTCCTGAGGCTGATGCCTTATCCATTAGGCCAACAGGCCACATCTGTTAGTGAACCCAGAGGCATTACAGAAAGTCTTATCCGAAGCTGATCTGAGTGAGATTTCAGAAAATTGCCTGTTCTATGATAATTCTCATGACTTGAACCCACAATCTTCAGCTCTGAAGGTTGATGCTTTATCCGTTTGGTCACTGGGTATTTTCCAACAAGCCCATACAGAGGCATTTACAGACCGTCTTATCCAAGCTGGTTATCGTCCTAGAATTTCTTCCTTGCACTGCCAACATAAACACCAACCTTGAAAGATGAACCCACAATCCTCAGCTCTGAAGACCGATGCATTAGGCCACTGGGCCTTGTTCACTGGTGAACCCAGAGGCATTGACAGACAGTCAGAAACAAACTAAACTGAAAGAGTTTTCATGAAATTGCTAGTTCTCATGTTCCGTTGGCAGTTCTATGCTAACTCTCATGTTCCTTTGTCACAGCTATTGTGTCTCCTTGCACTTATCATCCTGGTACCTGTTGCGCAGCCAACTTAAATCTAACCTCTCATTGACGACTCAGGTGGTAATTTAATTCACAACCCCCAGCTCCGAAGGTTGATGCCTTATTTATTAGACAACTGGACCTTTTCTCTGATTAAGCCTGAGGTATTCATTAACATTCTGATGCAAGCTAATTTGAAAGTTATTTCAAAAATGCCAGTTCTGTGCTAATTCTTGTGTCTATAGTAAAAGTTCACCATTGAATTTCTTTTTTGCAATGCCAGCTGAAATGAAACTCTTGAATGATGACCCAAGTGGGACTCGAACCCACAATCCTCAACTCCGAAGGCTGTTGCCTTCTCCATTAGGTCACTGGGCCTGGTTCACTGGTAAATCAAGAGGCATTGACAGACAGTCATAAACAAACTAAAAGCAATATCATGAAATTGCGAGTTCTATTCTAATTCTTGTGTCTACAGTGAAGTTATCGTCCTTGAATTTCTTTCTTTCACTGCCAGCTTAAATACAAAGCTTGAAAGATGACCCAGGTGGGACTCGAACCCACAATCCTCAGCTCCGAAGGCTGATGCCTTATCCATTAGGCCACTGGGCCCTGTTCACTGGTGAACCCAGAGGCAGTGACACACAGTCATAAACAAACTAAAAGCGATATCATGACATTGGGATTCGAACCCAGAGTCATTGACAGACAGTCAGAAACAAACTAAACTGAAAGCAATATCATGAAATTGCCAGTTCTATGCTAATTCTTGGGGCTATAGTGTCATATTGAAGTTATCATCCTGAAATTTCTTGCATAGCCCACTGAAATGAAAGCCCTGAAAGACGACCCAGGTGGGACTTGAACCCACAATTCCCAGCTCCTGAGGCTGATGCCTTATCCATTAGGCCAACAGGCCACATCTGTTAGTGAACCCAGAGGCATTACAGAAAGTCTTATCCGAAGCTGATCTGAGTGAGATTTCAGAAAATTGCCTGTTCTATGATAATTCTCATGACTTGAACCCACAATCTTCAGCTCTGAAGGTTGATGCTTTATCCGTTTGGTCACTGGGTATTTTCCAACAAGCCCATACAGAGGCATTTACAGACCGTCTTATCCAAGCTGGTTATCGTCCTAGAATTTCTTCCTTGCACTGCCAACATAAACACCAACCTTGAAAGATGAACCCACAATCCTCAGCTCTGAAGACCGATGCATTAGGCCACTGGGCCTTGTTCACTGGTGAACCCAGAGGCATTGACAGACAGTCAGAAACAAACTAAACTGAAAGAGTTTTCATGAAATTGCTAGTTCTCATGTTCCGTTGGCAGTTCTATGCTAACTCTCATGTTCCTTTGTCACAGCTATTGTGTCTCCTTGCACTTATCATCCTGGTACCTGTTGCGCAGCCAACTTAAATCTAACCTCTCATTGACGACTCAGGTGGTAATTTAATTCACAACCCCCAGCTCCGAAGGTTGATGCCTTATTTATTAGACAACTGGACCTTTTCTCTGATTAAGCCTGAGGTATTCATTAACATTCTGATGCAAGCTAAATTGAAAGTTATTTCAAAAATGCCAGTTCTGTGCTAATTCTTGTGTCTATAGTAAAAGTTCACCATTGAATTTCTTTTTTGCAATGCCAGCTGAAATGAAACTCTTGAATGATGACCCAAGTGGGACTCGAACCCACAATCCTCAACTCCGAAGGCTGTTGCCTTCTCCATTAGGTCACTGGGCCTGGTTCACTGGTAAATCAAGAGGCATTGACAGACAGTCATAAACAAACTAAAAGCAATATCATGAAATTGCGAGTTCTATTCTAATTCTTGTGTCTACAGTGAAGTTATCGTCCTTGAATTTCTTTCTTTCACTGCCAGCTTAAATACAAAGCTTGAAAGATGACCCAGGTGGGACTCGAACCCACAATCCTCAGCTCCGAAGGCTGATGCCTTATCCATTAGGCCACTGGGCCCTGTTCAATGGTGAACCCAGATGCATTGACACACAGTCACAAACAAACTAAAAGCGATATCATGACATTGCCAGTTCTATTCTAATTCTTGTGTCTACAGTGAAGTTATCGTCCTTGAATTTCTTTCTTGCACTGCCAACTTAAATGCAATGCTTGAAAGATGACCCAGGTGGGACTCGAACCCACAATCCTCAGCTCCGAAGGCTGATGCCTTATCCATTAGGCCACTGGGCCTCGTTCACTGGAGAACCCAGATGCATTGAGACACAGTCATAAACAAACTAAAAGCGATATCATGACATTGCCAGTTCTATGCTAATTCTTATGTCTACAATGAAGATATCGTCCTTGAATTTATGTCTTGCACTGCCAGCTTATATGCAACTCTTGAAAGATGACCCAGGTGGGATTCGAACCCAGAGTCATTGACAGACTGTCAGAAACAAACTAAACTGAAAGCAATATCATAAAATTTCCCGTTCTATGCTAATTCTTGGGGATATAGTGTCATATTGAAGTTATCATCCTGAAATTTCTTGCATAGCCCACTTAAATGAAAGCCCTCAAAGATGACCCAGGTGGGACTTGAACCCATGTTCCGTTGGCAGTTCTATGCTAACTCTCATGTTCCTTTGTCACAGCTATTGTGTCTCCTTGCACTTATCATCCTGGTACCTGTTGCGCAGCCAACTTAAATCTAACCTCTCATTGACGACTCAGGTGGTAATTTAATTCACAACCCCCAGCGCCGAAGGTTGATGCCTTATTTATTAGACAACTGGACCTTTTCTCTGATTAAGCCTGAGGTATTCATTAACATTCTGATGCAAGCTAAATTGAAAGTTATTTCAAAAAATGCCAGTTCTGTGCTAATTCTTGTGTCTATAGTAAAAGTTCACCATTGAATTACTTTCTTGCAATGCCAGCTGAAATGCAACTCTTGAATGATGACCCAAGTGGGACTCGAACCCACAATCCTCAGCTCCGAAGGCTGATGCCTTCTCCATTAGTCCACTGGGCCTGGTTCACTGGTAAATCAAGAGGCATTGACAGACAGTCATAAACAAACTAAAAGCAATATCATGAAATTGCCAGTTCTATTCTAATACTTGTGTCTACAGTGAAGTTATCGTCCTTGAATTTCTTTCTTGCACTGCCAGCTTAAATGCAATGCTTGAAAGATGACCCAGGTGGGACTCGAACCCACAATCCTCAGCTCCGAAGGCTGATGCCTTATCCATTAGGCCACTGGGCCTCTTTCACTGGTGAACCCAGATGCATTGACACACAGTCATAAACAAACTAAAAGCGATATCATGACATTGCCAGTTCTATGCTAATTCTTATGTCTACAATGAAGATATCGTCCTTGAATTTCTGTCTTGCACTGCCAGCTTAAATGCAACTCTTGAAAGATGAACCAGGTGGGATTCGAACCCAGAGTCATTGACAGACTGTCAGAAACAAACTAAACTGAAAGCAATATCATAAAATTTCCCATTCTATGCTAATTCTTGGGGCTATAGTGTCATATTGAAGTTATCATCCTGAAATTTCTTGCATAGCCCACTTAAATGAAAGCCCTCAAAGATGACCCAGGTTGGACTTGAACCCACAATTCCCAGCTCCGGAGGCTGATGCCTAATCCATTAGGCCACTGGGCCTCATTCACTGATGAATCAAGAGGCATTGACACACAGTCATAAACAAACTAAAAGCAATATCATGACATTGGGATTCGAACCCAGAGTCATTGACAGACAGTCAGAAACAAACTAAACTGAAAGCAATATCATGAAATTGCCAGTTCTATGCTAATTCTTGGGGTTATAGTGTCATATTGAAGTTATCATCCTGAAATTTCTTGCATAGCCCACTGAAATGAAAGCCCTGAAAGACGACCCAGGTGGGACTTGAACCCACAATTCCCAGCTCCTGAGGCTGATGCCTTATCCATTAGGCCAACAGGCCACATCTGTTAGTGAACCCAGAGGCATTACAGAAAGTCTTATCCGAAGCTGATCTGAGTGAGATTTCAGAAAATTGCCTGTTCTATGATAATTCTCATGACTTGAACCCACAATCTTCAGCTCTGAAGGTTGATGCTTTATCCGTTTGGTCACTGGGTATTTTCCAACAAGCCCACACAGAGGCATTTACAGACCGTCTTATCCAAGCTGGTTATCGTCCTAGAATTTCTTCCTTGCACTGCCAACATAAACACCAACCTTGAAAGATGAACCCACATTCCTCAGCTCTGAAGGCCGATGCATTAGGCCACTGGGCCTTGTTCACTGGTGAACCCAGAGGCATTGACAGACAGTCAGAAACAAACTAAACTGAAAGAGTTTTCATGAAATTGCTAGTTCTCATGTTCCGTTGGCAGTTCTATGCTAACTCTCATGTTCCTTTGTCACAGCTATTGTGTCTCCTTGCACTTATCATCCTGGTACCTGTTGCGCAGCCAACTTAAATCTAACCTCTCATTGACGACTCAGGTGGTAATTTAATTCACAACCCCCAGCTCCGAAGGTTGATGCCTTATTTATTAGACAACTGGACCTTTTCTCTGATTAAGCCTGAGGTATTCATTAACATTCTGATTTAAGCTAAATTGAAAGTTATTTCAAAAAATGCCAGTTCTGTGCTAATTCTTGTGTCTATAGTAAAAGTTCACCATTGTATTACTTTCTTGCAATGCCAGCTGAAATGCAACTCTTGAATGATGACCCAAGTGGGACTCGAACCCACAATCCTCAGCTCCGAAGGCTGATGCCTTCTCCATTAGTCCACTGGGCCTGGTTCACTGGTAAATCAAGAGGCATTGACAGACAGTCATAAACAAACTAAAAGCAATATCATGAAATTGCCAGTTCTATTCTAAATCTTGTGTCTACAGTGAAGTTATCGTCCTTGAATTTCTTTCTTGCACTGCCAGCTTAAATGCAATGCTTGAAAGATGACCCAGGTGGGACTCGAACCCACAATCCTCAGCTCCGAAGGCTGATGCCTTATCCATTAGGCCACTGGGCCTCGTTCACTGGTGAACCCAGATGCATTGACACACAGTCATAAACAAACTAAAAGCGATATCATGACATTGCCAGTTCTATGCTAATTCTTATGTCTACAATGAAGATATCGTCCTTGAATTTCTGTCTTGCACTGCCAGCTTAAATGCAACTCTTGAAAGTTGACCCAGGTGGGATTCGAACCCAGAGTCATTGACAGACAGTCAGAAACAAACTAAACTGAAAGCAATATCATGAAATTGCCAGTTCTATGCTAATTCTTGGGGCTATAGTGTCATATTGAAGTTATCATCCTGAAATTTCTTGCATAGCCCACTGAAATGAAAGCCCTGAAAGACGACCCAGGTGGGACTTGAACCCACAATTCCCAGCTCCTGAGGCTGATGCCTTATCCATTAGGCCAACAGGCCACATCTGTTAGTGAACCCAGAGGCATTACAGAAAGTCTTATCCGAAGCTGATCTGAGTGAGATTTCAGAAAATTGCCTGTTCTATGATAATTCTCATGACTTGAACCCACAATCTTCAGCTCTGAAGGTTGATGCTTTATCCGTTTGGTCACTGGGTATTTTCCAACAAGCCCATACAGAGGCATTTACAGACCGTCTTATCCAAGCTGGTTATCGTCCTAGAATTTCTTCCTTGCACTGCCAACATAAACACCAACCTTGAAAGATGAACCCACAATCCTCAGCTCTGAAGACCGATGCATTAGGCCACTGGGCCTTGTTCACTGGTGAACCCAGAGGCATTGACAGACAGTCAGAAACAAACTAAACTGAAAGAGTTTTCATGAAATTGCTAGTTCTCATGTTCCGTTGGCAGTTCTATGCTAACTCTCATGTTCCTTTGTCACAGCTATTGTGTCTCCTTGCACTTATCATCCTGGTACCTGTTGCGCAGCCAACTTAAATCTAACCTCTCATTGACGACTCAGGTGGTAATTTAATTCACAACCCCCAGCTCCGAAGGTTGATGCCTTATTTATTAGACAACTGGACCTTTTCTCTGATTAAGCCTGAGGTATTCATTAACATTCTGATGCAAGCTAAATTGAAAGTTATTTCAAAAAATGCCTGTTCTGTGCTAATTCTTGTGTCTATAGTAAAAGTTCACCATTGAATTATTTTCTTGCAATGCCAGCTGAAATGCAACTCTTGAATGATGACCCAAGTGGGACTCGAACCCACAATCCTCAGCTCCGAAGGCTGATGCCTTATCCATTAGGCCACTGGGCCCTGTTCAATGGTGAACCCAGAGGCAGTGACACACAGTCATAAACAAACTAAAAGCGATATCATGACATTGGGATTCGAACCCAGAGTCATTGACAGACAGTCAGAAACAAACTAAACTGAAAGCAATATCATGAAATTGCCAGTTCTATGCTAATTCTTGGGGCTATAGTGTCATATTGAAGTTATCATCCTGAAATTTCTTGCATAGCCCACTGAAATGAAAGCCCTGAAAGACGACCCAGGTGGGACTTGAACCCACAATTCCCAGCTCCTGAGGCTGATGCCTTATCCATTAGGCCAACAGGCCACATCTGTTAGTGAACCCAGAGGCATTACAGAAAGTCTTATCCGAAGCTGATCTGAGTGAGATTTCAGAAAATTGCCTGTTCTATGATAATTCTCATGACTTGAACCCACAATCTTCAGCTCTGAAGGTTGATGCTTTATCCGTTTGGTCACTGGGTATTTTCCAACAAGCCCATACAGAGGCATTTACAGACCGTCTTATCCAAGCTGGTTATCGTCCTAGAATTTCTTCCTTGCACTGCCAACATAAACACCAACCTTGAAAGATGAACCCACAATCCTCAGCTCTGAAGACCGATGCATTAGGCCACTGGGCCTTGTTCACTGGTGAACCCAGAGGCATTGACAGACAGTCAGAAACAAACTAAACTGAAAGAGTTTTCATGAAATTGCTAGTTCTCATGTTCCGTTGGCAGTTCTATGCTAACTCTCATGTTCCTTTGTCACAGCTATTGTGTCTCCTTGCACTTATCATCCTGGTACCTGTTGCGCAGCCAACTTAAATCTAACCTCTCATTGACGACTCAGGTGGTAATTTAATTCACAACCCCCAGCTCCGAAGGTTGATGCCTTATTTATTAGACAACTGGACCTTTTCTCTGATTAAGCCTGAGGTATTCATTAACATTCTGATGCAAGCTAAATTGAAAGTTATTTCAAAAATGCCAGTTCTGTGCTAATTCTTGTGTCTATAGTAAAAGTTCACCATTGAATTTCTTTTTTGCAATGCCAGCTGAAATGAAACTCTTGAATGATGACCCAAGTGGGACTCGAACCCACAATCCTCAACTCCGAAGGCTGTTGCCTTCTCCATTAGGTCACTGGGCCTGGTTCACTGGTAAATCAAGAGGCATTGACAGACAGTCATAAACAAACTAAAAGCAATATCATGAAATTGCGAGTTCTATTCTAATTCTTGTGTCTACAGTGAAGTTATCGTCCTTGAATTTCTTTCTTTCACTGCCAGCTTAAATACAAAGCTTGAAAGATGACCCAGGTGGGACTCGAACCCACAATCCTCAGCTCCGAAGGCTGATGCCTTATCCATTAGGCCACTGGGCCCTGTTCAATGGTGAACCCAGATGCATTGACACACAGTCACAAACAAACTAAAAGCGATATCATGACATTGCCAGTTCTATTCTAATTCTTGTGTCTACAGTGAAGTTATCGTCCTTGAATTTCTTTCTTGCACTGCCAACTTAAATGCAATGCTTGAAAGATGACCCAGGTGGGACTCGAACCCACAATCCTCAGCTCCGAAGGCTGATGCCTTATCCATTAGGCCACTGGGCCTCGTTCACTGGAGAACCCAGATGCATTGAGACACAGTCATAAACAAACTAAAAGCGATATCATGACATTGCCAGTTCTATGCTAATTCTTATGTCTACAATGAAGATATCGTCCTTGAATTTATGTCTTGCACTGCCAGCTTATATGCAACTCTTGAAAGATGACCCAGGTGGGATTCGAACCCAGAGTCATTGACAGACTGTCAGAAACAAACTAAACTGAAAGCAATATCATAAAATTTCCCGTTCTATGCTAATTCTTGGGGATATAGTGTCATATTGAAGTTATCATCCTGAAATTTCTTGCATAGCCCACTTAAATGAAAGCCCTCAAAGATGACCCAGGTGGGACTTGAACCCATGTTCCGTTGGCAGTTCTATGCTAACTCTCATGTTCCTTTGTCACAGCTATTGTGTCTCCTTGCACTTATCATCCTGGTACCTGTTGCGCAGCCAACTTAAATCTAACCTCTCATTGACGACTCAGGTGGTAATTTAATTCACAACCCCCAGCGCCGAAGGTTGATGCCTTATTTATTAGACAACTGGACCTTTTCTCTGATTAAGCCTGAGGTATTCATTAACATTCTGATGCAAGCTAAATTGAAAGTTATTTCAAAAAATGCCAGTTCTGTGCTAATTCTTGTGTCTATAGTAAAAGTTCACCATTGAATTACTTTCTTGCAATGCCAGCTGAAATGCAACTCTTGAATGATGACCCAAGTGGGACTCGAACCCACAATCCTCAGCTCCGAAGGCTGATGCCTTCTCCATTAGTCCACTGGGCCTGGTTCACTGGTAAATCAAGAGGCATTGACAGACAGTCATAAACAAACTAAAAGCAATATCATGAAATTGCCAGTTCTATTCTAATACTTGTGTCTACAGTGAAGTTATCGTCCTTGAATTTCTTTCTTGCACTGCCAGCTTAAATGCAATGCTTGAAAGATGACCCAGGTGGGACTCGAACCCACAATCCTCAGCTCCGAAGGCTGATGCCTTATCCATTAGGCCACTGGGCCTCTTTCACTGGTGAACCCAGATGCATTGACACACAGTCATAAACAAACTAAAAGCGATATCATGACATTGCCAGTTCTATGCTAATTCTTATGTCTACAATGAAGATATCGTCCTTGAATTTCTGTCTTGCACTGCCAGCTTAAATGCAACTCTTGAAAGATGAACCAGGTGGGATTCGAACCCAGAGTCATTGACAGACTGTCAGAAACAAACTAAACTGAAAGCAATATCATAAAATTTCCCATTCTATGCTAATTCTTGGGGCTATAGTGTCATATTGAAGTTATCATCCTGAAATTTCTTGCATAGCCCACTTAAATGAAAGCCCTCAAAGATGACCCAGGTTGGACTTGAACCCACAATTCCCAGCTCCGGAGGCTGATGCCTAATCCATTAGGCCACTGGGCCTCATTCACTGATGAATCAAGAGGCATTGACACACAGTCATAAACAAACTAAAAGCAATATCATGACATTGGGATTCGAACCCAGAGTCATTGACAGACAGTCAGAAACAAACTAAACTGAAAGCAATATCATGAAATTGCCAGTTCTATGCTAATTCTTGGGGTTATAGTGTCATATTGAAGTTATCATCCTGAAATTTCTTGCATAGCCCACTGAAATGAAAGCCCTGAAAGACGACCCAGGTGGGACTTGAACCCACAATTCCCAGCTCCTGAGGCTGATGCCTTATCCATTAGGCCAACAGGCCACATCTGTTAGTGAACCCAGAGGCATTACAGAAAGTCTTATCCGAAGCTGATCTGAGTGAGATTTCAGAAAATTGCCTGTTCTATGATAATTCTCATGACTTGAACCCACAATCTTCAGCTCTGAAGGTTGATGCTTTATCCGTTTGGTCACTGGGTATTTTCCAACAAGCCCACACAGAGGCATTTACAGACCGTCTTATCCAAGCTGGTTATCGTCCTAGAATTTCTTCCTTGCACTGCCAACATAAACACCAACCTTGAAAGATGAACCCACATTCCTCAGCTCTGAAGGCCGATGCATTAGGCCACTGGGCCTTGTTCACTGGTGAACCCAGAGGCATTGACAGACAGTCAGAAACAAACTAAACTGAAAGAGTTTTCATGAAATTGCTAGTTCTCATGTTCCGTTGGCAGTTCTATGCTAACTCTCATGTTCCTTTGTCACAGCTATTGTGTCTCCTTGCACTTATCATCCTGGTACCTGTTGCGCAGCCAACTTAAATCTAACCTCTCATTGACGACTCAGGTGGTAATTTAATTCACAACCCCCAGCTCCGAAGGTTGATGCCTTATTTATTAGACAACTGGACCTTTTCTCTGATTAAGCCTGAGGTATTCATTAACATTCTGATTTAAGCTAAATTGAAAGTTATTTCAAAAAATGCCAGTTCTGTGCTAATTCTTGTGTCTATAGTAAAAGTTCACCATTGTATTACTTTCTTGCAATGCCAGCTGAAATGCAACTCTTGAATGATGACCCAAGTGGGACTCGAACCCACAATCCTCAGCTCCGAAGGCTGATGCCTTCTCCATTAGTCCACTGGGCCTGGTTCACTGGTAAATCAAGAGGCATTGACAGACAGTCATAAACAAACTAAAAGCAATATCATGAAATTGCCAGTTCTATTCTAAATCTTGTGTCTACAGTGAAGTTATCGTCCTTGAATTTCTTTCTTGCACTGCCAGCTTAAATGCAATGCTTGAAAGATGACCCAGGTGGGACTCGAACCCACAATCCTCAGCTCCGAAGGCTGATGCCTTATCCATTAGGCCACTGGGCCTCGTTCACTGGTGAACCCAGATGCATTGACACACAGTCATAAACAAACTAAAAGCGATATCATGACATTGCCAGTTCTATGCTAATTCTTATGTCTACAATGAAGATATCGTCCTTGAATTTCTGTCTTGCACTGCCAGCTTAAATGCAACTCTTGAAAGTTGACCCAGGTGGGATTCGAACCCAGAGTCATTGACAGACAGTCAGAAACAAACTAAACTGAAAGCAATATCATGAAATTGCCAGTTCTATGCTAATTCTTGGGGCTATAGTGTCATATTGAAGTTATCATCCTGAAATTTCTTGCATAGCCCACTGAAATGAAAGCCCTGAAAGACGACCCAGGTGGGACTTGAACCCACAATTCCCAGCTCCTGAGGCTGATGCCTTATCCATTAGGCCAACAGGCCACATCTGTTAGTGAACCCAGAGGCATTACAGAAAGTCTTATCCGAAGCTGATCTGAGTGAGATTTCAGAAAATTGCCTGTTCTATGATAATTCTCATGACTTGAACCCACAATCTTCAGCTCTGAAGGTTGATGCTTTATCCGTTTGGTCACTGGGTATTTTCCAACAAGCCCATACAGAGGCATTTACAGACCGTCTTATCCAAGCTGGTTATCGTCCTAGAATTTCTTCCTTGCACTGCCAACATAAACACCAACCTTGAAAGATGAACCCACAATCCTCAGCTCTGAAGACCGATGCATTAGGCCACTGGGCCTTGTTCACTGGTGAACCCAGAGGCATTGACAGACAGTCAGAAACAAACTAAACTGAAAGAGTTTTCATGAAATTGCTAGTTCTCATGTTCCGTTGGCAGTTCTATGCTAACTCTCATGTTCCTTTGTCACAGCTATTGTGTCTCCTTGCACTTATCATCCTGGTACCTGTTGCGCAGCCAACTTAAATCTAACCTCTCATTGACGACTCAGGTGGTAATTTAATTCACAACCCCCAGCTCCGAAGGTTGATGCCTTATTTATTAGACAACTGGACCTTTTCTCTGATTAAGCCTGAGGTATTCATTAACATTCTGATGCAAGCTAAATTGAAAGTTATTTCAAAAAATGCCTGTTCTGTGCTAATTCTTGTGTCTATAGTAAAAGTTCACCATTGAATTATTTTCTTGCAATGCCAGCTGAAATGCAACTCTTGAATGATGACCCAAGTGGGACTCGAACCCACAATCCTCAGCTCCGAAGGCTGATGCCTTATCCATTAGGCCACTGGGCCCTGTTCACTGGTGAACCCAGAGGCAGTGACACACAGTCATAAACAAACTAAAAGCGATATCATGACATTGGGATTCGAACCCAGAGTCATTGACAGACAGTCAGAAACAAACTAAACTGAAAGCAATATCATGAAATTGCCAGTTCTATGCTAATTCTTGGGGCTATAGTGTCATATTGAAGTTATCATCCTGAAATTTCTTGCATAGCCCACTGAAATGAAAGCCCTGAAAGACGACCCAGGTGGGACTTGAACCCACAATTCCCAGCTCCTGAGGCTGATGCCTTATCCATTAGGCCAACAGGCCACATCTGTTAGTGAACCCAGAGGCATTACAGAAAGTCTTATCCGAAGCTGATCTGAGTGAGATTTCAGAAAATTGCCTGTTCTATGATAATTCTCATGACTTGAACCCACAATCTTCAGCTCTGAAGGTTGATGCTTTATCCGTTTGGTCACTGGGTATTTTCCAACAAGCCCATACAGAGGCATTTACAGACCGTCTTATCCAAGCTGGTTATCGTCCTAGAATTTCTTCCTTGCACTGCCAACATAAACACCAACCTTGAAAGATGAACCCACAATCCTCAGCTCTGAAGACCGATGCATTAGGCCACTGGGCCTTGTTCACTGGTGAACCCAGAGGCATTGACAGACAGTCAGAAACAAACTAAACTGAAAGAGTTTTCATGAAATTGCTAGTTCTCATGTTCCGTTGGCAGTTCTATGCTAACTCTCATGTTCCTTTGTCACAGCTATTGTGTCTCCTTGCACTTATCATCCTGGTACCTGTTGCGCAGCCAACTTAAATCTAACCTCTCATTGACGACTCAGGTGGTAATTTAATTCACAACCCCCAGCTCCGAAGGTTGATGCCTTATTTATTAGACAACTGGACCTTTTCTCTGATTAAGCCTGAGGTATTCATTAACATTCTGATGCAAGCTAAATTGAAAGTTATTTCAAAAATGCCAGTTCTGTGCTAATTCTTGTGTCTATAGTAAAAGTTCACCATTGAATTTCTTTTTTGCAATGCCAGCTGAAATGAAACTCTTGAATGATGACCCAAGTGGGACTCGAACCCACAATCCTCAACTCCGAAGGCTGTTGCCTTCTCCATTAGGTCACTGGGCCTGGTTCACTGGTAAATCAAGAGGCATTGACAGACAGTCATAAACAAACTAAAAGCAATATCATGAAATTGCGAGTTCTATTCTAATTCTTGTGTCTACAGTGAAGTTATCGTCCTTGAATTTCTTTCTTTCACTGCCAGCTTAAATACAAAGCTTGAAAGATGACCCAGGTGGGACTCGAACCCACAATCCTCATCTCCGAAGGCTGATGCCTTATCCATTAGGCCACTGGTCCCTGTTCACTGGTGAACCCAGATGCATTGACACACAGTCACAAACAAACTAAAAGCGATATCATGACATTGCCAGTTCTATTCTAATTCCTGTGTCTACAGTGAAGTTATCGTCCTTGAATTTCTTTCTTGCACTGCCAGCTTAAATGCAAAGCTTGAAAGATGACCCAGGTGGGACTCGAACCCACAATCCTCAGCTCCGAAGGCTGATGCCTTATCCATTAGGCCACTGGGCCCTGTTCAATGGTGAACCCAGATGCATTGACACACAGTCACAAACAAACTAAAAGCGATATCATGACATTGCCAGTTCTATTCTAATTCCTGTGTCTACAGTGAAGTTATCGTCCTTGAATTTCTTTCTTGCACTGCCAGCTTAAATGCAATGCTTGAAAGATGACCCAGGTGGGACTCGAACCCACAATCCTCAGCTCCGAAGGCTGATGCCTTATCCATTAGGCCACTGGGCCTCGTTCACTGGTGAACCCAGATGCATTGACACACAGTCATAAACAAACTAAAAGCGATATCATGACATTGCCAGTTCTATGCTAATTCTTATGTCTACAATGAAGATATCGTCCTTGAATTTCTGTCTTGCACTGCCAGCTTAAATGCAACTCTTGAAAGATGAACCAGGTTCGATTCGAACCCAGAGTCATTGACAGACTGTCAGAAACAAACTAAACTGAAAGCAATATCATAAAATTTCCCATTCTATGCTAATTCTTGGGGCTATAGTGTCATATTGAAGTTATCATCCTGAAATTTCTTGCATAGCCCACTTAAATGAAAGCCCTCAAAGATGACCCAGGTTGGACTTGAACCCACAATTCCCAGCTCCGGAGGCTGATGCCTAATCCATTAGGCCACTGGGCCTCATTCACTGATGAATCAAGAGGCATTGACACACAGTCATAAACAAACTAAAAGCAATATCATGAAATTGCCAGTTCTATTCTAATTCTTGTGTCTACAGTGAAGTTATCGTCTTTGAATTTCTTTCTTGCACTGCCAGCTTAAATGCAACGCTTGAAAGATGACCCAGGTGGGACTCGAACCCACAATCCTCAGCTCCGAAGGCTGATGCCTTATCCATTAGGCCACTGGGCCCTGTTCACTGGTGAACCCAGAGGCAGTGACACACAGTCATAAACAAACTAAAAGCGATATCATGACATTGGGATTCGAACCCAGAGTCATTGACAGACAGTCAGAAACAAACTAAACTGAAAGCAATATCATGAAATTGCCAGTTCTATGCTAATTCTTGGGGCTATAGTGTCATATTGAAGTTATCATCCTGAAATTTCTTGCATAGCCCACTGAAATGAAAGCCCTGAAAGACGACCCAGGTGGGACTTGAACCCACAATTCCCAGCTCCTGAGGCTGATGCCTTATCCATTAGGCCAACAGGCCACATCTGTTAGTGAACCCAGAGGCATTACAGAAAGTCTTATCCGAAGCTGATCTGAGTGAGATTTCAGAAAATTGCCTGTTCTATGATAATTCTCATGACTTGAACCCACAATCTTCAGCTCTGAAGGTTGATGCTTTATCCGTTTGGTCACTGGGTATTTTCCAACAAGCCCACACAGAGGCATTTACAGACCGTCTTATCCAAGCTGGTTATCGTCCTAGAATTTCTTCCTTGCACTGCCAACATAAACACCAACCTTGAAAGATGAACCCACATTCCTCAGCTCTGAAGGCCGATGCATTAGGCCACTGGGCCTTGTTCACTGGTGAACCCAGAGGCATTGACAGACAGTCAGAAACAAACTAAACTGAAAGAGTTTTCATGAAATTGCTAGTTCTCATGTTCCGTTGGCAGTTCTATGCTAACTCTCATGTTCCTTTGTCACAGCTATTGTGTCTCCTTGCACTTATCATCCTGGTACCTGTTGCGCAGCCAACTTAAATCTAACCTCTCATTGACGACTCAGGTGGTAATTTAATTCACAACCCCCAGCTCCGAAGGTTGATGCCTTATTTATTAGACAACTGGACCTTTTCTCTGATTAAGCCTGAGGTATTCATTAACATTCTGATGTAAGCTAAATTGAAAGTTATTTCAAAAAATGCCAGTTCTGTGCTAATTCTTGTGTCTATAGTAAAAGTTCACCATTGAATTACTTTCTTGCAATGCCTGCTGAAATGCAACTCTTGAATGATGACCCAAGTGGGACTCGAACCCACAATCCTCAGCTCCGAAGGCTGATGCCTTCTCCATTAGTCCACTGGGCCTGGTTCACTGGTAAATCAAGAGGCATTGACAGACAGGCATAAACAAACTAAAAGCAATATCATGAAATTGCCAGTTCTATTCTAATTCTTGTGTCTACAGTGAAGTTATCGTCCTTGAATTTCTTTCTTGCACTGCCAACTTAAATGCAATGCTTGAAAGATGACCCAGGTGGGACTCGAACCCACAATCCTCAGCTCCAAAGGCTGATGCCTTATCCATTAGGCCACTGGGCCTCGTTCACTGGAGAACCCAGATGCATTGACACACAGTCATAAACAAACTAAAAGCGATATCATGACATTGCCAGTTCTATGCTAATTCTTATGTCTACAATGAAGATATCGTCCTTGAATTTCTGTCTTGCACTGCCAGCTTAAATGCAACTCTTGAAAGATGACCCAGGTGGGATTCGAACCCAGAGTCATTGACAGACTGTCAGAAACAAACTAAACTGAAAGCAATATCATAAAATTTCCCGTTCTATGCTAATTCTTGGGGATATAGTGTCATATTGAAGTTATCATCCTGAAATTTCTTGCATAGCCCACTTAAATGAAAGCCCTCAAAGATGACCCAGGTGGGACTTGAACCCATGTTCCGTTGGCAGTTCTATGCTAACTCTCATGTTCCTTTGTCACAGCTATTGTGTCTCCTTGCACTTATCATCCTGGTACCTTTTTTTTTTTTTTTTTTTTTTATTAAGAAATTTCAATCAATAAAATACAATAGATTAAACACAATCAATAGAAAATACATAACATTGACTTTACACATCTCTACATTACACATCTTCCCTTTACATAGATAATTTAAAAAACTCTTCCATTTTCTGCCAACTTCCACATCTCTACATTACTCATCTTCCCTTTACATAGATACTTTAAAAAACTCTTCCACTTTCTGGCAAACTCCACATTAAATTCTTTAAAACACAACAGACTTTTGGGGTAAAAACATCATAAAAAGAGTCTAACATATTTACACCTTTAAAGTAAACATACAGTCTTTCAATATATAATTCTGTTTTTCTTTTAAGCACACTCCAAACGTCCAACACAATTTTTTCCTTTTTAGCCAAAGTTCTTCTGTCCCATATTGCACTTTTCATTAGCATTACACACAGATTAATGAAACTTTTGTTTTTACACTTTTTTTCCCAACCAAACATGACAACTCTGTTCCATTCCATTATATTTTCATCCCACTCCTCAGTCACATCTTTAATTAAACATTTACATTTCCTTAAAAAGTCCTCCAACTCTCTACAATGTAAAAACATATGTAAAATCCCCTCTTCCTCTTCCTGGCACACTTTACACAGAGCATTTTCTTCCATTCCTATTTTATTTAAAATTACATCAGTAAAAACCACTTTATGCCTTATAAAATACTCCAAACATTCCAATTTAGTTTCCACACATTTCCCCGTCATGTTTCTCCATATACACTCTTTTTTTAAATCTTTGAATTTCTGCACCCAGTATCCATTTACAATCGGCTCTTTAAAAACATCATCTCTAAAAGCACAATAAATCATTTTCACAGTACATTCCTTAAAATCATAAATTTTTTCCCCAAATTTCACATGAATACATTTCTCTTTTGGCTCTCCTTCCATACTTTCTATTCTTTTTATCCACTCTTTAGGTATTGCATTTTTAATGATTTCATATTTATTTTTTATTTCTTGTTCACTGTAATCCTCTTTTGCCTCCTCCATTGCATCTACAATAAATTGTGTCGGTAAAAACCCTTCTTTAAATTCATACAAAACATCTCTCACTCTTGTTATCCCCACATCCATCCATTTCTTTAAAAACAATTCTTTGTCTTGTTTTAAAATGTTTTTGTTTAAAAACAGAGGTTGATTTAAAATGTTTTCTCTCCCATGTGGATCATACACAACTTTGTCTAAAAATTTTCCCCATGCACTAAACATTTCCCTATAAAACTCTGGTAAGCACTCTGTCATCCAATTCTTTGTTTTCATCCATAAAATTCCATCCCCCATGTTAAAATCCCCACATTTGTTTAAAAAATATTCCATTGTCTTTTTCCATGCTGTTTTGTGACCATCATCTAGATATTTTTTTACTATTTTAATTCTTAAGCTATTTTTTCTCTGTTCGACATCAATTAATCCCATCCCTCCTTTCCCTGCTTCTCCTATTAATGTACTATATGCAATTCTTGACGGTTTACTATTCCATAAAAAATCTAAAAAACATTTTTTCAACCTTTTCTCCACCCACATTGGCATAGCAGTCACATATAAAACATACCACAACTTTGACACCATTAAAACATTTAAAATTAAAACCTTCCCTTTTACACTTAAAGTCCTCAATTTCCAAAAATTTAACCTTTTTTCAATTCCTCCTACTATTTCTTCCCACATTTTTTCTTTAACATTCCTTTCGTCTTTTCCCATTAGAACACCTAAAATCCTTATTTCTTTTGTTTCTTTAAAATGAAAATGATCCGTTAAAACATTTACTCCTCCAAATCTCACATACGTTGTTTTTTCTTCATTTAACTTGCCTCCTGATCCCCTACAAAACATCTGTACTACTTCCATTACTTTATTAACACTCTCTATATCTTTAACTATTATTGTTGTATCATCTGCATATTGAAATATTTTTTCATTTCCCCCACTTCCTTCAATGTTTATCCCTCTTATGTCTTCATCTATTTTAACAGCTAATCCCAATGGTTCTGCAACTAAAGAATATAAAAGCGCTGATAATGGACATCCTTGTCTTATTGATCTAGTAATTTTAAAACATTCTGTTAAAAAACCATTACACTGTATTCTTGTTATTGCTCCCCTATATAAAATTGTAATCCACTTGACAAAATTTTCCCCAAACCCGTACCTTCTTAAAATTCCAAATAAATATTCATGCTCCACTCTATCAAAGGCCTTTTCGAAATCCAAACTAATAACATATCCTTTTTTATTTTTTTCTTTCATATATCTTATTTGATCAATTATACTTAGAGTTGTGTCTGCTATATCTTTCCCTTTAACTCCATACACTTGATTTGTTTCAATTATAGTTGGCATTACTTCTTTCAATCTATTGGCTAAAACTTTTGTTAAAATTTTCAGATCTGTATTCAGCATTGTAATTGGTCTATAATTTTTTAGGTCTACTTTATCTCCTTTTCTTTTATATATCAACTTTATTTATCCCATCCCCATTCTCTGATTCATTTCCTCTTTCTTAAAAATATCTTCATATACTTCTTTTAAAATATTGGTTAAAAAATCTTTAAAAACGATATAAAATTCACTCCCCAAACCATCTATACCTGGACTTTTATTTTTGTTTAATTCACTTATTGCTCTTTTTATCTCTTCTTCTCTTATCTCTTCATCACACTCTTTTTTGTCTACTTCTCCTACTGTTGTTTTTATTTGATTTAGTAACTCCAATTTCTCTTCTTCCCTCAACCCCTCAGTACTAAACAGGTTTTCATAATATGCTTTTACTTCTTTTAATATTTCCTCATTTGTTTCCACCACTACACCATTTTTTCCTCTTATTTCTCTAATCATTCCAGCTTTCCCTCTTATTTTTTCTAGATCAAAGAAAAACTTTGTACATTTTTCACCCTCCACAGTATATTTAGCTTTACTTCTTAGTCTTGCACCTTCATATTTTTTCTCTTCCATTTCTTTCAATATTCCCTCCAATTCTTTTATTTTTTGTATATCTTTCCCATTGTCATTTAATTCCTTTTCCAAATTTTCTCTTATTTCTCTCTCCTTCTTCCTCTTACATATCTGTATTAATTTGCAATATTTTATTGTGAACTTTTTAACTAAATATTTAACATTTTCCCACCATATCCTTTTATCTTCACTGTACATTTCATTCTCCTTTTCTTTTTCAATAATTTCTTTAATACTTAAAACATACTCCTCATTCTTCAAAATCTCTACATTTAAAATCCATACACCCGGCCCTCTTTTCACTGAACTCCAGTCTACTTGCATAAAAATTGGTTTATGGTCACTTAAGCTTGATTCTTCATATTTAATGTTACCGATAAATCCTTCAATGTTCCTTGTACACAAAATAAAATCAATCCTTGTCTTACACATAAAATTCCCTACTAATTGCCTCCTTGAATATTCTTTCTTTTTTTCATTTCTTTCTCTCCATACATCAATCATATTATTTTCTTCCATTAATAATTTCAGTTCTTTTCTTCCTTTATCATTTTTAAAAACCATTCCCTCACCAATTTCTAATTTACTGAAAACGGTATTAAAATCACCCATCATAATAACATCTTTATGCTTTTTTAAAAAATCTCTTAATACATTAAAATATTCCTTCTTTTCATTCTCTACAGTCGGTGCATGAATATTAACTACAATAACTTTTTTTTCCTCATACTCCATTTCAACCGCAATACATTTCCCATCTACATCATTATATATTGTTTTACATGATACCCCACAGTTTTCTTTTATTAAAATAGCAACTCCTCTTCCCAGCCTCCCATCACCATTGTTATAAAAAATCTCTCAGCTCCACCTTTTCCTTATTTCAGTCATGTACTCTTCTCTCCAGTTAGTTTCTTGTAATAAAATCACATCCTCTCCTTTACACATTTCTTTAACTTTTTCAAATTTTCCTACATTTGAAAGCCCTCTAGCATTAAAAGTAACAATTCTTAAAAGCATAAAAAATATAAAAACATGCATAAAACCCATAAACTCAGTCCATCCCCTCCAAACCCTTTAGCAGCTCATACTTATTAGCACACTCAATACCATCTTCTTTAAGCACTCTTTTTCTTGCATTATCTAGATTGGGCATTACCTTTACAGATCTTCTTCTTTTCGATGATTTCCCCTGTGTCTCCTCATTTTCTTGTCCTTGTTCACACTCTTTTGTAGCATCATTCATTTCTACTGTGTCCATCTCCTTTTGCACACGGTCCGTCACATCCATCGGTGTACATAAAATTCCCTCCTGTTGTGCATCCCTCAATACTTTATTCCTTTCATCATCCAGTTCCATAGTATCCAAAGCATTTTGCAAGCTGTCAGTCAAATCCATCTGTGACCAAATTCCCCCATCCTGTTGTGTTTGTATAATCGGTTCGGTACACTCTTTCTGTTGTTCTATATCCTTATTTAATTCCGGTCCTTCACCTCGTACTGTTTCTCCATCAACTCGCTGTTCGTTGTCTCTTTCATGCACCTGCCCGCCCACCTGCTGCTCCTCCTCCTCCTCCTCACCCTGCATCCAACACTCACACTTATTTAAAACCAAATTGCAATCCGGGCACGTCACAGAATTGCAATTTCTCGCGAAATGGCCTCTCTCCTCGCATTTATGGCACGTGAACTCCGGACAGTCCTTCACCACATGGTCTGGGCTCATGCACAGCCGACAAGTCTTAACCTGATGACTGTGCATCACCCGAAAATATTGTGGTCCCTCTGCCGTTTCTATTTTTGTGCTGTAAGGGAGGGAGGCCACCTCCTTCGGGAACCGCGCCTTTACGTATCTCGTCCCATCCTCAATGCTGGTGCCCGGATAAACACGCCGCTTTATTTTTGAAATTGGGGAAACCCCCCAAACCTCCAGTTTATTTAAAATCTCTTCATCAGCAAGGTAGACGGGCAGATGCATGAAAGAGACAACATAGTCTCTGTTTTGAAGTTTTTTTATCTCACAGTTCACTCCATTTATTACCAATCCCTCAGTCAGTTTATCACAAGTTTCTTCTTTTTCCATTGTCAGCTCGTATTCTTTTCCTTGTCTTGGCCTTAGTGCCAAGATTTCCCCATATCCACATTTCTCCGTCACCGCTTTAATAATATCAACAGCCTTCACCTCACTAACATTTTCCACATTCACAATCACTGTTGCCTCCTTTAAGTATTTCCTTTTACCAAGTAGATCTCTTAAATCTTGATTTTTACCGTGTCCTGCTCGTTGTCGATTCTCCAGTCCAGTGTTGTTTGCCATACGTCTCTCTCCAGCCAGTCCAGTGTCGTTTGCCATGCGTCTCTCTCCAGCCAGTCCAGTGTGGTTTGCCATGCGTCTCTCTCCAGCCAGTCCAGTGTCGTTTGCCATGCGTCTCTCTCCAGCCAGTCCAGTGTCGTTTGCCATGCGTGTCTCTCCAGCCATTCCAGTGTCGTTTGCCAATAATCCGTCCATTGTACAAAACACAAACAAAAAATTAACCACCCTCCAGCCAGCAAGATGCCGCTGTTAGGTGGTTTAAAACTGGAAAACCACACAAAAAATAAACTAAAGTCCAAAAACAACTCTTCATTTCTTCACAACTCTATTCTAATTCTTGTGTCTACATTGAAGTTTTTGTCCTTGAATTTCTTTCTTGCACTGCCAGCTTAAATGCAACGCTTGAAAGATGACCCAGGTGGGACTCGAACCCACAATCCTCAGCTCCGAAGGCTGATGCCTTATCCATTAGGCCACTGGGCCCTCTTCACTGGTGAACCCAGAGGCATTGACAGACAGTCAGAAACAAACTAAACTGAAAGAGTTTTCATGAAATTGCTAGTTCTCATGTTCCGTTGGCAGTTCTATGCTAACTCTCATGTTCCTTTGTCACAGCTATTGTGTCTCCTTGCACTTATCATCCTGGTACCTGTTGCGCAGCCAACTTAAATCTAACCTCTCATTGACGACTCAGGTGGTAATTTAATTCACAACCCCCAGCTCCGAAGATTGATGCCTTATTTATTAGACAACTGGACCTTTTCTCTGATTAAGCCTGAGGTATTCATTAACATTCTGATGCAAGCTAAATTGAAAGTTATTTCAAAAAATGCCAGTTCTGTGCTAATTCTTGTGTCTATAGTAAAAGTTCACCATTGAATTATTTTCTTGCAATGCCAGCTGAAATGCAACTCTTGAATGATGACCCAAGTGGGACTCGAACCCACAATCCTCAGCTCCGAAGGCTGATGCCTTCTCCATTAGTCCACTGGGCCTGGTTCACTGGTGAATCAAGAGGCATTGACAGACAGTCATAAACAAACTAAAAGCAATATCATAAAATTGCCAGTTCTATTCTAATACTTGTGTCTACAGTGAAGTTATCGTCCTTGAATTTCTTTCTTGCACTGCCAGCTTAAATGCAATGCTTGAAAGATGACCCAGGTGGGACTCGAACCCACAATCCTCAGCTCCGAAGGCTGATGCCTTATCCATTAGGCCACTGGGCCTCGTTCACTGGTGAACCCAGTTGCATTGACACACAGTCATAAACAAACTAAAAGCGATATCATGACATTGCCAGTTCTATGCTAATTCTTATGTCTACAATGAAGATATCGTCCTTGAATTTCTGTCTTGCACTGCCAGCTTAAATGCAACTCTTGAAAGATGAACCAGGTGGGATTCGAACCCAGAGTCATTGACAGACTGTCAGAAACAAACTAAACTGAAAGCAATATCATAAAATTTCCCATTCTATGCTAATTCTTGGGGCTATAGTGTCATATTGAAGTTATCATCCTGAAATTTCTTGCATAGTCCACTTAAATGAAAGCCCTCAAAGATGACCCAGGTGGGACTTGAACCCACAATTCCCAGCTCTGGAGGCTGATGCCTTATCCATTAGGCCACTGGGCCTCATTCACTGATGAATCAAGAGGCATTGACACACATTCATAAACAAACTAAAAGCAATATCATGAAATTGCCAGTTCTATTCTAATTCTTGTGTCTACAGTGAAGTTATCGTCTTTGAATTTCTTTCTTGCACTGCCAGCTTAAATGCAACGCTTGAAAGATGACCCAGGTGGGACTCGAACCCACCATCCTCAGCTCCGAAGGCTGATGCCTTATCCATTAGGCCACTGGGCCCTGTTCACTGGTGAACCCAGAGGCATTGACACACAGTCATAAACAAACTAAAAGCTATATCATGACATTGGGATTCGAACCCAGAGTCATTGACAGACAGTCAGAAACAAACTAAACTGAAAGCAATATCATGAAATTGCCAGTTCTATGCTAATTCTTGGGGCTATAGTGTCATATTGAAGTTATCATTCTGAAATTTCTTGCATAGCCCACTGAAATGAAAGCCCTGAAAGACGACCCAGGTGGGACTTGAACCCACAATTCCCAGCTCCTGAGGCTGATGCCTTATCCATTAGGCCAACAGGCCACATCTGTTAGTGAACCCAGAGGCATTGCAGAAAGTCTTATCCGAAGCTGATCTGAGTGAGATTTCAGAAAATTGCCTGTTCTATGATAATTCTCATGACTTGAACCCACAATCTTCAGCTCTGAAGGTTGATGCTTTATCCGTTTGGTCACTGGGTATTTTCCAACAAGCCCACACAGAGGCATTTACAGACCGTCTTATCCAAGCTGGTTATCGTCCTAGAATTTCTTCCTTGCACTGCCAACATAAACACCAACCTTGAAAGATGAACCCACATTCCTCAGCTCTGAAGGCCGATGCATTAGGCCACTGGGCCTTGTTCACTGGTGAACCCAGAGGCATTGACAGACAGTCAGAAACAAAATAAACTGAAAGAGTTTTCATGAAATTGCTAGTTCTCATGTTCCGTTGGCAGTTCTATGCTAACTCTCATGTTCCTTTGTCACAGCTATTGTGTCTCCTTGCACTTATCATCCTGGTACCTGTTGCGCAGCCAACTTAAATCTAACCTCTCATTGACGACTCAGGTGGTAATTTAATTCACAACCCCCAGCTCCGAAGGTTGATGCCTTATTTATTAGACAACTGGACCTTTTCTCTGATTAAGCCTGAGGTATTCATTAACATTCTGATGCAAGCTAAATTGAAAGTTATTTAAAAAAATGCCAGTTCTGTGCTAATTCTTGTGTCTATAGTAAAAGTTCACCATTGAATTACTTTCTTGCAATGCCAGCTGAAATGCAACTCTTGAATGATGACCCAAGTGGGACTCGAACCCACAATCCTCAGCTCCGAAGGCTGATGCCTTCTCCATTAGTCCACTGGGCCTGGTTCACTGGTAAATCAAGAGGCATTGACAGACAGTCATAAACAAACTAAAAGCAATATCATGAAATCGCCAGTTCTATTCTAATTCTTGTGTCTACAGTGAAGTTATCGTCCTTGAATTTCTTTGCACTGCCAGCTTAAATGCAATGCTTCAAAGATGACCCAGGTGGGACTCGAACCCACAATCCTCAGCTCCAAAGGCTGATGCCTTATCCATTAGGCCACTGGGCCCTGTTCACTGGTGAACCCAGATGCATTGACACACAGTCATAAACAAACTAAAAGCGATATCATGACATTGGGATTCGAACCCAGAGTCATTGACAGACAGTCAGAAACAAACTAAACTGAAAGCAATATCATGAAATTGCCAGTTCTATGCTAATTCTTGGGGCTATAGTGTCATATTGAAGTTATCATCCTGAAATTTCTTGCATAGCCCACTTAAATGAAAGCCCTGAAAGACGACCCAGGTGTGACTTGAACCAACAATTCCCAGCTCCTGAGGCTGATGCCTTATCCATTAGGCCAATGGGCCACATCTGTTAGTGAACCCAGAGGCATTACAGAAAGTCTTATCCGAAGCTGATCTGAGTGATGACCCAGGTGGGACTTGAACCCACAATTCCCAGCTCCGGAGGCTGATGCCTTATCCATTAGGCCACTGGGCCTCGTTCACTGATGAATCAAGAAGCATTGACACACAGTCATAAACAAACTAAAAGCAATATCATGAAATTGCCAGTTCTATTCTAATGTCTACAGTGTAGCTATCGTCCTTGAATTTCTTTCTTGCACTGCCAGCTTAAATGCAACGCTTGAAAGATGACCCAGGTGGGACTCGAACCCACAATCCTCAGCTCCGAAGGCTGATGCCTTATCCATTAGGCCACTGGGCCCTGTTCATTGGTGATCCCAGAGGCATTGACACACAGTCATAAACAAACTAAAAGCGATATCATGACATTGTTATTCGAACCCAGAGTCACTGACAGACAGTCAGAAACAAACTAAACTGAAAGCAATATCATGAAATTGCCAGTTCTATGCTAATTCTTGGGGCTATAGTGTCATATTGAAGTTATCATCCTGAAATTTCTTGCATAGCCCACTTAAATGAAAGCCCTGAAAGACGACCCAGGTGGGACTTGAACCCACAATTCACAGCTCCTGAGGCTGATGCCTTATCCATTAGGCCAATGGGCCACATCTGTTAGTGAACCCAGAGGCATTACAGAAAGTCTTATCCGCAGCTGATCTGAGTGAGATTTCAGAAAATTGCCTGTTCTATGATAATTCTCATGACATGAACCCACAATCTTCAGCTCTGAAGGTTGATGCTTTATCCGTTTGGTCACTGGGTATTTTCCAACAAGCCCACACAGAGGCATTTACAGACCGTCTTATCCAAGCTGAACTGAGTGAGTTTTCAGAAATTTGCAAATTTTATGATTAATCTTGTGGCTATAGTGTCATATTGACGTTATCGTCCTAGAATTTCTTCCTTGCACTGCCAACATAAACACCAACCTTGAAAGATGAACCCACAATCCTCAGCTCTGAAGACCGATGCATTAGGCCACTGAGCCTTGTTCACTGGTGAACCCAGAGGCATTGACAGACAGTCAGAAACAAACTAAACTGAAAGAGTTTTCATGAAATTGCTAGTTCTCATGTTCCGTTGGCAGTTCTATGCTAACTCTCATGTTCCTTTGTCACAGCTATTGTGTCTCCTTGCACTTATCATCCTGGTACCTGTTGCGCAGCCAACTTAAATCTAACCTCTCATTGACGACTCAGGTGGTAATTTAATTCACAACCCCCAGCTCCGAAGGTTGATGCCTTATTTATTAGACAACTGGACCTTTTCTCTGATTAAGCCTGAGGTATTCATTAACATTCTGATGCAAGCTAAATTGAAAGTTATTTCAAAAATGCCAGTTCTGTGCTAATTCTTGTGTCTATAGTAAAAGTTCACCATTGAATTTCTTTTTTGCAATGCCAGCTGAAATGAAACTCTTGAATGATGACCCAAGTGGGACTCGAACCCACAATCCTCAACTCCGAAGGCTGTTGCCTTCTCCATTAGGTCACTGGGCCTGGTTCACTGGTAAATCAAGAGGCATTGACAGACAGTCATAAACAAACTAAAAGCAATATCATGAAATTGCGAGTTCTATTCTAATTCTTGTGTCTACAGTGAAGTTATCGTCCTTGAATTTCTTTCTTGCACTGCCAGCTTAAATACAAAGCTTGAAAGATGACCCAGGTGGGACTCGAACCCACAATCCTCAGCTCCGAAGGCTGATGCCTTATCCATTAGGCCACTGGGCCCTGTTCAATGGTGAACCCAGATGCATTGACACACAGTCACAAACAAACTAAAAGCGATATTATGACATTGCCAGTTATATTCTAATTCCTGTGTCTACAGTGAAGTTATCGTCCTTGAATTTCTTTCTTGCACTGCCAGCTTAAATGCAATGCTTGAAAGATGACCCAGGTGGGACTCGAACCCACAATCCTCAGCTCCGAAGGCTGATGCCTTATCCATTAGGCCACTGGGCCTCGTTCACTGGTGAACCCAGATGCATTGACACACAGTCATAAACAAACTAAAAGCGATATCATGACATTGCCAGTTCTATGCTAATTCTTATGTCTACAATGAAGATATCGTCCTTGAATTTCTGTCTTGCACTGCCAGCTTAAATGCAACTCTTGAAAGATGAACCAGGTTCGATTCGAACCCAGAGTCATTGACAGACTGTCAGAAACAAACTAAACTGAAAGCAATATCATAAAATTTCCCATTCTATGCTAATTCTTGGGACTATAGTGTCATATTGAAGTTATCATCCTGAAATTTCTTGCATAGCCCACTTAAATGAAAGCCCTCAAAGATGACCCAGGTTGGACTTGAACCCACAATTCCCAGCTCCGGAGGCTGATGCCTAATCCATTAGGCCACCGGGCCTCATTCACTGATGAATCAAGAGGCATTGACACACAGTCATAAACAAACTAAAAGCAATATCATGAAATTGCCAGTTCTATTCTAATTCTTGTGTCTACAGTGAAGTTATCGTCTTTGAATTTCTTTCTTGCACTGCCAGCTTAAATGCAACGCTTGAAAGATGACCCAGGTGGGACTCGAACCCACAATCCTCAGCTCCGAAGGCTGATGCCTTATCCATTAGGCCACTGGGCCCTGTTCACTGGTGAACCCAGAGGCAGTGACACACAGTCATAAACAAACTAAAAGCGATATCATGACATTGGGATTCGAACCCAGAGTCATTGACAGACAGTCAGAAACAAACTAAACTGAAAGCAATATCATGAAATTGCCAGTTCTATGCTAATTCTTGGGGCTATAGTGTCATATTGAAGTTATCATCCTGAAATTTCTTGCATAGCCCACTGAAATGAAAGCCCTGAAAGACGACCCAGGTGGGACTTGAACCCACAATTCCCAGCTCCTGAGGCTGATGCCTTATCCATTAGGCCAACAGGCCACATCTGTTAGTGAACCCAGAGGCATTACAGAAAGTCTTATCCGAAGCTGATCTGAGTGAGATTTCAGAAAATTGCCTGTTCTATGATAATTCTCATGACTTGAACCCACAATCTTCAGCTCTGAAGGTTGATGCTTTATCCGTTTGGTCACTGGGTATTTTCCAACAAGCCCACACAGAGGCATTTACAGACCGTCTTATCCAAGCTGGTTATCGTCCTAGAATTTCTTCCTTGCACTGCCAACATAAACACCAACCTTGAAAGATGAACCCACATTCCTCAGCTCTGAAGGCCGATGCATTAGGCCACTTGGCCTTGTTCACTGGTGAACCCAGAGGCATTGACAGACAGTCAGAAACAAACTAAACTGAAAGAGTTTTCATGAAATTGCTAGTTCTCATGTTCCGTTGGCAGTTCTATGCTAACTCTCATGTTCCTTTGTCACAGCTATTGTGTCTCCTTGCACTTATCATCCTGGTACCTGTTGCGCAGCCAACTTAAATCTAACCTCTCATTGACGACTCAGGTGGTAATTTAATTCACAACCCCCAGCTCCGAAGGTTGATGCCTTATTTATTAGACAACTGGACCTTTTCTCTGATTAAGCCTGAGGTATTCAATAACATTCTGATGTAAGCTAAATTGAAAGTTATTTCAAAAAATGCCAGTTCTGTGCTAATTCTTGTGTCTATAGTAAAAGTTCACCATTGAATTACTTTCTTGCAATGCCAGCTGAAATGCAACTCTTGAATGATGACCCAAGTGGGACTCGAACCCACAATCCTCAGCTCCGAAGGCTGATACCTTCTCCATTAGTCCACTGGGCCTGGTTCACTGGTAAATCAAGAGGCATTGACAGACAGGCATAAACAAACTAAAAGCAATATCATGAAATTGCCAGTTCTATTCTTATTCTTGTGTCTACAGTGAAGTTATCGTCCTTGAATTTCTTTCTTGCAGTGCCAACTTAAATGCAATGCTTGAAAGATGACCCAGGTGGGACTCGAACCCACAATACTCAGCTCCAAAGGCTGATGCCTTATCCATTAGGCCACTGGGCCTCGTTCACTGGAGAACCCAGATGCATTGACACACAGTCATAAACAAACTAAAAGCGATATCATGACATTGCCAGTTCTATGCTAATTCTTATGTCTACAATGAAGATATCGTCCTTGAATTTCTGTCTTGCACTGCCAGCTTAAATGCAACTCTTGAAAGATGACCCAGGTGGGATTCGAACCCAGAGTCATTGACAGACTGTCAGAAACAAACTAAACTGAAAGCAATATCATAAAATTTCCCGTTCTATGCTAATTCTTGGGGCTATAGTGTCATATTGAAGTTATCATCCTGAAATTTCTTGCATAGCCCACTTAAATGAAAGCCCTCAAAGATGACCCAGGTGGGACTTGATCCCATGTTCCGTTGGCAGTTCTATGCTAACTCTCATGTTCCTTTGTCACAGCTATTGTGTCTCCTTGCACTTATCATCCTGGTACCTGTTGCGCAGCCAACTTAAATCTAACCTCTCATTGACGACTCAGGTGGTAATTTAATTCACAACCCCCAGCTCCGAAGGTTGATGCCTTATTTATTAGACAACTGGACCTTTTCTCTGATTAAGCCTGAGGTATTCATTAACATTCTGATGCAAGCTAAATTGAAAGTTATTTAAAAAAATGCCAGTTCTGTGCTAATTCTTGTGTCTATAGTAAAAGTTCACCATTGAATTACTTTCTTGCAATGCCAGCTGAAATGCAACTCTTGAATGATGACCCAAGTGGGACTCGAACCCACAATCCTCAGCTCCGAAGGCTGATGCCTTCTCCATTAGTCCACTGGGCCTGGTTCACTGGTAAATCAAGAGGCATTGACAGACAGTCATAAACAAACTAAAAGCAATATCATGAAATTGCCAGTTCTATTCTAATTCTTGTGTCTACAGTGAAGTTATCGTCCTTGAATTTCTTTCTTGCACTGCCAGCTTAAATGCAATGCTTCAAAGATGACCCAGGTGGGTCTCGAACCCACAATCCTCAGCTCCAAAGGCTGATGCCTTATCCATTAGGCCACTGGGCCCTGTTCAATGGTGAACCCAGATGCATTGACACACAGTCATAAACAAACTAAAAGCGATATCATGACATTGGGATTCGAACCCAGAGTCATTGACAGACAGTCAGAAACAAAGTAAACTGAAAGCAATATCATGAAATTGCCAGTTCTATGCTAATTCTTGGGGCTATAGTGTCATATTGAAGTTATCATCCTGAAATTTCTTGCATAGCCCACTTAAATGAAAGCCCTGAAAGACGACCCAGGTGTGACTTGAACCAACAATTCCCAGCTCCTGAGGCTGATGCCTTATACATTAGGCCAATGGGCCACATCTGTTAGTGAACCCAGAGGCATTACAGAAAGTCTTATCCGAAGCTGATCTGAGTGATGACCCAGGTGGGACTTGAACCCACAATTCCCAGCTCCGGAGGCTGATGCCTTATCCATTAGGCCACTGGGCCTCGTTCACTGATGAATCAAGAAGCATTGACACACAGTCATAAACAAACTAAAAGCAATATCATGAAATTGCCAGTTCTATTCTAATGTCTACAGTGTAGCTATCGTCCTTGAATTTCTTTCTTGCACTGCCAGCTTAAATGCAACGCTTGAAAGATGACCCAGGTGGGACTCGAACCCACAATCCTCAGCTCCGAAGGCTGATGCCTTATCCATTAGGCCACTGGGCCCTGTTCACTGGTGATCCCAGAGGCATTGACACACAGTCATAAACAAACTAAAAGCGATATCATGACATTGTTATTCGAACCCAGAGTCACTGACAGACAGTCAGAAACAAACTAAACTGAAAGCAATATCATGAAATTGCCAGTTCTATGCTAATTCTTGGGGCTATAGTGTCATATTGAAGTTATCATCCTGAAATTTCTTGCATAGCCCACTTAAATGAAAGCCCTGAAAGACGACCCAGGTGGGACTTGAACCCACAATTCACAGCTCCTGAGGCTGATGCCTTATCCATTAGGCCAATGGGCCACATCTGTTAGTGAACCCAGAGGCATTACAGAAAGTCTTATCCGAAGCTGATCTGAGTGAGATTTCAGAAAATTGCCTGTTCTATGATAATTCTCATGACATGAACCCACAATCTTCAGCTCTGAAGGTTGATGCTTTATCCGTTTGGTCACTGGGTATTTTCCAACAAGCCCACACAGAGGCATTTACAGACCGTCTTATCCAAGCTGAACTGAGTGAGTTTTCAGAAATTTGCAAATTTTATGATTAATCTTGTGGCTATAGTGTCATATTGACGTTATCGTCCTAGAATTTCTTCCTTGCACTGCCAACATAAACACCAACCTTGAAAGATGAACCCACAATCCTCAGCTCTGAAGACCGATGCATTAGGCCACTGGGCCTTGTTCACTGGTGAACCCAGAGGCATTGACAGACAGTCAGAAACAAACTAAACTGAAAGAGTTTTCATGAAATTGCTAGTTCTCATGTTCCGTTGGCAGTTCTATGCTAACTCTCATGTTCCTTTGTCACAGCTATTGTGTCTCCTTGCACTTATCATCCTGGTACCTGTTGCGCAGCCAACTTAAATCTAACCTCTCATTGACGACTCAGGTGGTAATTTAATTCACAACCCCCAGCTCCGAAGGTTGATGCCTTATTTATTAGACAACTGGACCTTTTCTCTGATTAAGCCTGAGGTATTCATTAACATTCTGATGCAAGCTAAATTGAAAGTTATTTCAAAAATGCCAGTTCTGTGCTAATTCTTGTGTCTATAGTAAAAGTTCACCATTGAATTTCCTTTTTGCAATGCCAGCTAAAATGAAACACTTGAATGATGACCCAAGTGGGACTCGAACCCACAATCCTCAACTCCGAAGGCTGTTGCCTTCTCCATTAGGTCACTGGGCCTGGTTCACTGGTAAATCAAGAGGCATTGACAGACAGTCATAAACAAACTAAAAGCAATATCATGAAATTGCGAGTTCTATTCTAATTCTTGTGTCTACAGTGAAGTTATCGTCCTTGAATTTCTTTCTTGCACTGCCAGCTTAAATACAAAGCTTGAAAGATGACCCAGGTGGGACTCGAACCCACAATCCTCAGCTCCGAAGGCTGATGCCTTATCCATTAGGCCACTGGGCCCTGTTCACTGGTGAACCCAGATGCATTGACACACAGTCACAAACAAACTAAAAGCGATATCATGACATTGCCAGCTCTATGCTAATTCTTATGTCTACAATGAAGATATCGTCCTTGAATTTCTGTCTTGCACTGCCAGCTTAAATGCAACTCTTGAAAGATGACCCAGGTGGGATTCGAACCCAGAGTCATTGACAGACTGTCAGAAACAAACTAAACTGAAAGCAATATCATAAAATTTCCCGTTCTATGCTAATTCTTGGGGCTATAGTGTCATATTGAAGTTATCATCCTGAAATTTCTTGCATAGCCCACTTAAATTAAAGCCCTCAAAGATGACCCAGGTGGGACTTGATCCCATGTTCCGTTGGCAGTTCTATGCTAACTCTCATGTTCCTTTGTCACAGCTATTGTGTCTCCTTGCACTTATCATCCTGGTACCTGTTGCGCAGCCAACTTAAATCTAACCTCTCATTGACGACTCAGGTGGTAATTTAATTCACAACCCCCAGCTCCGAAGGTTGATGCCTTATTTATTAGACAACTGGACCTTTTCTCTGATTAAGCCTGAGGTATTCATTAACATTCTGATGCAAGCTAAATTTCAAAGTTATTTCAAAAAATGCCAGTTCTGTGCTAATTCTTGTGTCTATAGTAAAAGTTCACCATTGAATTACTTTCTTGCAATGCCAGCTGAAATGCAACTCTTGAATGATGACCCAAGTGGGACTCGAACCCACAATCCTCAGCTCCGAAGGCTGATGCCTTCTCTATTAGTCCACTGGGCCGGGTTCACTGGTAAATCAAGAGGCATTGACAGACAGTCATAAACAAACTAAAAGCAATATCATGAAATTGCCAGTTCTATTCTAATACTTGTGTCTACAGTGAAGTTATCGTCCTTGAATTTCTTTCTTGCACTGCCAGCTTAAATGCAACGCTTGAAAGATGACCCAGGTGGGACTCGAACCCACAATCCTCAGCTCCGAAGGCTGATGCCTTATCCATTAGGCCACTGGGCCTCGTTCACTGGTGAACCCAGATGCATTGACACACAGTCATAAACAAACTAAAAGCGATATCATGACATTGCTAGTTCTATGCTAATTCTTATGTCTACAATGAAGATATCGTCCTTGAATTTCTGTCTTGCACTGCCAGCTTAAATGCAACTCTTGAAAGATGAACCAGGTGGGATTCGAACCCAGAGTCATTGACAGACTGTCAGAAACAAACTAAACTGAAAGCAATATCATAAAATTTCCCATTCTATGCTAATTCTTGGGGCTATAGTGTCATATTGAAGTTATCATCCTGAAATTTCTTGCATAGCCCACTTAAATGAAAGCCCTCAAAGATGACCCAGGTGGGACTTGAACCCACAATTCCCAGCTCCGGAGGCTGATGCCTTTTCCATTAGGCCACTGGGCCTCATTCACTGATGAATCAAGAGGCATTCACACACAGTCATAAACAAACTAAAAGCAATATCATGAAATTGCCAGTTCTATTCTAATTCTTGTGTCTACAGTGAAGTTATCGTCTTTGAATTTCTTTCTTGCACTGCCAGCTTAAATGCAACGCTTGAAAGATGACCCAGGTGGGACTCGAACCCACAATCCTCAGCTCCGAAGGCTGATGCCTTATCCATTAGGCCACTGGGCCCTGTTCACTGGTGAACCCAGAGGCATTGACACACAGTCATAAACAAACTAAAAGCGATATCATGACATTGGGATTCGAACCCAGAGTCATTGACAGACAGTCAGAAACAAACTAAACTGAAAGCAATATCATGAAATTGCCAGTTCTATGCTAATTCTTGGGGCTATAGTGTCATATTGAAGTTATCATCCTGAAATTTCTTGCATAGCCCACTGAAATGAAAGCCCTGAAAGACGACCCAGGTGGGACTTGAACCCACAATTCCCAGCTCCTGAGGCTGACGCCTTATCCATTAGGCCAACAGGTCACATCTGTTAGTGAACCCAGAGGCATTACAGAAATTCTTATCCGAAGCTGATCTGAGTTAGATTTCAGAAAATTGCCTGTTCTATGATAATTCTCATGACTTGAACCCACAATCTTCAGCTCTGAAGGTTGATGCTTTATCCGTTTGGTCACTGGGTATTTTCCAACAAGCCCACACAGAGGCATTTACAGACCGTCTTATCCAAGCTGGTTATCGTCCTAGAATTTCTTCCTTGCACTGCCAACATAAACACCAACCTTGAAAGATGAACCCACATTCCTCAGCTCTGAAGGCCGATGCATTAGGCCACTGGGCCTTGTTCACTGGTGAACCCAGAGGCATTGACAGACAGTCAGAAACAAACTAAACTGAAAGAGTTTTCATGAAATTGCTAGTTCTCATGTTCCGTTGGCAGTTCTATGCTAACTCTCATGTTCCTTTGTCACAGCTATTGTGTCTCCTTGCACTTATCATCCTGGTACCTGTTGCTCAGCCAACTTAAATCTAACCTCTCATTGACGACTCAGGTGGTAATTTAATTCACAACCCCCAGCTCCGAAGGTTGATGCCTTATTTATTAGACAACTGGACCTTTTCTCTGATTAAGCCTGAGGTATTCATTAACATTCTGATGCAAGCTAAATTGAAAGTTATTTCAAAAAATGCCAGTTCTGTGCTAATTCTTGTGTCTATAGTAAAAGTTCACCATTCAATTCAAAGAGTCATTGACAGACTGTCAGAAACAAACTAAACTGAAAGCAATATCATAAAATTTCCCATTCTATGCTAATTCTTGGGGCTATAGTGTCATATTGAAGTTATCATCCTGAAATTTCTTGCATAGCCCACTTAAATGAAAGCCCTCAAAGATGACCCAGGTTGGACTTGAACCCACAATTCCCAGCTCTGGAGGCTGATGCCTAATCCATTAGGCCACTGGGCCTCATTCACTGATGAATCAAGAGGCATTGACACACAGTCATAAACAAACTAAAAGCAATATCATGAAATTGCCAGTTCTATTCTAATTCTTGTGTCTACAGTGAAGTTATCGTCTTTGAATTTCTTTCTTGCACTGCCAGCTTAAATGCAACGCTTGAAAGATGACCCAGGTGGGACTCGAACCCACAATCCTCAGCTCCGAAGGCTGATGCCTTATCCATTAGGCCACTGGGCCCTGTTCACTGGTGAACCCAGAGGCATTGACACACAATCATAAACAAACTAAAAGCGATATCATGACATTGGGATTCGAACCCAGAGTCATTGACAGACAGTCAGAAACAAACTAAACTGAAAGCAATATCATGAAATTGCCAGTTCTATGCTAATTCTTGGGGCTATAGTGTCATATTGAAGTTATCATCCTGAAATTTCTTGCATAGCCCACTGAAATGAAAGCCCTGAAAGACGACCCAGGTGGGACTTGAACCCACAATTCCCAGCTCCTGAGGCTGACGCCTTATCCATTAGGCCAACAGGCCACATCTGTTAGTGAACCCAGAGGCATTACAGAAATTCTTATCCGAAGCTGATCTGAGTTAGATTTCAGAAAATTGCCTGTTCTATGATAATTCTCATGACTTGAACCCACAATCTTCAGCTCTGAAGGTTGATGCTTTATCCGTTTGGTCACTGGGTATTTTCCAACAAGCCCACACAGAGGCATTTACAGACCGTCTTATCCAAGCTGAACTGAGTGAGTTTTCAGAAATTTGCAAATTTTATGATTAATCTTGTGGCTAAAGTGTCATATTGACGTTATCGTCCTAGAATTTCTTCCTTGCACTGCCAACATAAACACCAACCTTGAAAGATGAACCCACAATCCTCAGCTCTGAAGACCGATGCATTAGGCCACTGGGCCTTGTTCACTGGTGAACCCAGAGGCATTGACAGACAGTCAGAAACAAACTAAACTGAAAGAGTTTTCATGAAATTGCTAGTTCTCATGTTCCGTTGGCAGTTCTATGCTAACTCTCATGTTCCTTTGTCACAGCTATTGTGTCTCCTTGCACTTATCATCCTGGTACCTGTTGCGCAGCCAACTTAAATCTAACCTCTCATTGACGACTCAGGTGGTAATTTAATTCACAACCCCCAGCTCCGAAGGTTGATGCCTTATTTATTAGACAACTGGACCTTTTCTCTGATTAAGCCTGAGGTATTCATTAACATTCTGATGCAAGCTAAATTGAAAGTTATTTCAAAAATGCCAGTTCTGTGCTAATTCTTGTGTCTATAGTAAAAGTTCACCATTGAATTTCCTTTTTGCAATGCCAGCTAAAATGAAACACTTGAATGATGACCCAAGTGGGACTCGAACCCACAATCCTCAACTCCGAAGGCTGTTGCCTTCTCCATTAGGTCACTGGGCCTGGTTCACTGGTAAATCAAGAGGCATTGACAGACAGTCATAAACAAACTAAAAGCAATATCATGAAATTGCGAGTTCTATTCTAATTCTTGTGTCTACAGTGAAGTTATCGTCCTTGAATTTCTTTCTTGCACTGCCAGCTTAAATACAAAGCTTGAAAGATGACCCAGGTGGGACTCGAACCCACAATCCTCAGCTCCGAAGGCTGATGCCTTATCCATTAGGCCACTGGGCCCTGTTCACTGGTGAACCCAGATTCATTGACACACAGTCACAAACAAACTAAAAGCGATATCATGACATTGCCAGTTCTATGCTAATTCTTATGTCTACAATGAAGATATCGTCCTTGAATTTCTGTCTTGCACTGCCAGCTTAAATGCAACTCTTGAAAGATGACCCAGGTGGGATTCGAACCCAGAGTCATTGACAGACTGTCAGAAACAAACTAAACTGAAAGCAATATCATAAAATTTCCCGTTCTATGCTAATTCTTGGGGCTATAGTGTCATATTGAAGTTATCATCCTGAAATTTCTTGCATAGCCCACTTAAATGAAAGCCCTCAAAGATGACCCAGGTGGGACTTGATCCCATGTTCCGTTGGCAGTTCTATGCTAACTCTCATGTTCCTTTGTCACAGCTATTGTGTCTCCTTGCACTTATCATCCTGGTACCTGTTGCGCAGCCAACTTAAATCTAACCTCTCATTGACGACTCAGGTGGTAATTTAATTCACAACCCCCAGCTCCGAAGGTTGATGCCTTATTTATTAGACAACTGGACCTTTTCTCTGATTAAGCCTGAGGTATTCATTAACATTCTGATGCAAGCTAAATTTCAAAGTTATTTCAAAAAATGCCAGTTCTGTGCTAATTCTTGTGTCTATAGTAAAAGTTCACCATTGAATTACTTTCTTGCAATGCCAGCTGAAATGCAACTCTTGAATGATGACCCAAGTGGGACTCGAACCCACAATCCTCAGCTCCAAAGGCTGATGCCTTCTCTATTAGTCCACTGGGCCGGGTTCACTGGTAAATCAAGAGGCATTGACAGACAGTCATAAACAAACTAAAAGCAATATCATGAAATTGCCAGTTCTATTCTAATACTTGTGTCTACAGTGAAGTTATCGTCCTTGAATTTCTTTCTTGCACTGCCAGCTTAAATGCAACGCTTGAAAGATGACCCAGGTGGGACTCGAACCCACAATCCTCAGCTCCGAAGGCTGATGCCTTATCCATTAGGCCACTGGGCCTCGTTCACTGGTGAACCCAGATGCATTGACACACAGTCATAAACAAACTAAAAGCGATATCATGACATTGCCAGTTCTATGCTAATTCTTATGTCTACAATGAAGATATCGTCCTTGAATTTCTGTCTTGCACTGCCAGCTTAAATGCAACTCTTGAAAGATGAACCAGGTGGGATTCGAACCCAGAGTCATTGACAGACTGTCAGAAACAAACTAAACTGAAAGCAATATCATAAAATTTCCCATTCTATGCTAATTCTTGGGGCTATAGTGTCATATTGAAGTTATCATCCTGAAATTTCTTGCATAGCCCACTTAAATGAAAGCCCTCAAAGATGACCCAGGTGGGACTTGAACCCACAATTCCCAGCTCCGGAGGCTGATGCCTTTTCCATTAGGCCACTGGGCCTCATTCACTGATGAATCAAGAGGCATTCACACACAGTCATAAACAAACTAAAAGCAATATCATGAAATTGCCAGTTCTATTCTAATTCTTGTGTCTACAGTGAAGTTATCGTCTTTGAATTTCTTTCTTGCACTGCCAGCTTAAATGCAACGCTTGAAAGATGACCCAGGTGGGACTCGAACCCACAATCCTCAGCTCCGAAGGCTGATGCCTTATCCATTAGGCCACTGGGCCCTGTTCACTGGTGAACCCAGAGGCATTGACACACAGTCATAAACAAACTAAAAGCGATATCATGACATTGGGATTCGAACCCAGAGTCATTGACAGACAGTCAGAAACAAACTAAACTGAAAGCAATATCATGAAATTGCCAGTTCTATGCTAATTCTTGGGGCTATAGTGTCATATTGAAGTTATCATCCTGAAATTTCTTGCATAGCCCACTGAAATGAAAGCCCTGAAAGACGACCCAGGTGGGACTTGAACCCACAATTCCCAGCTCCTGAGGCTGACGCCTTATCCATTAGGCCAACAGGTCACATCTGTTAGTGAACCCAGAGGCATTACAGAAATTCTTATCCGAAGCTGATCTGAGTTAGATTTCAGAAAATTGCCTGTTCTATGATAATTCTCATGACTTGAACCCACAATCTTCAGCTCTGAAGGTTGATGCTTTATCCGTTTGGTCACTGGGTATTTTCCAACAAGCCCACACAGAGGCATTTACAGACCGTCTTATCCAAGCTGGTTATCGTCCTAGAATTTCTTCCTTGCACTGCCAACATAAACACCAACCTTGAAAGATGAACCCACATTCCTCAGCTCTGAAGGCCGATGCATTAGGCCACTGGGCCTTGTTCACTGGTGAACCCAGAGGCATTGACAGACAGTCAGAAACAAACTAAACTGAAAGAGTTTTCATGAAATTGCTAGTTCTCATGTTCCGTTGGCAGTTCTATGCTAACTCTCATGTTCCTTTGTCACAGCTATTGTGTCTCCTTGCACTTATCATCCTGGTACCTGTTGCGCAGCCAACTTAAATCTAACCTCTCATTGACGACTCAGGTGGTAATTTAATTCACAACCCCCAGCTCCGAAGGTTGATGCCTTATTTATTAGACAACTGGACCTTTTCTCTGATTAAGCCTGAGGTATTCATTAACATTCTGATGCAAGCTAAATTGAAAGTTATTTCAAAAAATGCCAGTTCTGTGCTAATTCTTGTGTCTATAGTAAAAGTTCACCATTCAATTCAAAGAGTCATTGACAGACTGTCAGAAACAAACTAAACTGAAAGCAATATCATAAAATTTCCCATTCTATGCTAATTCTTGGGGCTATAGTGTCATATTGAAGTTATCATCCTGAAATTTCTTGCATAGCCCACTTAAATGAAAGCCCTCAAAGATGACCCAGGTTGGACTTGAAGCCACAATTCCCAGCTCCGGAGGCTGATGCCTAATCCATTAGGCCACTGGGCCTCATTCACTGATGAATCAAGAGGCATTGACACACAGTCATAAACAAACTAAAAGCAATATCATGAAATTGCCAGTTCTATTCTAATTCTTGTGTCTACAGTGAAGTTATCGTCTTTGAATTTCTTTCTTGCACTGCCAGCTTAAATGCAACGCTTGAAAGATGACCCAGGTGGGACTCGAACCCACAATCCTCAGCTCCTAAGGCTGATGCCTTATCCATTAGGCCACTGGGCCCTGTTCACTGGTGAACCCAGAGGCATTGACACACAATCATAAACAAACTAAAAGCGATATCATGACATTGGGATTCGAACCCAGAGTCATTGACAGACAGTCAGAAACAAACTAAACTGAAAGCAATATCATGAAATTGCCAGTTCTATGCTAATTCTTGGGGCTATAGTGTCATATTGAAGTTATCATCCTGAAATTTCTTGCATAGCCCACTGAAATGAAAGCCCTGAAAGACGACCCAGGTGGGACTTGAACCCACAATTCCCAGCTCCTGAGGCTGACGCCTTATCCATTAGGCCAACAGGCCACATCTGTTAGTGAACCCAGAGGCATTACAGAAATTCTTATCCGAAGCTGATCTGAGTTAGATTTCAGAAAATTGCCTGTTCTATGATAATTCTCATGACTTGAACCCACAATCTTCAGCTCTGAAGGTTGATGCTTTATCCGTTTGGTCACTGGGTATTTTCCAACAAGCCCACACAGAGGCATTTACAGACCGTCTTATCCAAGCTGAACTGAGTGAGTTTTCAGAAATTTGCAAATTTTATGATTAATCTTGTGGCTATAGTGTCATATTGACGTTATCGTCCTAGAATTTCTTCCTTGCACTGCCAACATAAACACCAACCTTGAAAGATGAACCCACAATCCTCAGCTCTGAAGACCGATGCATTAGGCCACTGGGCCTTGTTCACTGGTGAACCCAGAGGCATTGACAGACAGTCAGAAACAAACTAAACTGAAAGAGTTTTCATGAAATTGCTAGTTCTCATGTTCCGTTGGCAGTTCTATGCTAACTCTCATGTTCCTTTGTCACAGCTATTGTGTCTCCTTGCACTTATCATCCTGGTACCTGTTGCGCAGCCAACTTAAATCTAACCTCTCATTGACGACTCAGGTGGTAATTTAATTCACAACCCCCAGCTCCGAAGGTTGATGCCTTATTTATTAGACAACTGGACCTTTTCTCTGATTAAGCCTGAGGTATTCATTAACATTCTGATGCAAGCTAAATTGAAAGTTATTTCAAAAATGCCAGTTCTGTGCTAATTCTTGTGTCTATAGTAAAAGTTCACCATTGAATTTCCTTTTTGCAATGCCAGCTAAAATGAAACACTTGAATGATGACCCAAGTGGGACTCGAACCCACAATCCTCAACTCCGAAGGCTGTTGCCTTCTCCATTAGGTCACTGGGCCTGGTTCACTGGTAAATCAAGAGGCATTGACAGACAGTCATAAACAAACTAAAAGCAATATCATGAAATTGCGAGTTCTATTCTAATTCTTGTGTCTACAGTGAAGTTATCGTCCTTGAATTTCTTTCTTGCACTGCCAGCTTAAATACAAAGCTTGAAAGATGACCCAGGTGGGACTCGAACCCACAATCCTCAGCTCCGAAGGCTGATGCCTTATCCATTAGGCCACTGGGCCCTGTTCACTGGTGAACCCAGATTCATTGACACACAGTCACAAACAAACTAAAAGCGATATCATGACATTGCCAGTTCTATGCTAATTCTTATGTCTACAATGAAGATATCGTCCTTGAATTTCTGTCTTGCACTGCCAGCTTAAATGCAACTCTTGAAAGATGACCCAGGTGGGATTCGAACCCAGAGTCATTGACAGACTGTCAGAAACAAACTAAACTGAAAGCAATATCATAAAATTTCCCGTTCTATGCTAATTCTTGGGGCTATAGTGTCATATTGAAGTTATCATCCTGAAATTTCTTGCATAGCCCACTTAAATTAAAGCCCTCAAAGATGACCCAGGTGGGACTTGATCCCATGTTCCGTTGGCAGTTCTATGCTAACTCTCATGTTCCTTTGTCACAGCTATTGTGTCTCCTTGCACTTATCATCCTGGTACCTGTTGCGCAGCCAACTTAAATCTAACCTCTCATTGACGACTCAGGTGGTAATTTAATTCACAACCCCCAGCTCCGAAGGTTGATGCCTTATTTATTAGACAACTGGACCTTTTCTCTGATTAAGCCTGAGGTATTCATTAACATTCTGATGCAAGCTAAATTTCAAAGTTATTTCAAAAAATGCCAGTTCTGTGCTAATTCTTGTGTCTATAGTAAAAGTTCACCATTGAATTACTTTCTTGCAATGCCAGCTGAAATGCAACTCTTGAATGATGACCCAAGTGGGACTCGAACCCACAATCCTCAGCTCCGAAGGCTGATGCCTTCTCTATTAGTCCACTGGGCCGGGTTCACTGGTAAATCAAGAGGCATTGACAGACAGTCATAAACAAACTAAAAGCAATATCATGAAATTGCCAGTTCTATTCTAATACTTGTGTCTACAGTGAAGTTATCGTCCTTGAATTTCTTTCTTGCACTGCCAGCTTAAATGCAACGCTTGAAAGATGACCCAGGTGGGACTCGAACCCACAATCCTCAGCTCCGAAGGCTGATGCCTTATCCATTAGGCCACTGGGCCTCGTTCACTGGTGAACCCAGATGCATTGACACACAGTCATAAACAAACTAAAAGCGATATCATGACATTGCCAGTTCTATGCTAATTCTTATGTCTACAATGAAGATATCGTCCTTGAATTTCTGTCTTGCACTGCCAGCTTAAATGCAACTCTTGAAAGATGAACCAGGTGGGATTCGAACCCAGAGTCATTGACAGACTGTCAGAAACAAACTAAACTGAAAGCAATATCATAAAATTTCCCATTCTATGCTAATTCTTGGGGCTATAGTGTCATATTGAAGTTATCATCCTGAAATTTCTTGCATAGCCCACTTAAATGAAAGCCCTCAAAGATGACCCAGGTGGGACTTGAACCCACAATTCCCAGCTCCGGAGGCTGATGCCTTTTCCATTAGGCCACTGGGCCTCATTCACTGATGAATCAAGAGGCATTCACACACAGTCATAAACAAACTAAAAGCAATATCATGAAATTGCCAGTTCTATTCTAATTCTTGTGTCTACAGTGAAGTTATCGTCTTTGAATTTCTTTCTTGCACTGCCAGCTTAAATGCAACGCTTGAAAGATGACCCAGGTGGGACTCGAACCCACAATCCTCAGCTCCGAAGGCTGATGCCTTATCCATTAGGCCACTGGGCCCTGTTCACTGGTGAACCCAGAGGCATTGACACACAGTCATAAACAAACTAAAAGCGATATCATGACATTGGGATTCGAACCCAGAGTCATTGACAGACAGTCAGAAACAAACTAAACTGAAAGCAATATCATGAAATTGCCAGTTCTATGCTAATTCTTGGGGCTATAGTGTCATATTGAAGTTATCATCCTGAAATTTCTTGCATAGCCCACTGAAATGAAAGACGACCCAGGTGGGACTTGAACCCACAATTCCCAGCTCCTGAGGCTGACGCCTTATCCATTAGGCCAACAGGTCACATCTGTTAGTGAACCCAGAGGCATTACAGAAATTCTTATCCGAAGCTGATCTGAGTTAGATTTCAGAAAATTGCCTGTTCTATGATAATTCTCATGACTTGAACCCACAATCTTCAGCTCTGAAGGTTGATGCTTTATCCGTTTGGTCACTGGGTATTTTCCAACAAGCCCACACAGAGGCATTTACAGACCGTCTTATCCAAGCTGGTTATCGTCCTAGAATTTCTTCCTTGCACTGCCAACATAAACACCAACCTTGAAAGATGAACCCACATTCCTCAGCTCTGAAGGCCGATGCATTAGGCCACTGGGCCTTGTTCACTGGTGAACCCAGAGGCATTGACAGACAGTCAGAAACAAACTAAACTGAAAGAGTTTTCATGAAATTGCTAGTTCTCATGTTCCGTTGGCAGTTCTATGCTAACTCTCATGTTCCTTTGTCACAGCTATTGTGTCTCCTTGCACTTATCATCCTGGTACCTGTTGCGCAGCCAACTTAAATCTAACCTCTCATTGACGACTCAGGTGGTAATTTAATTCACAACCCCCAGCTCCGAAGGTTGATGCCTTATTTATTAGACAACTGGACCTTTTCTCTGATTAAGCCTGAGGTATTCATTAACATTCTGATGCAAGCTAAATTGAAAGTTATTTAAAAAAATGCCAGTTCTGTGCTAATTCTTGTGTCTATAGTAAAAGTTCACCATTCAATTCAAAGAGTCATTGACAGACTGTCAGAAACAAACTAAACTGAAAGCAATATCATAAAATTTCCCATTCTATGCTAATTCTTGGGGCTATAGTGTCATATTGAAGTTATCATCCTGAAATTTCTTGCATAGCCCACTTAAATGAAAGCCCTCAAAGATGACCCAGGTTGGACTTGAACCCACAATTCCCAGCTCCGGAGGCTGATGCCTAATCCATTAGGCCACTGGGCCTCATTCACTGATGAATCAAGAGGCATTGACACACAGTCATAAACAAACTAAAAGCAATATCATGAAATTGCCAGTTCTATTCTAATTCTTGTGTCTACAGTGAAGTTATCGTCTTTGAATTTCTTTCTTGCACTGCCAGCTTAAATGCAACGCTTGAAAGATGACCCAGGTGGGACTCGAACCCACAATCCTCAGCTCCGAAGGCTGATGCCTTATCCATTAGGCCACTGGGCCCTGTTCACTGGTGAACCCAGAGGCATTGACACACAATCATAAACAAACTAAAAGCGATATCATGACATTGGGATTCGAACCCAGAGTCATTGACAGACAGTCAGAAACAAACTAAACTGAAAGCAATATCATGAAATTGCCAGTTCTATGCTAATTCTTGGGGCTATAGTGTCATATTGAAGTTATCATCCTGAAATTTCTTGCATAGCCCACTGAAATGAAAGCCCTGAAAGACGACCCAGGTGGGACTTGAACCCACAATTCCCAGCTCCTGAGGCTGACGCCTTATCCATTAGGCCAACAGGCCACATCTGTTAGTGAACCCAGAGGCATTACAGAAATTCTTATCCGAAGCTGATCTGAGTTAGATTTCAGAAAATTGCCTGTTCTATGATAATTCTCATGACTTGAACCCACAATCTTCAGCTCTGAAGGTTGATGCTTTATCCGTTTGGTCACTGGGTATTTTCCAACAAGCCCACACAGAGGCATTTACAGACCGTCTTATCCAAGCTGAACTGAGTGAGTTTTCAGAAATTTGCAAATTTTATGATTAATCTTGTGGCTAAAGTGTCATATTGACGTTATCGTCCTAGAATTTCTTCCTTGCACTGCCAACATAAACACCAACCTTGAAAGATGAACCCACAATCCTCAGCTCTGAAGACCGATGCATTAGGCCACTGGGCCTTGTTCACTGGTGAACCCAGAGGCATTGACAGACAGTCAGAAACAAACTAAACTGAAAGAGTTTTCATGAAATTGCTAGTTCTCATGTTCCGTTGGCAGTTCTATGCTAACTCTCATGTTCCTTTGTCACAGCTATTGTGTCTCCTTGCACTTATCATCCTGGTACCTGTTGCGCAGCCAACTTAAATCTAACCTCTCATTGACGACTTAGGTGGTAATTTAATTCACAACCCCCAGCTCCGAAGGTTGATGCCTTATTTATTAGACAACTGGACCTTTTCTCTGATTAAGCCTGAGGTATTCATTAACATTCTGATGCAAGCTAAATTGAAAGTTATTTCAAAAATGCCAGTTCTGTGCTAATTCTTGTGTCTATAGTAAAAGTTCACCATTGAATTTCCTTTTTGCAATGCCAGCTAAAATGAAACACTTGAATGATGACCCAAGTGGGACTCGAACCCACAATCCTCAACTCCGAAGGCTGTTGCCTTCTCCATTAGGTCACTGGGCCTGGTTCACTGGTAAATCAAGAGGCATTGACAGACAGTCATAAACAAACTAAAAGCAATATCATGAAATTGCGAGTTCTATTCTAATTCTTGTGTCTACAGTGAAGTTATCGTCCTTGAATTTCTTTCTTGCACTGCCAGCTTAAATACAAAGCTTGAAAGATGACCCAGGTGGGACTCGAACCCACAATCCTCAGCTCCGAAGGCTGATGCCTTATCCATTAGGCCACTGGGCCCTGTTCACTGGTGAACCCAGATTCATTGACACACAGTCACAAACAAACTAAAAGCGATATCATGACATTGCCAGTTCTATGCTAATTCTTATGTCTACAATGAAGATATCGTCCTTGAATTTCTGTCTTGCACTGCCAGCTTAAATGCAACTCTTGAAAGATGACCCAGGTGGGATTCGAACCCAGAGTCATTGACAGACTGTCAGAAACAAACTAAACTGAAAGCAATATCATAAAATTTCCCGTTCTATGCTAATTCTTGGGGCTATAGTGTCATATTGAAGTTATCATCCTGAAATTTCTTGCATAGCCCACTTAAATTAAAGCCCTCAAAGATGACCCAGGTGGGACTTGATCCCATGTTCCGTTGGCAGTTCTATGCTAACTCTCATGTTCCTTTGTCACAGCTATTGTGTCTCCTTGCACTTATCATCCTGGTACCTGTTGCGCAGCCAACTTAAATCTAACCTCTCATTGACGACTCAGGTGGTAATTTAATTCACAACCCCCAGCTCCGAAGGTTGATGCCTTATTTATTAGACAACTGGACCTTTTCTCTGATTAAGCCTGAGGTATTCATTAACATTCTGATGCAAGCTAAATTTCAAAGTTATTTCAAAAAATGCCAGTTCTGTGCTAATTCTTGTGTCTATAGTAAAAGTTCACCATTGAATTACTTTCTTGCAATGCCAGCTGAAATGCAACTCTTGAATGATGACCCAAGTGGGACTCGAACCCACAATCCTCAGCTCCGAAGGCTGATGCCTTCTCTATTAGTCCACTGGGCCGGGTTCACTGGTAAATCAAGAGGCATTGACAGACAGTCATAAACAAACTAAAAGCAATATCATGAAATTGCCAGTTCTATTCTAATACTTGTGTCTACAGTGAAGTTATCGTCCTTGAATTTCTTTCTTGCACTGCCAGCTTAAATGCAACGCTTGAAAGATGACCCAGGTGGGACTCGAACCCACAATCCTCAGCTCCGAAGGCTGATGCCTTATCCATTAGGCCACTGGGCCTCGTTCACTGGTGAACCCAGATGCATTGACACACAGTCATAAACAAACTAAAAGCGATATCATGACATTGCCAGTTCTATGCTAATTCTTATGTCTACAATGAAGATATCGTCCTTGAATTTCTGTCTTGCACTGCCAGCTTAAATGCAACTCTTGAAAGATGAACCAGGTGGGATTCGAACCCAGAGTCATTGACAGACTGTCAGAAACAAACTAAACTGAAAGCAATATCATAAAATTTCCCATTCTATGCTAATTCTTGGGGCTATAGTGTCATATTGAAGTTATCATCCCGAAATTTCTTGCATAGCCCACTTAAATGAAAGCCCTCAAAGATGACCCAGGTGGGACTTGAACCCACAATTCCCAGCTCCGGAGGCTGATGCCTTTTCCATTAGGCCACTGGGCCTCATTCACTGATGAATCAAGAGGCATTCACACACAGTCATAAACAAACTAAAAGCAATATCATGAAATTGCCAGTTCTATTCTAATTCTTGTGTCTACAGTGAAGTTATCGTCTTTGAATTTCTTTCTTGCACTGCCAGCTTAAATGCAACGCTTGAAAGATGACCCAGGTGGGACTCAAACCCACAATCCTCAGCTCCGAAGGCTGATGCCTTATCCATTAGGCCACTGGGCCCTGTTCACTGGTGAACCCAGAGGCATTGACACACAGTCATAAACAAACTAAAAGCGATATCATGACATTGGGATTCGAACCCAGAGTCATTGACAGACAGTCAGAAACAAACTAAACTGAAAGCAATATCATGAAATTGCCAGTTCTATGCTAATTCTTGGGGCTATAGTGTCATATTGAAGTTATCATCCTGAAATTTCTTGCATAGCCCACTGAAATGAAAGCCCTGAAAGACGACCCAGGTGGGACTTGAACCCACAATTCCCAGCTCCTGAGGCTGACGCCTTATCCATTAGGCCAACAGGCCACATCTGTTAGTGAACCCAGAGGCATTACAGAAATTCTTATCCGAAGCTGATCTGAGTTAGATTTCAGAAAATTGCCTGTTCTATGATAATTCTCATGACTTGAACCCACAATCTTCAGCTCTGAAGGTTGATGCTTTATCCGTTTGGTCACTGGGTATTTTCCAACAAGCCCACACAGAGGCATTTACAGACCGTCTTATCCAAGCTGGTTATCGTCCTAGAATTTCTTCCTTGCACTGCCAACATAAACACCAACCTTGAAAGATGAACCCACATTCCTCAGCTCTGAAGGCCGATGCATTAGGCCACTGGGCCTTGTTCACTGGTGAACCCAGAGGCATTGACAGACAGTCAGAAACAAACTAAACTGAAAGAGTTTTCATGAAATTGCTAGTTCTCATGTTCCGTTGGCAGTTCTATGCTAACTCTCATGTTCCTTTGTCACAGCTATTGTGTCTCCTTGCACTTATCATCCTGGTACCTGTTGCGCAGCCAACTTAAATCTAACCTCTCATTGACGACTCAGGTGGTAATTTAATTCACAACCCCCAGCTCCGAAGGTTGATGCCTTATTTATTAGACAACTGGACCTTTTCTCTGATTAAGCCTGAGGTATTCATTAACATTCTGATGCAAGCTAAATTGAAAGTTATTTCAAAAAATGCCAGTTCTGTGCTAATTCTTGTGTCTATAGTAAAAGTTCACCATTCAATTCAAAGAGTCATTGACAGACTGTCAGAAACAAACTAAACTGAAAGCAATATCATAAAATTTCCCATTCTATGCTAATTCTTGGGGCTATAGTGTCATATTGAAGTTATCATCCTGAAATTTCTTGCATAGCCCACTTAAATGAAAGCCCTCAAAGATGACCCAGGTTGGACTTGAACCCACAATTCCCAGCTCCGGAGGCTGATGCCTAATCCATTAGGCCACTGGGCCTCATTCACTGATGAATCAAGAGGCATTGACACACAGTCATAAACAAACTAAAAGCAATATCATGAAATTGCCAGTTCTATTCTAATTCTTGTGTCTACAGTGAAGTTATCGTCTTTGAATTTCTTTCTTGCACTGCCAGCTTAAATGCAACGCTTGAAAGATGACCCAGGTGGGACTTGAACCCACAATCCTCAGCTCCGACGGCTGATGCCTTATCCATTAGGCCACTGGGCCCTGTTCACTGGTGAACCCAGAGGCATTGACACACAATCATAAACAAACTAAAAGCGATATCATGACATTGGGATTCGAACCCAGAGTCATTGACAGACAGTCAGAAACAAACTAAACTGAAAGCAATATCATGAAATTGCCAGTTCTATGCTAATTCTTGGGGCTATAGTGTCATATTGAAGTTATCATCCTGAAATTTCTTGCATAGCCCACTGAAATGAAAGCCCTGAAAGACGACCCAGGTGGGACTTGAACCCACAATTCCCAGCTCCTGAGGCTGACGCCTTATCCATTAGTCCAACAGGCCACATCTGTTAGTGAACCCAGAGGCATTACAGAAATTCTTATCCGAAGCTGATCTGAGTTAGATTTCAGAAAATTGCCTGTTCTATGATAATTCTCATGACTTGAACCCACAATCTTCAGCTCTGAAGGTTGATGCTTTATCCGTTTGGTCACTGGGTATTTTCCAACAAGCCCACACAGAGGCATTTACAGACCGTCTTATCCAAGCTGGTTATCGTCCTAGAATTTCTTCCTTGCACTGCCAACATAAACACCAACCTTGAAAGATGAACCCACATTCCTCAGCTCTGAAGGCCGATGCATTAGGCCACTGGGCCTTGTTCACTGGTGAACCCAGAGGCATTGACAGACAGTCAGAAACAAACTAAACTGAAAGAGTTTTCATGAAATTGCTAGTTCTCATGTTCCGTTGGCAGTTCTATGCTAACTCTCATGTTCCTTTGTCACAGCTATTGTGTCTCCTTGCACTTATCATCCTGGTACCTGTTGCGCAGCCAACTTAAATCTAACCTCTCATTGACGACTCAGGTGGTAATTTAATTCACAACCCCCAGCTCCGAAGGTTGATGCCTTATTTATTAGACAACTGGACCTTTTCTCTGATTAAGCCTGAGGTATTCATTAACATTCTGATGCAAGCTAAATTGAAAGTTATTTAAAAAAATGCCAGTTCTGTGCTAATTCTTGTGTCTATAGTAAAAGTTCACCATTCAATTCAAAGAGTCATTGACAGACTGTCAGAAACAAACTAAACTGAAAGCAATATCATAAAATTTCCCATTCTATGCTAATTCTTGGGGCTATAGTGTCATATTGAAGTTATCATCCTGAAATTTCTTGCATAGCCCACTTAAATGAAAGCCCTCAAAGATGACCCAGGTTGGACTTGAACCCACAATTCCCAGCTCCGGAGGCTGATGCCTAATCCATTAGGCCACTGGGCCTCATTCACTGATGAATCAAGAGGCATTGACACACAGTCATAAACAAACTAAAAGCAATATCATGAAATTGCCAGTTCTATTCTAATTCTTGTGTCTACAGTGAAGTTATGATCTTTGAATTTCTTTCTTGCACTGCCAGCTTAAATGCAACGCTTGAAAGATGACCCAGGTGGGACTCGAACCCACAATCCTCAGCTCCGAAGGCTGATGCCTTATCCATTAGGCCACTGGGCCCTGTTCACTGGTGAACCCAGAGGCATTGACACACAGTCATAAACAAACTAAAAGCGATATCATGACATTGGGATTCGAACCCAGAGTCATTGACAGACAGTCAGAAACAAACTAAACTGAAAGCAATATCATGAAATTGCCAGTTCTATGCTAATTCTTGGGGCTATAGTGTCATATTGAAGTTATCATCCTGAAATTTCTTGCATAGCCCACTGAAATGAAAGCCCTGAAAGACGACCCAGGTGGGACTTGAACCCACAATTCCCAGCTCCTGAGGCTGATGCCTTATCCATTAGGCCAACAGGCCACATCTGTTAGTGAACCCAGAGGCATTACAGAGAGTCTTATCCGAAGCTGATCTGAGTGAGATTTCAGAAAATTGCCTGTTCTATGATAATTCTCATGACTTGAACCCACAATCTTCAGCTCTGAAGGTTGATGCTTTATCCGTTTGGTCACTGGGTATTTTCCAACAAGCCCACACAGAGGCATTTACAGACCGTTTTATCCAAGCTGGTTATCGTCCTAGAATTTCTTCCTTGCACTGCCAACATAAACAGCAACTTTGAAAGATGAACCCACATTCCTCAGCTCTGAAGGCCGATGCATTAGGCCACTGGGCCTTGTTCACTGGTGAACCCAGAGGCATTGACAGACAGTCAGAAACAAACTAAACTGAAAGAGTTTTCATGAAATTGCTAGTTCTCATGTTCCGTTGGCAGTTCTATGCTAACTCTCATGTTCCTTTGTCACAGCTATTGTGTCTCCTTGCACTTATCATCCTGGTACCTGTTGCGCAGCCAACTTAAATCTAACCTCTCATTGACGACTCAGGTGGTAATTTAATTCACAACCCCCAGCTCCGAAGGTTGATGCCTTATTTATTAGACAACTGGACCTTTTCTCTGATTAAGCCTGAGGTATTCATTAACATTCTGATGCAAGCTAAATTGAATGTTATTTAAAAAAAAGCCATTTCTGTGCTAATTCTTGTGTCTATAGTAAAAGTTCACCATTGAATTACTTTCTTGCAATGCCAGCTGAAATGCAACTCTTGAATGATGACCCAAGTGGGACTCGAACCCACAATCCTCAGCTCCGAAGGCTGATGCCTTCTCCATTAGTCCACTGGGCCTGGTTCACTGGTAAATCAAGAGGCATTGACAGACAGTCATAAACAAACTAAAAGCAATATCATGAAATTGCCAGTTCTATTCTAATTCTTGTGTCTACAGTGAAGTTATCGTCCTTGAATTTCATTCTTGCACTGCCAGCTTAAATGCAATGCTTGAAACATGACCCAGGTGGGACTCGAACCCACATTCCTCAGCTCCGAAGGCTGATGCCTTATCCATTAGGCCACTGGGCCTCGTTCACTGGTGAACCCAGATGCATTGACACACAGTCATTAACAAACTAAAAGCGATATCATGACATTGCCAGTTCTATGCTAATTCTTATGTCTACAATGAAGATATCGTCCTTGAATTTCTGTCTTGCACTGCCAGCTTAAATGCAACTCTTGAAAGTTGACCCAGGTGGGATTCGAACCCAGAGTCATTGACAGACTGTCAGAAACAAACTAAACTGAAAGCAATATCATGAAATAGCCAGTTCTATGCTTATTCTTGGGGCTATAGTGTCATATTGAAGTTATCATCCTGAAATTTCTTGCATAGCCCACTTAAATGAAAGCCCTCAAAGATGACCCAGGTGGGACTTGAACCCACAATTCCCAGCTCCGGAGGCTGATGCCTTATCCATTAGGCCACTGGGCCTCATTCACTGATGAATCAAGAGGCATTGACACACAGTCATAAAAAAACTAAAAGCAATATCATGAAATTGCCAGTTCTATTCTAATTCTTGTGTCTACAGTGGAGTTATCGTCTTTGAATTTCTTTCTTGCACTGCCAGCTTAAATGCAACGCTTGAAAGATGACCCAGGTGGGACTCGAACCCACAATCCTCAGCTCCGAAGGCTGATGCCTTATCCATTAGGCCACTGAGCCCTGTTCACTGTTGAACCCAGAGGCATTGACACACAGTCATAAACAAACTAAAAGCGATATCATGACATTGGGATTCGAACCCAGAGTCATTGACAGACAGTCAGAAACAAACTAAACTGAAAGCAATATCATGAAATTGCCAGTTCTATGCTAATTCTTGGGGCTATAGTGTCATATTGAAGTTATCATCCTGAAATTTCTTGCATAGCCCACTTAAATGAAAGCCCTCAAAGATGACCCAGGTGGGACTCGAACCCACAATCCTCAGCTCCGAAGGCTGATGCCTTCTCCATTAGGCCACTGGGCCTGGTTCACTGGTAAATCAAGAGGCATTGACAGACAGTCATAAACAAATTAAAAGCAATATCATGAAATTGCCAGTTCTATTCTAATTCTTGTGTCTACAGTGAAGTTATCGTCCTTGAATTTCTTTCTTGCACTGCCAGCTTAAATGCAATGCTTGAAAGATGACCCAGGTGGGACTCGAACCCACAATCCTCAGCTCCGAAGGCTGATGCCTTATCCATTAGGCCACTGGGTCTCGTTCACTGGTGAACCCAGATGCATTGACACACAGTCATAAACAAACTAAAAGCGATATCATGACATTGCCAGTTCTATGCTAATTCTTATGTCTACAATGAAGATATCGTCCTTGAATTTCTGTCTTGCACTGCCAGCTTAAATGCAACTCTTGAAAGTTGACCCAGGTGGGATTCGAACCCAGAGTCATTGACAGACTGTCAGAAACAAACTAAACTGAAAGCAATATCATGAAATTGCCAGTTCTATGCTAATTCTTGGGGCTATAGTGTCATATTGAAGTTATCATCCTGAAATTTCTTGCATAGCCCACTTAAATGAAAGCCCTCAAAGATGACCCAGGTGGGACTTGAACCCACAATTCCCAGCTCCGGAGGCTGATGCCTTATCCATTAGGCCACTGGGCCTCATTCACTGATGAATCAAGAGGCATTGACAGACAGTCATAAACAAACTAAAAGCAATATCATGAAATTTCCAGTTCTATTCTAATTCTTGTGTCTACAGTGAAGTTATCGTCTTTGAATTTCTTTCTTGCACTGCCAGCTTAAATGCAACGCTTGAAAGATGACTCAGGTGGGACTCGAACCCACAATCCTCAGCTCCGAAGGCTGATGCCTTATCCATTTGGCCACTGGGCCCTGTTCACTGGTGAACCCAGAGGCATTGACACACAGTCATAAACAAACTAAAAGCGATATCATGACATTGGGATTCGAACCCAGAGTCATTGACAGACAGTCAGAAACAAACTAAACTGAAAGCAATATCATGAAATTGCCTGTTCTATGCTAATTCTTGGGGCTATAGTGTCATATTGAAGTTATCATCCTGAAATTTCTTGCATAGCCCACTTAAATGAAAGCCCTCAAAGATGACCCAGGTGGGACTTGAACCCATGTTCCGTTGGCAGTTCTATGCTAACTCTCATGTTCCTTTGTCACAGCTATTGTGTCTCCTTGCACTTATCATCCTGGTACCTGTTGCGCAGCCAACTTAAATCTAACCTCTCATTGACGACTCAGGTGGTAATTTAATTCACAACCCCCAGCTCCGAAGGTTGATGCCTTATTTATTAGACAACTGGACCTTTTCTCTGATTAAGCCTGAGGTATTCATTAACATTCTGATGCAAGCTAAATTGAAAGTTATTTCAAAAAATGCCAGTTCTGTGCTAATTCTTGTGTCTATAGTAAAAGTTCACCATTGAATTTCTTTCTTGCAATGCCAGCTTAAATGCAATGCTTGAAAGATGACCCAGGTGGGACTCGAACCCACAATCCTCAGCTCCGAAGGCTGATGCCTTATCCATTAGGCCACTGGGTCTCGTTCACTGGTGAACCCAGATGCATTGACACACAGTCATAAACAAACTAAAAGCGATATCATGACATTGCCAGTTCTATGCTAATTCTTATGTCTACAATGAAGATATCGTCCTTGAATTTCTGTCTTGCACTGCCAGCTTAAATGCAACTCTTGAAAGTTGACCAAGGTGGGATTCGAAGCCAGAGTCATTGACAGACTGTCAGAAACAAACTAAACTGAAAGCAATATCATGAAATTGCCAGTTCTATGCTAATTCTTGGGGCTATAGTGTCATATTGAAGTTATCATCCTGAAATTTCTTGCATAGCCCACTTAAATGAAAGCCCTCAAAGATGACCCAGGTGGGACTTGAACCCACAATTCCCAGCTCCGGAGGCTGATGCCTTATCCATTAGGCCACTGGGCCTCATTCACTGATGAATCAAGAGGCATTGACACACAGTCATAAACAAACTAAAAGCAATATCATGAAATTTCCAGTTCTATTCTAATTCTTGTGTCTACAGTGAAGTTATCGTCTTTGAATTTCTTTCTTGCACTGCCAGCTTAAATGCAACGCTTGAAAGATGACTCAGGTGGGACTCGAACCCACAATCCTCAGCTCCGAAGGCTGATGCCTTATCCATTTGGCCACTGGGCCCTGTTCACTGGTGAACCCAGAGGCATTGACACACAGTCATAAACAAACTAAAAGCGATATCATGACATTGGGATTCGAACCCAGAGTCATTGACAGACAGTCAGAAACAAACTAAACTGAAAGCAATATCATGAAATTGCCTGTTCTATGCTAATTCTTGGGGCTATAGTGTCATATTGAAGTTATCATCCTGAAATTTCTTGCATAGCCCACTTAAATGAAAGCCCTCAAAGATGACCCAGGTGGGACTTGAACCCATGTTCCGTTGGCAGTTCTATGCTAACTCTCATGTTCCTTTGTCACAGCTATTGTGTCTCCTTGCACTTATCATCCTGGTACCTGTTGCGCAGCCAACTTAAATCTAACCTCTCATTGACGACTCAGGTGGTAATTTAATTCACAACCCCCAGCTCCGAAGGTTGATGCCTTATTTATTAGACAACTGGACCTTTTCTCTGATTAAGCCTGAGGTATTCATTAACATTCTGATGCAAGCTAAATTGAAAGTTATTTCAAAAAATGCCAGTTCTGTGCTAATTCTTGTGTTTATAGTAAAAGTTCACCATTGAATTTCTTTCTTGCAATGCCAGCTTAAATGCAATGCTTGAAAGATGACCCAGGTGGGACTCGAACCCACAATCCTCAGCTCCGAAGGCTGATGCCTTATCCATTAGGCCACTGGGTCTCGTTCACTGGTGAACCCAGATGCATTGACACACAGTCATAAACAAACTAAAAGCGATATCATGACATTGCCAGTTCTATGCTAATTCTTATGTCTACAATGAAGATATCGTCCTTGAATTTCTGTCTTGCACTGCCAGCTTAAATGCAACTCTTGAAAGTTGACCCAGGTGGGATTCGAACCCAGAGTCATTGACAGACTGTCAGAAACAAACTAAACTGAAAGCAATATCATGAAATTGCCAGTTCTATGCTAATTCTTGGGGCTATAGTGTCATATTGAAGTTATCATCCTGAAATTTCTCGCATAGCCCACTTAAATGAAAGCCCTCAAAGATGACCCAGGTGGGACTTGAACCCACAATTCCCAGCTCCGGAGGCTGATGCCTTATCCATTAGGCCACTGGGCCTCATTCACTGATGAATCAAGAGGCATTGACACACAGTCATAAACAAACTAAAAGCAATATCACGAAATTTCCAGTTCTATTCTAATTCTTGTGTCTACAGTGAAGTTATCGTCTTTGAATTTCTTTCTTGCACTGCCAGCTTAAATGCAACGCTTGAAAGATGACCCAGGTGGGACTCGAACCCACAATCCTCAGCTCCGAAGGCTGATGCCTTATCCATTAGGCCACTGGGCCCTGTTCACTGGTGAACCCAGAGGCATTGACACACAGTCATAAACAAACTAAAAGCGATATCATGACATTGGGATTCGAACCCAGAGTCATTGACAGACAGTTAGAAACAAACTAAACTGAAAGCAATATCATGAAATTGCCAGTTCTATGCTAATTCTTGGGGCTATAGTGTCATATTGAAGTTATCATCCTGAAATTTCTTGCATAGCCCACTGAAATGAAAGCCCTGAAAAATGACCCAGGTGGGACTTGAACCCACAATTCCCAGCTCCTGAGGCTGATGCCTTATCCATTAGGCCAACAGGCCACATCTGTTAGTAAACCCAGAGGCATTACAGAAAGTCTTATCCGAAGCTGATCTGAGTGAGATTTCAGAAAATTGCCTGTTCTATGATAATTCTCATGACTTGAACCCACAATCTTCAGCTCTGAAGGTTGATGCTTTATCCGTTTGGTCACTGGGTATTTTCCAACAAGCCCATACAGAGGCATTTACAGACCGTCTTATCCAAGCTGGTTATCGTCCTAGAATTTCTTCCTTGCACTGCCAACATAAACACCAACCTTGAAAGATGAACCCACAATCCTCAGCTCTGAAGACCGATGCATTAGGCCACTGGGCCTTGTTCACTGGTGAACCCAGAGGCATTGACAGACAGTCAGAAACAAACTAAACTGAAAGAGTTTTCATGAAATTGCTAGTTCTCATGTTCCGTTGGCAGTTCTATGCTAACTCTCATGTTCCTTTGTCACAGCTATTGTGTCTCCTTGCACTTATCATCCTGGTACCTGTTGCGCAGCCAACTTAAATCTAACCTCTCATTGACGACTCAGGTGGTAATTTAATTCACAACCCCCAGCTCCGAAGGTTGATGCCTTATTTATTAGACAACTGGACCTTTTCTCTGATTAAGCATGAGGTATTCATTAACATTCTGATGCAAGCTAAATTGAAAGTTATTTCAAAAAATGCCAGTTCTGTGCTAATTCTTGTGTCTATAGTAAAAGTTCACCATTGAATTTCTTTCTTGCAATGCCAGCTGAAATGCAACTCATGAATGATGACCCAAGTGGGACTCGAACCCACAATCCTCAGCTCCGAAGGCTGATGCCTTCTCCATTAGGCCACTGGGCCTGGTTCACTGGTAAATCAAGAGGCATTGACAGACAGTCATAAACAAAATAAAAGCAATATCATGAAATTATCAGTTCTATTCTAATTCTTGTGTCTACAGTGAAGTTATCGTCTTTGAATTTCTTTCTTGCACTGCCAGCTTAAATGCAACGCTTGAAAGATGACCCAGGTGGGACTCGAACCCACAATCCTCAGCTCCGAAGGCTGATGCCTTATCCATTAGGCCACTGTGCCCTGTTCACTGGTAAACCCAGAGGCATTGACACACAGTCATAAACAAACTAAAAGCGATATCATGACATTGCCAGTTCTATGCTAATTCTTATGTCTACAATGAAGATATCGTCCTTGAATTTCTGTCTTGCACTGCCAGCTTAAATGCAACTCTTGAAAGATGACCCAGGTGGGATTTGATCCCAGAGTCATTGACAGACTGTCAGAAACAAACTAAACTGAAAGCAATATCATAAAATTTCCCATTCTATGCTAATTCTTGGGGCTATAGTGTCATATTGAAGTTATCATCCTGAAATTTCTTGCATAGCCCACTTAAATGAAAGCCCTCAAAAATGACCCAGGTGGGACTTGAACCCACAATTCCCAGCTCCGGAGGCTGATGCCTTATCCATTAGGCCACTGGGCCTCATTCACTGATGAGTCAAGAGGCATTGACACACAGTCATAAACAAACTAAAAGCAATATCATGAAATTGCCAGTTCTATTCTAATTCTTGTGTCTACAGTGAAGTTATCGTCTTTGAATTTCTTTCTTGCACTGCCAGCTTAAATGCAACGCTTGAAAGATGACCCAGGTGGGACTCGAACCCACAATCCTCAGCTCCGAAGGCTGATGCCTTATTCATTAGGCCACTGGGCCCTGTTCTCTGTTGAACCCAGATGCATTGACACACAGTCATAAACAAACTAAAAGCGATATCATGACATTGCCAGTTCTATGCTAATTCTTATGTCTACAATGAAGATATCGTCCTTGAATTTCTGTCTTGCACTGCCAACTTAAATGCAACTCTTGAAAGATGACCCAGGTGGGATTCGAACCCAGAGTCATTGACAGACTGTCAGAAACAAACTAAACTGAAAGCAATATCATAAAATTTCCCGTTCTATGCTAATTCTTGGGGCTATAGTGTCATATTGAAGTTATCATCCTGAAATTTCTTGCATAGCCCACTTAAATAAAAGCCCTCAAAGATGACCCAGGTGGGACTTGAACCCATGTTCCGTTGGCAGTTCTATGCTAACTCTCATGTTCCTTTGTCACAGCTATTGTGTCTCCTTGCACTTATCATCCTGGTACCTGTTGCGCAGCCAACTTAAATCTAACCTCTCATTGACGACTCAGGTGGTAATTTAATTCACAACCCCGAGCTCCGAAGGTTGATGCCTTATTTATTAGACAACTGGACCTTTTCTCTGATTAAGCCTGAGGTATTCATTAACATTCTGATGCAAGCTAAATTGAAAGTTATTTCAAAAAATGCCAGTTCTGTGCTAATTCTTGTGTCTATAGTAAAAGTTCACCATTGAATTTCTTTCTTGCAATGCCAGCTGAAATGCAACTCTTGAATGATGACCCAAGTGGGACTCGAACCCACAATCCTCAGCTCCGAAGGCTGATGCCTTCTCCATTAGGCCACTGGGCCTGGTTCACTGGTAAATCAAGAGGCATTGACAGACAGTCATAAACAAATTAAAAGCAATATCATGAAATCGCCAGTTCTATTCTAATTCTTGTGTCTACAGTGAAGTTATCGTCTTTGAATTTCTTTCTTGCACTGCCAGCTTAAATGCAACGCTTGAAAGATGACCCAGGTGGGACTCGAACCCACAATCCTCAGCTCCGAAGGCTGATGCCTTATCCATTTGGCCACTGGGCCCTGTTCCCTGGTGAACCCAGACGCATTGACACACAGTCATAAACAAACTAAAAGCGATATCATGACATTGCCAGTTCTATGCTAATTCTTTTGTCTACAATGAAGATATCGTCCTTGAATTTCTGTCTTGCACTGCCAGCTTAAATGCAACTCTTGAAAGATGACCCAGGTGGGATTCGAACCCAGAGTCATTGACAGACTGTCAGAAACAAACTAAACTGAAAGCAATATCATAAAATTTCCCGTTCTATGCTAATTCTTGGGGCTATAGTGTCATATTGAAGTTATCATCCTGAAATTTCTTGCATAGCCCACTTAAATGAAAGCCCTCAAAGATGACCCAGGTGGGACTTGAACCCACAATTCCCAGCTCCGGAGGCTGATGCCTTATCCATTAGGCCACTGGGCCTCATTCACTGATGAATCAAGAGGCATTGACACACAGTCATAAACAAACTAAAAGCAATATCATGAAATTGCCAGTTCTATTCTAATTATTGTGTCTACAGTGAAGTTATCGTCTTTGAATTTCTTTCTTGCACTGCCAGCTTAAATGCAACGCTTGAAAGATGACCCAGGTGGGACTCGAACCCACAATCCTCAGCTCCGAAGGCTGATGCCTTATCCATTAGGCCACTGGGCCCTGTTCTCTGGTGAACCCAGAGGCATTGACACACAGTCATAAACAAACTAAAAGCGATATCATGACATTGGGATTCGAACCCAGAGTCATTGACAGACAGTCAGAAACAAACTAAACTGAAAGCAATATCATGAAATTGCCAGTTCTATGCTAATTCTTGGGGCTATAGTGTCATATTGAAGTTATCATCCTGAAATTTCTTGCATAGCCCACTGAAATGAAAGCCCTGAAAGACGACCCAGGTGGGACTTGAACCCACAATTCCCAGCTCCTGAGGCTGATGCCTTATCCATTAGGCCAACAGGCCACATCTGTTAGTGAACCCAGAGGCATTACAGAAAGTCTTATCCGAAGCTGATCTGAGTGAGATTTCAGAAAATTGCCTGTTCTATGATAATTCTCATGACTTGAACCCACAATCTTCAGCTCTGAAGGTTGATGCTTTATCCGTTTGGTCACTGGGTATTTTCCAACAAGCCCACAGAGAGGCATTTACAGACCGTCTTATCCAAGCTGTTTATCGTCCTAGAATTTCTTCCTTGCACTGCCAACATAAACACCAACCTTGAAAGATGAACCCACATTCCTCAGCTCTGAAGGCCGATGCATTAGGCCACTGGGCCTTGTTCACTGGTGAACCCAGAGGCATTGACAGACAGTCAGAAACAAACTAAACTAAAAGAGTTTTCATGAAATTGCTAGTTCTCATGTTCCGTTGGCAGTTCTATGCTAACTCTCATGTTCCTTTGTCACAGCTATTGTGTCTCCTTGCACTTATCATCCTGGTACCTGTTGCGCAGCCAACTTAAATCTAACCTCTCATTGACGACTCAGGTGGTAATTTAATTCACAACCCCCAGCTCCGAAGGTTGATGCCTTATTTATTAGACAACTGGACCTTTTCTCTGATTAAGCCTGAGGTATTCATTAACATTCTGATGCAAGCTAAATTGAAAGTTATTTCAAAAAATGCCAGTTCTGTGCTAATTCTTGTGTCTATAGTAAAAGTTCACCATTGAATTATTTTCTTGCAATGCCAGCTGAAATGCAACTCATGAATGATGACCCAAGTGGGACTCGAACCCACAATCCTCAGCTCTGAAGGCTGATGCCTTCTCCATTAGGCCACTGGGCCTGGTTCACTGGTAAATCAAGAGGCATTGACAGACAGTCATAAACAAACTAAAAGCAATATCATGAAATTGCCAGTTCTATTCTAATTCTCGTGTCTACAGTGAAGTTATCATCGTTGAATTTCTTTCTTGCACTGCCAGCTTAAATGCAACGCTTGAAAGATGACCCAGGTGGGACTCGAACCCACAATCCTCAGCTCCGAAGGCTGATGCCTTATCCATTAGGCCACTGGGCCCTGTTCCCTGGTGAACCCAGATGCATTGACACACAGTCATAAACAAACTAAAAGCGATATCATGACATTGCCAGTTCTATGCTAATTCTTATGTCTACAATGAAGATATCGTCCTTGAATTTCTGTCTTGCACTGCCAGCTTAAATGCAACTTTTGAAAGATGACCCAGGTGGGATTCGAACCCAGAGTCATTGACAGACTGTCAGAAACAAACTAAACTGAAAGCAATATCATAAAATTTCCCGTTCTATGCTAATTCTTGGGGCTATAGAGTCATATTGAAGTTATCATCCTGAAATTTCTTGCATAGCCCACTTAAATGAAAGCCCTCAAAGATGACCCAGGTGGGACTTGAACCCATGTTCCGTTGGCAGTTCTATGCTTACTCTCATGTTCCTTTGTCACAGCTATTGTGTCTCCTTGCACTTATCATCCTGGTACCTGTTGTGCAGCCAACTTAAATCTAACCTCTCATTGACGACTCAGGTGGTAATTTAATTCACAACCCCCAGCTCCGAAGGTTGATGCCTTATTTATTAGACAACTGGACCTTTTCTCTGATTAAGCCTGAGGTATTCATTAACATTCTGATGCAAGCTAAATTGAAAGTTATTTCAAAAAATGCCAGTTCTGTGCTAATTCTTGTGTCTATAGTAAAAGTTCACCATTGAATTTCTTTCTTGCAATGCCAGCTGAAATGCAACTCTTGAATGATGACCCAAGTGGGACTCGAACCCACAATCCTCAGCTCCGAAGGCTGATGCCTTCTCCATTAGGCCACTGGGCCTGGTTCACTGGTAAATCAAGAGGCATTGACAGACAGTCATAAACAAATTATAAGCAATATCATGAAATTGCCAGTTCTATTCTAATTCTTGTGTCTACAGTGAAGTTATCGTCCTTGAATTTCTTTCTTGCACTGCCAGCTTAAATGCAATGCTTGAAAGATGACCCAGGTGGGACTCGAACCCACAATCCTCAGCTCCGAAGGCTGATGCCTTATCCATTAGGCCACTGGGCCTCGTTCACTGGTGAACCCAGATGCATTGACACACAGTCATAAACAAACTAAAAGCGATATCATGACATTGCCAGTTCTATGCTAATTCTTATGTCTACAATGAAGATATCGTCCTTGAATTTCTGTCTTGCACTGCCAGCTTAAATGCAACTCTTTAAAGTTGACCCAGGTGGGATTCGAACCCAGAGTCATTGACAGACTGTCAGAAACAAACTAAACTGAAAGCAATATCATGAAATTGCCAGTTCTATGCTAATTCTTGGGGCTATAGTGTCATATTGAAGTTATCATCCTGAAATTTCTTGCATAGCCCACTTAAATGAAAGCCCTCAAAGATGACCCAGGTGGGACTTGAACCCACAATTCCCAGCTCCGGAGGCTGATGCCTTATCCATTAGGCCACTGGGCCTCATTCACTGATGAATCAAGAGGCATTGACACACAGTCATAAACAAACTAAAAGCAATATCATGAAATTGCCAGTTCTATTCTAATTCTTGTGTCTACAGTGAAGTTATCGTCTTTGAATTTCTTTCTTGCACTGCCAGCTTAAATGCAACGCTTGAAAGATGACCCAGGTGGGACTCGAACCCACAATCCTCAGCTCCGAAGGCTGATGCCTTATCCATTAGGCCACTGGGCCCTGTTCACTGGTGAACCCAGAGGCATTGACACACAGTCATAAACAAACTAAAAGCGATATCATGACATTGGGATTCGAACCCAGAGTCATTGACAGACAGTCAGAAACAAACTAAACTGAAAGCAATATCATGAAATTGCCAGTTCTATGCTAATTCTTGGGGCTATAGTGTCATATTGAAGTTATCATCCTGAAATTTCTTGCATAGCCCACTGAAATGAAAGCCCTGAAAGACGACCCAGGTGGGACTTGAACCCACAATTCCCAGCTCCTGAGGCTGATGCCTTATCCATTAGGCCAACAGGCCACATCTGTTAGTGAACCCAGAGGCATTACAGAAAGTCTTATCCGAAGCTGATCTGAGTGAGATTTCAGAAAATTGCCTGTTCTATGATAATTCTCATGACTTGAACCCACAATCTTCAGCTCTGAAGGTTGATGCTTTATCCGTTTGGTCACTGGGTATTTTCCAACAAGCCCACACAGAGGCATTTACAGACCGTCTTATCCAAGCTGGTTATCGTCCTAGAATTTCTTCCTTGCACTGCCAACATAAACACCAACCTTGAAAGATGAACCCACATTCCTCAGCTCTGAAGGCCGATGCATTAGGCCACTGGGCCTTGTTCACTGGTGAACCCAGAGGCATTGACAGACAGTCAGAAACAAACTAAACTGAAAGAGTTTTCATGAAATTGCTAGTTCTCATGTTCCGTTGGCAGTTCTATGCTAACTCTCATGTTCCTTTGTCACAGCTATTGTGTCTCCTTGCACTTATCATCCTGGTACCTGTTGCGCAGCCAACTTAAATCTAACCTCTCATTGACGACTCAGGTGGTAATTTAATTCACAACCCCCAGCTCCGAAGGTTGATGCCTTATTTATTAGACAACTGGACCTTTTCTCTGATTAAGCCTGAGGTATTCATTAACATTCTGATGCAAGCTAAATTGAAAGTTATTTCAAAAAATGCCAGTTCTGTGCTAATTCTTGTGTCTATAGTAAAAGTTCACCATTGAATTATTTTCTTGCAATGCCAGCTGAAATGCAACTCATGAATGATGACCCAAGTGGGACTCGAACCCACAATCCTCAGTTCCGAAGGCTGATGCCTTCTCCATTAGGCCACTGGGCCTGGTTCACTGGTAAATCAAGAGGCATTGACAGACAGTCATAAACAAACTAAAAGCAATATCATGAAATTGGCAGTTCTATTCTAATTCTCCTGTCTACAGTGAAGTTATCATCGTTGAATTTCTTTCTTGCACTGCCAGCTTAAATGCAACGCTTGAAAGATGACCCAGGTGGGACTCGAACCCACAATCCTCAGCTCCGAAGGCTGATGCCTTACCCTTTAGGCCACTGGGCCCTGTTCCCTGGTGAACCCAGATGCATTGACACACAGTCATAAACAAACTAAAAGCGATATCATGACATTGCCAGTTCTATGCTAATTCTTTTGTCTACAATGAAGATATCGTCCTTGAATTTCTGTCTTGCACTGCCAGCTTAAATGCAACTCTTGAAAGATGACCCAGGTGGGATTCGAACCCAGAGTCATTGACAGACTGTCAGAAACAAACTAAACTGAAAGCAATATCATAAAATTTCCCGTTCTATGCTAATTCTTGGGGCTATAGTGTCATATTGAAGTTATCATCCTGAAATTTCTTGCATAGCCCACTTAAATGAAAGTCCTCAAAGATGACCCAGGTGGGACTTGATCCCACAATTCCCAGCTCCGGAGGCTGATGCCTTATCCATTAGGCCACTGGGCCTCGTTCACTGATGAATCAAGAAGCATTGACACACAGTCATAAACAAACTAAAAGCAATATCATGAAATTGCCAGTTCTATTCTAATTATTGTGTCTACAGTGAAGTTATCGTCTTTGAATTTCTTTCTTGCACTGCCAGCTTAAATGCAACACTTGAAAGATGACCCAGGTGGGACTCGAACCCACAATCCTCAGCTCCGAAGGCTGATGAATTATCCATTAGGCCACTGGGCCCTGTTCCCTGGTGAACCCAGATGCATTGACACACAGTCATAAACAAACTAAAAGCGATATCATGACATTGCCAGTTCTATGCTAATTCTTATTTCTACAATAAAGATATCGTCCTTGAATTTCTGTCTTGCACTGCCAGCTTAAATGCAACTCTTGAAAGATGACCCAGGTGGGATTCGAACCCAGAGTCATTGACAGACTGTCAGAAACAAACTAAACTGAAAGCAATATCATAAAATTTCCCGTTCTATGCTAATTCTTGGGGCTATAGTGTCATATTGAAGTTATCATCCTGAAATTTCTTGCATAGCCCACTTAAATGAAAGCCCTCAAAGATGACCCAGGTGGGACTTGAACCCATGTTCCGTTGGCAGTTCTATGCTAACTCTCATGTTCATTTTGTCACAGCTATTGTGTCTCCTTGCACTTATCATCCTGGTACCTGTTGCGCAGCCAACTTAAATCTAACCTCTCATTGACGACTCAGGTGGTAATTTAATTCACAACCCCCAGCTCCGAAGGTTGATGCCTTATTTATTAGACAACTGGACCTTTTCTCTGATTAAGCCTGAGGTATTCATTAACATTCTGATGCAAGCTAAATTGAAAGTTATTTCAAAAAATGCCAGTTCTGTGCTAATTCTTGTGTCTATAGTAAAAGTTCACCATTGAATTTCTTTCTTGCAATGCCAGCTGAAATGCAACTCTTGAATGATGACCCAAGTGGGACTCGAACCCACAATCCTCAGCTCCGAAGGCTGATGCCTTCTCCATTAGGCCACTGGGCCTGGTTCACTGGTAAATCAAGAGGCATTGACAGACAGTCATAAACAAATTAAAAGCAATATCATGAAATTGCCAGTTCTATTCTAATTCTTGTGTCTACAGTGAAGTTATCGTCCTTGAATTTCTTTCTTGCACTGCCAGCTTAAATGCAATGCTTGAAAGATGACCCAGGTGGGACTCGAACCCACAATCCTCAGCTCCGAAGGCTGATGCCTTATCCATTAGGCCACTGGGCCTCGTTCACTGGTGAACCCAGATGCATTGACACACAGTCATAAACAAACTAAAAGCGATATCATGACATTGCCAGTTCTATGCTAATTCTTATGTCTACAATGAAGATATCGTCCTTGAATTTCTGTCTTGCACTGCCAGCTTAAATGCAACTCTTGAAAGTTGACCCAGGTGGGATTCGAACCCAGAGTCATTGACAGACTGTCAGAAACAAACTAAACTGAAAGCAATATCATGAAATTGCCATTTCTATGCTAATTCTTGGGGCTATAGTGTCATATTGAAGTTATCATCCTGAAATTTCTTGCATAGCCCACTTAAATGAAAGCCCTCAAAGATGACCCAGGTGGGACTTGAACCCACAATTCCCAGCTCCGGAGGCTGATGCCTTATCCATTAGGCCACTGGTCCTCATTCACTGATGAATCAAGAGGCACTGACACACAGTCATAAACAAACTAAAAGCAATATCATGAAATTCCAAGTTCTATTCTAATTCTTGTGTCTACAGTGAAGTTATCGTCTTTGAATTTCTTTCTTGCACTGCCAGCTTAAATGCAACGCTTGAAAGATGACTCAGGTGGGACTCGAACCCACAATCCTCAGCTCCGAAGGCTGATGCCTTATCCATTAGGCCACTGGGCCCTGTTCACTGGCGAACCCAGAGGCATTGACACACAGTCATAAACAAACTAAAAGCGATATCATGACATTGGGATTCGAACCCAGAGTCATTGACAGACAGTCAGAAACAAACTAAACTGAAAGCAATATCATGAAATTGCCAGTTCTATGCTAATTCTTCGGGCTATAGTGTCATATTGAAGTTATCATCCTGAAATTTCTTGCATAGCCCACTTAAATGAAAGTCCTCAAAGATGACCCAGGTGGGACTTGAACCCATGTTCCGTTGGCAGTTCTATGCTAACTCTCATGTCCCTTTGTCACAGCTATTGTGTCTCCTTGCACTTATCATCCTGGTACCTGTTGCGCAGCCAACTTAAATCTAACCTCTCATTGACGACTCAGGTGGTAATTTAATTCACAACCCCCAGCTCCGAAGGTTGATGCCTTATTCATTAGACAACTGGACCTTTTCTCTGATTAAGCCTGAGGTATTCATTAACATTCTGATGCAAGCTAAATTGAAAGTTATTTCAAAAAATGCCAGTTCTGTGCTAATTCTTGTGTCTATAGTAAAAGTTCACCATTGAATTTCTTTCTTGCAATGCCAGCTGAAATGCAACTCATGAATGATGACCCAAGTGGGACTCGAACCCACAATCCTCAGCTCCGAAGGCTGATGCCTTCTCCATTAGGCCACTGGGCCTGGTTCACTGGTAAATCAAGAGGCATTGACAGACAGTCATAAACAAACTAAAAGCAATATCATGAAATTGCCAGTTCTATTCTAATTCTTGTGTCTACAGTGAAGTTATCGTCCTTGAATTTCTTTCTTGCACTGCCAGCTTAAATGCAATGCTTGAAAGATGACCCAGGTGGGACTCGAACCCACAATCCTCAGCTCCGAAGGCTGATGCCTTATCCATTAGGCCACTGGGCCTCATTCACTGGTGAACCCAGATGCATTGACACACAGTCATAAACAAACTAAAAGCGATATCATGACATTGCCAGTTCTATGCTAATTCTTATGTCTACAATGAAGATATCGTCCTTGAATTTCTGTCTTGCACTGCCAGCTTAAATGCAACTCTTGAAAGATGACCCAGGTGGGATTCGAACCCAGAGTCATTGACAGACTGTCAGAAACAAACTAAACTGAAAGCAATATCATAAAATTTCCCGTTCTATGCTAATTCTTGGGGCTATAGTGTCATATTGAAGTTATCATCCTGAAATTTCTTGCATAGCCCACTTAAATGGAAGCCCACAAAGATGACCCAGGTGGGACTTGATCCCACAATTCCCAGCTCCGGAGGCTGATGCCTTATCCATTAGGCCACTGGGCCTCATTCACTGATGAATCAAGAGGCATTGACACACAGTCATAAACAAACTAAAAGCAATATCATGAAATTGCCAGTTCTATTCTAATTATTGTGTCTACAGTGAAGTTATCGTCTTTGAATTTCTTTCTTGCACTGCCAGCTTAAATGCAACTCTTGAAAGATGACCCAGGTGGGATTCGAACCCAGAGTCATTGACAGACTGTCAGAAACAAACTAAACTGAAAGCAATATCATAAAGTTTCCCGTTCTATGCTAATTCTTGGGGCTATAGTGTCATATTGAAGTTATCATCCTGAAATTTCTTGCATAGCCCACTTAAATGAAAGCCCTCAAAGATGACCCAGGTGGGACTTGAACCCATGTTCCGTTGGCAGTTCTATGCTAACTCTCATGTTCCTTTGTCACAGCTATTGTGTCTCCTTGCACTTATCATCCTGGTACCTGTTGCGCAGCCAACCTAAATCTAACCTCTCATTGACGACTCAGGTGGTAATTTAATTCACAACCCCCAGCTCCGAAGGTTGATGCCTTATTTATTAGACAACTGGACCTTTTCTCTGATTAAGCCTGAGGTATTCATTAACATTCTGATGCAAGCTAAATTGAAAGTTATTTCAAAAAATGCCAGTTCTGTGCTAATTCTTGTGTCTATAGTAAAAGTTCACCATTGAATTTCTTTCTTGCAATGCCAGCTGAAATGCAACTCATGAATGATGACCCAAGTGGGACTCGAACCCACAATCCTCAGCTCCGAAGGCTGATGCCTTCTCCATTAGGCCACTGGGCCTGGTTCACTGGTAAATCAAGAGGCATTGACAGACAGTCATAAACAAAATAAAAGCAATATCATGAAATTGCCAGTTCTATTCTAATTCTTGTGTCTACAGTGAAGTTATCGTCTTTGAATTTCTTTCTTGCACTGCCAGCTTAAATGCAACGCTTGAAAGATGACCCAGGTGGGACTCGAACCCACAATCCTCAGCTCCGAAGGCTGATGCCTTATCCATTAGGCCACTGTGCCCTGTTCACTGGTAAACCCAGAGGCATTGACACACAGTCATAAACAAACTAAAAGCGATATCATGACATTGCCAGTTCTATGCTAATTCTTATGTCTACAATGAAGATATCGTCCTTGAATTTCTGTCTTGCACTGCCAGCTTAAATGCAACTCTTGAAAGATGACCCAGGTGGGATTTGAACCCAGAGTCATTGACAGACTGTCAGAAACAAACTAAACTGAAAGCAATATCATAAAATTTCCCATTCTATGCTAATTCTTGGGGCTATAGTGTCATATTGAAGTTATCATCCTGAAATTTCTTGCATAGCCCACTTAAATGAAAGCCCTCAAAAATGACCCAGGTGGGACTTGAACCCACAATTCCCAGCTCCAGAGGCTGATGCCTTATCCATTCACTGATGAGTCAAGAGGCATTGACACACAGTCATAAACAGACTAAAAGAAATATCATGAAATTGCCAGTTCTATTCTAATTCTTGTGTCTACAGTGAAGTTATCGTCTTTGAATTTCTTTCTTGCACTGCCAGCTTAAATGCAACGCTTGAAAGATGACCCAGGTGGGACTCGAACCAACAATCCTCAGCTCCGAAGGCTCATGCCTTATCCATTAGGCCACTGGGCCCTGTTCACTGGTGAACCCAGAGGCATTGACACACAGTCATAAACAAACTAAAAGCGATATCATGACATTGGGATTCGAACCCAGAGTCATTGACAGACAGTCAGAAACAAACTAAACTGAAAGCAATATCATGAAATTGCCAGTTCTATGCTAATTCTTGGGGCTATAGTGTCATATTGAAGTTATCATCCTGAAATTTCTTGCATAGCCCACTGAAATGAAAGCCCTGAAAGACGACCCAGGTTGGACTTGAACCCACAATTCCCAGCTCCTGAGGCTGATGCCTTATCCATTAGGACAACAGGCCACATCTGTTAGTGAACCCAGAGGCATTACAGAAAGTCTTATCCGAAGCTGATCTGAGTGAGATTTCAGAAAATTGCCTGTTCTATGATAATTCTCATGACTTGAACCCACAATCTTCAGCTCTGAAGGTTGATGCTTTATCCGTTTGGTCACTGGGTATTTTCCAACAAGCCCACACAGAGGCATTTACAGACCGTCTTATCCAAGCTGGTTATCGTCCTAGAATTTCTTCCTTGCACTGCCAACATAAACACCAACCTTGAAAGATGAACCCACAATCCTCAGCTCTGAAGACCGATGCATTAGGCCACTGGGCCTTGTTCACTGGTGAACCCAGAGGCATTGACAGACAGTCAGAAACAAACTAAACTGAAAGAGTTTTCATGAAATTGCTAGTTCTCATGTTCCGTTGGCAGTTCTATGCTAACTCTCATGTTCCTTTGTCACAGCTATTGTGTCTCCTTGCACTTATCATCCTGGTACCTGTTGCGCAGCCAACTTAAATCTAACCTCTCATTGACGACTCAGGTGGTAATTTAATTCACAACCCCCAGCTCCGAAGGTTGATGCCTTATTTATTAGACAACTGGACCTTTTCTCTGATTAAGCCTGAGGTATTCATTAACATTCTGATGCAAGCTAAATTGAAAGTTATTTCAAAAAATGCCAGTTCTGTGCTAATTCTTGTGTCTATAGTAAAAGTTCACCATTGAATTTCTTTCTTGCAATGCCAGCTGAAATGCAACTCATGAATGATGACCCAAGTGGGACTCAAACCCACAATCCTCAGCTCCGAAGGCTGATGCCTTCTCCATTAGGCCACTGGGCCTGGTTCACTGGTAAATCAAGAGGCATTGACAGACAGTCATAAACAAACTAAAAGCAATATCATGAAATTGCCAGTTCTATTCTAATGTCTACAGTGAAGTTATCGTCCTTGAATTTCTTTCTTGCACTGCCAGCTTAAATGCAATGCTTGACAGATGACCCAGGTGGGACTCGAACCCACAATCCTCAGCTCCGAAGGCTGATGCCTTATCCATTAGGCCACTGGGCCTCGTTCACTGGTGAACCCAGATGCAATGACACACAGTCATAAACAAACTAAAAGCGATATCATGACATTGCCAGTTCTATGCTAATTCTTATGTCTACAATGAAGATATCGTCCTTGAATTTCTGTCTTGCACTGCCAGCTTAAATGCAAATCTTGAAAGATGACCCAGGTGGGATTCGAACCCAGAGTCATTGACAGACTGTCAGAAACAAACTAAACTGAAAGCAATATCATAAAATTTACCGTTCTATGCTAATTCTTGGGGCTATAGTGTCATATTAAAGTTATCATCCTGAAATTTCTTGCATAGCCCACTTAAATGAAAGCCCTCAAAGATGACCCAGGTGGGACTTGAACCCACAATTCCCAGCTCCGGAGGCTGATGCCTTATCCATTAGGCCACTGGGCCTCATTCACTGATGAATCAAGAGGCATTGACACACAGTCATAAACAAACTAAAAGCAATATCATGAAATTGCCAGTTCTATTCTAATGTCTACAGTGAAGTTATCGTCTTTGAATTTCTTTCTTGCACTGCCAGCTTAAATGCAACGCTTGAAAGATGACCCAGGTGGGACTCGAACCCACAATCCTCAGCTCCGAAGGCTGATGCCTTATTCATTAGGCCACTGGGCCCTGTTCCCTGGTGAACCCAGATGCATTGACACACAGTCATAAACAAACTAAAAGCGATATCATGACATTGCCAGTTCTATGCTAATTCTTATGTCTACAATGAAGATATCGTCCTTGAATTTCTGTCTTGCACTGCCAACTTAAATGCAACTCTTGAAAGATGACCCAGGTGGGATTCGAACCCAGAGTCATTGACAGACTGTCAGAAACAAACTAAACTGAAAGCAATATCATAAAATTTCCCGTTCTATGCTAATTCTTGGGGCTATAGTGTCATATTGAAGTTATCATCCTGAAATTTCTTGCATAGCCCACTTAAATGAAAGTCCTCAAAGATGACCCAGGTGGGACTTGATCCCACAATTCCCAGCTCCGGAGGCTGAAGCCTTATTCATTAGGCCACTGGGCCTCATTCACTGATGAATCAAGAGGCATTGACACACAGTCATAAACAAACTAAAAGCAATATCATGAAATTGCCAGTTCTATTCTAATTATTGTGTCTACAGTGAAGTTATCGTCTTTGAATTTCTTTCTTGCACTGCCAGCTTAAATGCAACGCTTGAAAGATGACCCAGGTGGGACTCGAACCCACAATCCTCAGCTCCGAAGGCTGATGCCTTATCCATTAGGCCACTGGGCCCTGTTCCCTGGTTGAACCCAGATGCATTGACACACAGTCATAAACAAACTAAAAGCGATATCATGACATTGCCAGTTCTATGCTAATTCTTATGTCTACAATGAAGATATCGTCCTTGAATTTCTGTTTTGCACTGCCAGCTTAAATGCAACTCTTGAAAGATGACCCAGGTGGGATTCGAACCCAGAGTCATTGACAGACTGTCAGAAACAAACTAAACTGAAAGCAATATCATAAAATTTCCCGTTCTATGCTAATTCTTGGGGCTATAGTGTCATATTGAAGTTATCATCCTGAAATTTCTTGCATAGCCCACTTAAATGAAAGCCCTCAAAGATGACCCAGGTGGGACTTGAACCCATGTTCCGTTGGCAGTTCTATGCTAACTCTCATGTTCCTTTGTCACAGCTATTGTGTCTCCTTGCACTTATCATCCTGGTACCTGTTGCGCAGCCAACTTAAATCTAACCTCTCATTGACGACTCAGGTGGTAATTTAATTCACAACCCCCAGCTCCGAAGGTTGATGCCTTATTTATTAGACAACTGGACCTTTTCTCTGATTAAGCCTGAGGTATTCATTAACATTCTGATGCAAGCTAAATTGAAAGTTATTTCAAAAAATGGCAGTTATGTGCTAATTCTTGTGTCTATAGTAAAAGTTCACCATTGAATTTCTTTCTTGCAATGCCAGCTGAAATGCAACTCATGAATGATGACCCAAGTGGGACTCGAACCCACAATCCTCAGCTCCGAAGGCTGATGCCTTCTCCATTAGGCCACTGGGCCTGGTTCACTGGTAAATCAAGAGGCATTGACAGACAGTCATAAACAAACTAAAAGCAATATCATGAAATATCTATTCTAATTCTTGTGTCTACAGTGAAGTTATCGTCCTTGAATTTCTTTCTTGCACTGCCAGCTTAAATGCAATGCTTGAAAGATGACCCAGGTGGGACTCGAACCCACAATCCTCAGCTCCGAAGGCTGATGCCTTATCCATTAGGCCACTGGGCCTCGTTCACTGGTGAACCCAGATGCATTGACACACAGTCATAAACAAACTAAAAGCGATATCATGACATTGCCAGTTATATGCTAATTCTTATGTCTACAATGAAGATATCGTCCTTGAATTTCTGTCTTGCACTGCCAGCTTAAATGCAACTCTTGAAAGATGATCCAGGTGGGATTCGAACCCAGAGTCATTGACAGACTGTCAGAAACAAACTAAACTGAAAGCAATATAATAAAATTTCCCGTTCTATGCTAATTCTTGGGGCTATAGTGTCATATTGAAGTTATCATCCTGAAATTTCTTGCATAGCCCACTTAAATGGAAGCCCACAAAGATGACCCAGGTGGGACTTGATCCCACAATTCCCAGCTCCGGAGGCTGATGCCTTATCCATTAAGCCACTGGGCCTCATTCACTGATGAATCAAGAGGCATTGACACACAGTCATAAACAAACTAAAAGCAATATCATGAAATTGCCAGTTCTATTCTAATTATTGTGTCTACAGTGAAGTTATCGTCTTTGAATTTCTTTCTTGCACTGCCAGCTTAAATGCAACGCTTGAAAGATGACCCAGGTGGGACTCGAACCCACAATCCTCAGCTCCGAAGGCTGATGCCTTATCCATTAGGCCACTGGGCCCTGTTCCCTGGTGAACCCAGATGCATTGACACACAGTCATAAACAAACTAAAAGCGATATCATGACATTGCCAGTTCTATGCTAATTCTTATGTCTACAATGAAGATATCGTCCTTGAATTTCTGTCTTGCACTGCCAGCTTAAATGCAACTCTTGAAAGATGACCCAGGTGGGATTCGAACCCAGAGTCATTGACAGACTGTCAGAAACAAACTAAACTGAAAGCAATATCATAAAATTTCCCGTTCTATGCTAATTCTTGGGGCTATAGTGTCATATTGAAGTTATCATCCTGAAATTTCTTGCATAGCCCACTTAAATGAAAGCCCTCAAAGATGACCCAGGTGGGACTTGAACCCATGTTCCATTGGCAGTTCTATGCTAACTCTCATGTTCCTTTGTCACAGCTATTGTGTCTCCTTGCACTTATCATCCTGGTACCTGTTGCGCAGCCAACCTAAATCTAACCTCTCATTGACGACTCAGGTGGTAATTTAATTCACAACCCCCAGCTCCGAAAGTTGATGCCTTATTTATTAGACAACTGGACCTTTTCTCTGATTAAGCCTGAGGTATTCATTAACATTCTGATGCAAGCTAAATTGAAAGTTATTTAAAAAAATGCCAGTTCTGTGCTAATTCTTGTGTCTATAGTAAAAGTTCACCATTGAATTTCTTTCTTGCAATGCCAGCTGAAATGCAACTCATGAATGATGACCCAAGTGGGACTCGAACCCACAATCCTCAGCTCCGAAGGCTGATGCCTTCTCCATTAGGCCACTGGGCCTGGTTCACTGGTAAATCAAGAGGCATTGACAGACAGTCATAAACAAAATAAAAGCAATATCATGAAATTGCCAGTTCTATTCTAATTCTTGTGTCTACAGTGAAGTTATTGTCTTTGAATTTCTTTCTTGCACTGCCAGCTTAAATGCAACGCTTGAAAGATGACCCAGGTGGGACTCGAACCCACAATCCTCAGCTCCGAAGGCTGATGCCTTATTCATTAGGCCACTGGGCCCTGTTCCCTGGTGAACCCAGATGCATTGACACACAGTCATAAACAAACTAAAAGCGATATCATGACATTGCCAGTTCTATGCTAATTCTTATGTCTACAATGAAGATATCGTCCTTGAATTTCTGTCTTGCACTGCCAACTTAAATGCAACTCTTGAAAGATGACCCAGGTGGGATTCGAACCCAGAGTCATTGACAGACTGTCAGAAACAAACTAAACTGAAAGCAATATCATAAAATTTCCCGTTCTATGCTAATTCTTGGGGCTATAGTGTCATATTGAAGTTATCATCCTGAAATTTCTTGCATAGCCCACTTAAATGAAAGTCCTCAAAGATGACCCAGGTGGGACTTGATCCCACAATTCCCAGCTCCGGAGGCTGAAGCCTTATTCATTAGGCCACTGGGCCTCATTCACTGATGAATCAAGAGGCATTGACACACAGTCATAAACAAACTAAAAGCAATATCATGAAATTGCCAGTTCTATTCTAATTATTGTGTCTACAGTGAAGTTATCGTCTTTGAATTTCTTTCTTGCACTGCCAGCTTAAATGCAACGCTTGAAAGATGACCCAGGTGGGACTCGAACCCACAATCCTCAGCTCCGAAGGCTGATGCCTTATCCATTAGGCCACTGGGCCCTGTTCCCTGGTTGAACCCAGATGCATTGACACACAGTCATAAACAAACTAAAAGCGATATCATGACATTGCCAGTTCTATGCTAATTCTTATGTCTACAATGAAGATATCGTCCTTGAATTTCTGTTTTGCACTGCCAGCTTAAATGCAACTCTTGAAAGATGACCCAGGTGGGATTCGAACCCAGAGTCATTGACAGACTGTCAGAAACAAACTAAACTGAAAGCAATATCATAAAATTTCCCGTTCTATGCTAATTCTTGGGGCTATAGTGTCATATTGAAGTTATCATCCTGAAATTTCTTGCATAGCCCACTTAAATGAAAGCCCTCAAAGATGACCCAGGTGGGACTTGAACCCATGTTCCGTTGGCAGTTCTATGCTAACTCTCATGTTCCTTTGTCACAGCTATTGTGTCTCCTTGCACTTATCATCCTGGTACCTGTTGCGCAGCCAACTTAAATCTAACCTCTCATTGACGACTCAGGTGGTAATTTAATTCACAACCCCCAGCTCCGAAGGTTGATGCCTTATTTATTAGACAACTGGACCTTTTCTCTGATTAAGCCTGAGGTATTCATTAACATTCTGATGCAAGCTAAATTGAAAGTTATTTCAAAAAATGGCAGTTATGTGCTAATTCTTGTGTCTATAGTAAAAGTTCACCATTGAATTTCTTTCTTGCAATGCCAGCTGAAATGCAACTCATGAATGATGACCCAAGTGGGACTCGAACCCACAATCCTCAGCTCCGAAGGCTGATGCCTTCTCCATTAGGCCACTGGGCCTGGTTCACTGGTAAATCAAGAGGCATTGACAGACAGTCATAAACAAACTAAAAGCAATATCATGAAATATCTATTCTAATTCTTGTGTCTACAGTGAAGTTATCGTCCTTGAATTTCTTTCTTGCACTGCCAGCTTAAATGCAATGCTTGAAAGATGACCCAGGTGGGACTCGAACCCACAATCCTCAGCTCCGAAGGCTGATGCCTTATCCATTAGGCCACTGGGCCTCGTTCACTGGTGAACCCAGATGCATTGACACACAGTCATAAACAAACTAAAAGCGATATCATGACATTGCCAGTTATATGCTAATTCTTATGTCTACAATGAAGATATCGTCCTTGAATTTCTGTCTTGCACTGCCAGCTTAAATGCAACTCTTGAAAGATGATCCAGGTGGGATTCGAACCCAGAGTCATTGACAGACTGTCAGAAACAAACTAAACTGAAAGCAATATAATAAAATTTCCCGTTCTATGCTAATTCTTGGGGCTATAGTGTCATATTGAAGTTATCATCCTGAAATTTCTTGCATAGCCCACTTAAATGGAAGCCCACAAAGATGACCCAGGTGGGACTTGATCCCACAATTCCCAGCTCCGGAGGCTGATGCCTTATCCATTAAGCCACTGGGCCTCATTCACTGATGAATCAAGAGGCATTGACACACAGTCATAAACAAACTAAAAGCAATATCATGAAATTGCCAGTTCTATTCTAATTATTGTGTCTACAGTGAAGTTATCGTCTTTGAATTTCTTTCTTGCACTGCCAGCTTAAATGCAACGCTTGAAAGATGACCCAGGTGGGACTCGAACCCACAATCCTCAGCTCCGAAGGCTGATGCCTTATCCATTAGGCCACTGGGCCCTGTTCCCTGGTGAACCCAGATGCATTGACACACAGTCATAAACAAACTAAAAGCGATATCATGACATTGCCAGTTCTATGCTAATTCTTATGTCTACAATGAAGATATCGTCCTTGAATTTCTGTCTTGCACTGCCAGCTTAAATGCAACTCTTGAAAGATGACCCAGGTGGGATTCGAACCCAGAGTCATTGACAGACTGTCAGAAACAAACTAAACTGAAAGCAATATCATAAAATTTCCCGTTCTATGCTAATTCTTGGGGCTATAGTGTCATATTGAAGTTATCATCCTGAAATTTCTTGCATAGCCCACTTAAATGAAAGCCCTCAAAGATGACCCAGGTGGGACTTGAACCCATGTTCCATTGGCAGTTCTATGCTAACTCTCATGTTCCTTTGTCACAGCTATTGTGTCTCCTTGCACTTATCATCCTGGTACCTGTTGCGCAGCCAACCTAAATCTAACCTCTCATTGACGACTCAGGTGGTAATTTAATTCACAACCCCCAGCTCCGAAAGTTGATGCCTTATTTATTAGACAACTGGACCTTTTCTCTGATTAAGCCTGAGGTATTCATTAACATTCTGATGCAAGCTAAATTGAAAGTTATTTAAAAAAATGCCAGTTCTGTGCTAATTCTTGTGTCTATAGTAAAAGTTCACCATTGAATTTCTTTCTTGCAATGCCAGCTGAAATGCAACTCATGAATGATGACCCAAGTGGGACTCGAACCCACAATCCTCAGCTCCGAAGGCTGATGCCTTCTCCATTAGGCCACTGGGCCTGGTTCACTGGTAAATCAAGAGGCATTGACAGACAGTCATAAACAAAATAAAAGCAATATCATGAAATTGCCAGTTCTATTCTAATTCTTGTGTCTACAGTGAAGTTATTGTCTTTGAATTTCTTTCTTGCACTGCCAGCTTAAATGCAACGCTTGAAAGATGACCCAGGTGGGACTCGAACCCACAATCCTCAGCTCCGAAGGCTGATGCCTTATCCATTAGGCCACTGGTAAACCCAGAGGCATTGACACACAGTCATAAACAAACTAAAAGCGATATCATGACATTGCCAGTTCTATGCTAATTCTTATGTCTACAATGAAGATATCGTCCTTGAATTTCTGTCTTGCACTGCCAGCTTAAATGCAACTCTTGAAAGATGACCCAGGTGGGATTTGAACCGAGAGTCATTGACAGACTGTCAGAAACAAACTAAACTGAAAGCAATATCATAAAATTTCCCATTCTATGCTAATTCTTGGGGCTATAGTGTCATATTGAAGTTATCATCCTGAAATTTCTTGCATAGCCCACTTAAATGAAAGCCCTCAAAAATGACCCAGGTAGGACTTGAACCCACAATTCCCAGCTCCGAAGGCTCATGCCTTATCCATTAGGCCACTGGGCCCTGTTCACTGGTGAACCCAGAGGCATTGACAGACAGTCATAAACAAACTAAAAGCGATATCATGACATTGGGATTCGAACCCAGAGTCATTGACAGACAGTCAGAAACAAACTAAACTGAAAGCAATATCATGAAATTGCCAGTTCTATGCTAATTCTTGGGGCTATAGTGTCATATTGAAGTTATCATCCTGAAATTTCTTGCATAGCCCACTGAAATGAAAGCCCTGAAAGACGACCCAGGTTGGACTTGAACCCACAATTCCCAGCTCCTGAGGCTGATGCCTTATCCATTAGGCCAACAGGCCACATCAGTTAGTAAACCCAGAGGCATTACAGAAAGTCTTATCCGAAGCTGATCTGAGTGAGATTTCAGAAAATTGCCTGTTCTATGATAATTCTCATGACTTGAACCCACAATCTTCAGCTCTGAAGGTTGATGCTTTATCCGTTTGGTCACTGGGTATTTTCCAACAAGCCCACACAGAGGCATTTACAGACCGTCTTATCCAAGCTGGTTATCGTCCTAGAATTTCTTCCTTGCACTGCCAACATAAACACCAACCTTGAAAGATGAACCCACAATCCTCAGCTCTGAAGACCGATGCATTAGGCCACTGGGCCTTGTTCACTGGTGAACCCAGAGGCATTGACAGACAGTCAGAAACAAACTAAACTGAAAGAGTTTTCATGAAATTGCTAGTTCTCATGTTCCGTTGGCAGTTCTATGCTAACTCTCATGTTCCTTTGTCACAGCTATTGTGTCTCCTTGCACTTATCATCCTGGTACCTGTTGCGCAGCCAACTTAAATCTAACCTCTCATTGACGACTCAGGTGGTAATTTAATTCACAACCCCCAGCTCCGAAGGTTGATGCCTTATTTATTAGACAACTGGACCTTTTCTCTGATTAAGCCTGAGGTATTCATTAACATTCTGATGCAAGCTAAATTGAAAGTTATTTCAAAAAATGCCAGTTCTGTGCTAATTCTTGTGTCTATAGTAAAAGTTCACCATTGAATTTCTTTCTTGCAATGCCAGCTGAAATGCAACTCATGAATGATGACCCAAGTGGGACTCAAACCCACAATCCTCAGCTCCGAAGGCTGATGCCTTCTCCATTAGGCCACTGGGCCTGGTTCACTGGTAAATCAAGAGGCATTGACAGACAGTCATAAACAAACTAAAAGCAATATCATGAAATTGCCAGTTCTATTCTAATGTCTACAGTGAAGTTATCGTCCTTGAATTTCTTTCTTGCACTGCCAGCTTAAATGCAATGCTTGAAAGATGACCCAGGTGGGACTCGAACCCATAATCCTCAGCTCCGAAGGCTGATGCCTTATCCATTAGGCCACTGGGCCTCGTTCACTGGTGAGCCCAGATGCATTGACACACAGTCATAAACAAACTAAAAGCGATATCATGACATTGCCAGTTCTATGCTAATTCTTATGTCTACAATGAAGATATCGTCCTCGAATTTCTGTCTTGCACTGCCAGCTTAAATGCAAATCTTGAAAGATGACCCAGGTGGGATTCGAACCCAGAGTCATTGACAGACTGTCAGAAACAAACTAAACTGAAAGCAATATCATAAAATTTCCCGTTCTATGCTAATTCTTGGGGCTATAGTGTCATATTAAAGTTATCATCCTGAAATTTCTTGCATAGCCCACTTAAATGAAAGCCCTCAAAGATGACCCAGGTGGGACTTGAACCCATGTTCCGTTGGCAGTTCTATGCTAACTCTCATGTTCCTTTGTCACAGCTATTGTGTCTCCTTGCACTTATCATCCTGGTACCTGTTGCGCAGCCAACTTAAATCTAACCTCTCATTGACGACTCAGGTGGTAATTTAATTCACAACCCCCAGCTCCGAAGGTTGATGCCTTATTTATTAGACAACTGGACCTTTTCTCTGATTAAGCCTGAGGTATTCATTAACATTCTGATGCAAGCTAAATTGAAAGTTATTTCAAAAAATGCCAGTTCTGTGCTAATTCTTGTGTCTATAGTAAAAGTTCACCATTGAATTTCTTTCTTGCAATGCCAGCTGAAATGCAACTCATGAATGATGACCCAAGTGGGACTCGAACCCACAATCTTCAGCTCCGAAGGCTGATGCCTTCTCCATTAGGCCACTGGGACTGGTTCACTGGTAAATCAAGAGGCATTGACAGACAGTCATAAACAAACTAAAAGCAATATCATGAAATTGCCAGTTCTATTCTAATTATTGTGTCTACAGTGAAGTTATCGTCCTTGAATTTCTTTCTTGCACTGCCAGCTTAAATGCAATGCTTGAAAGATGACCCAGGTGGGACTCGAACCCACAATCCTCAGCTCCGAAGGCTGATGCCTTATCCATTAGGCCACTGGGCCTCGTTCACTGGTGAACCCAGATGCATTGACACACAGTCATAAACAAACTAAAAGCGATATCATGACATTGCCAGTTCTATGCTAATTCTTATGTCTACAATGAAGATATCGTCCTTGAATTTCTGTCTTGCACTGCCAGCTTAAATGCAAATCTTGAAAGATGACCCAGGTGGGATTCGAACCAAGAGTCATTGACAGACTGTCAGAAACAAACTAAACTGAAAGCAATATCATAAAATTTCCCGTTCTATGCTAATTCTTGGGGCTATAGTGTCATATTAAAGTTATCATCCTGAAATTTCTTGCATAGCCCACTTAAATGAAAGCCCTCAAAGATGACCCAGGTGGGACTTGAACCCATGTTCCGTTGGCAGTTCTATGCTAACTCTCATGTTCCTTTGTCACAGCTATTGTGTCTCCTTGCACTTATCATTCTGGTACCTGTTGCGCAGCCAACTTAAATCTAACCTCTCATTGACGACTCAGGTGGTAATTTAATTCACAACCCCCAGCTCCGAAGGTTGATGCCTTATTTATTAGACAACTGGACCTTTTCTCTGATTAAGCCTGAGGTATTCATTAACATTCTGATGCAAGCTAAATTGAAAGTTATTTAAAAAAAATGCCAGTTCTGTGCTAATTCTTGTGTCTATAGTAAAAGTTCACCATTGAATTTCTTTCTTGCAATGCCAGCTGAAATGCAACTCATGAATGATGACCCAAGTGGGACTCGAACCCACAATCTTCAGCTCCGAAGGCTGATGCCTTCTCCATTAGGCCACTGGGACTGGTTCACTGGTAAATCAAGAGGCATTGACAGACAGTCATAAACAAACTAAAAGCAATATCTTGAAATTGCCAGTTCTATTCTAATTCTTGTGTCTACAGTGAAGTTATCGTCTTTGAATTTCTTTCTTGCACTGCCAGCTTAAATGCAACGCTTGAAAGATGACCCAGGTGGGACTCGAACCCACAATCCTCAGCTCCGAAGGCTGATGCCTTATCCATTAGGCCACTGGGCCTCGTTCACTGGTGAACCCAAAGGCATTGACACACAGTCATAAACAAACTAAAAGCGATATCATGACATTGCCAGTTCTATGCTAATTCTTATGTCTACAATGAAGATATCGTCCGTGAATTTCTGTCTTGCACTGCCAGCTTAAATGCAACTCTTGAAAGATGACCCAGGTGGGATTCGAACCCAGAGTCATTGACAGACTGTCAGAAACAAACTAAACTGAAAGCAATATCATAAAATTTCCCATTCTATGCTAATTCTTGGGGCTATAGTGTCATATTGAAGTTATCATCCTGAAATTTCTTGCATAGCCCACTGAAATGAAAGCCCTGAAAGACGACCCAGGTGGGACTTGAACCCACAATTCCCAGCTCCTGAGGCTGATGCCTTATCCATTAGGCCAACAGGCCACATCTGTTAGTGAACCCAGAGGCATTACAGAAAGTCTTATCCGAAGCTGATCTGAGTGAGATTTCAGAAAATTGCCTGTTCTATGATAATTCTCATGACTTGAACCCACAATCTTCAGCTCTGAAGGTTGATGCTTTATCCGTTTGGTCACTGGGTATTTTCCAACAAGCCCACACAGAGGCATTTACAGACCGTCTTATTCAAGCTGAACTGAGTGAGTTTTCAGAAATTTGCCAATTTTATGATTAATCTTGTGGCTATAGTGTCATATTGACATTATCGTCCTAGAATTTTTTCCTTGCACTGCCAACATAAACACCAACCTTGAAAGATGAACCCACAATCCTCAGCTCTGAAGACCGATGCATTAGGCCACTGGGCCTTGTTCACTGGTGAACCCAGAGGCATTGACAGACAGTCAGAAACAAACTAAACTGAAAGAGTTTTCATGAAATTGCTAGTTCTCATGTTCCGTTGGCAGTTCTATGCTAACTCTCATGTTCCTTTGTCACAGCTATTGTGTCTCCTTGCACTTATCATCCTGGTACCTGTTGCGCAGCCAACTTAAATCTAACCTCTCATTGACGACTCAGGTGGTAATTTAATTCACAACCCCCAGCTCCGAAGGTTGATGCCTTATTTATTAGACAACTGGACCTTTTCTCTGATTAAGCCTGAGGTATTCATTAACATTCTGATGCAAGCTAAATTGAAAGTTATTTCAAAAAATGCCAGTTCTGTGCTAATTCTTGTGTCTATAGTAAAAGTTCACCATTGCAATTCTTTCTTGCAATGCCAGCTGAAATGCAACTCTTGAATGATGACCCAAGTGGGACTCGAACCCACAATCCTCAGCTCCGAAGGCTGATGCCTTCTCCATTAGGCCACTGGGCCTGGTTCATTGGTAAATCAAGAGGCATTGACAGACAGTCATAAACAAACTAAAAGCAATATCATGAAATTGCCAGTTCTATTCTAATACTTGTGTCTACAGTGAAGTTATCGTCTTTGAATTTCTTTCTTGCACTGCCAGCTTAAATGCAACGCTTGAAAGATGACCCAGGTGGGACTCGAACCCACAATCCTCAGCTCCGAAGGCTGATGCCTTATCTATTAGGCCACTGGGCCCTGTTCACTGGTGAACCCAGAGGCATTGACACACAGTCATAAACAAACTAAAAGCGATATCATGACATTGCCAGTTCTATGCTAATTCTTATGTCTACAATGAAGATATCGTCCTTGAATTTCTGTCTTGCACTGCCAGCTTAAATGCAACTCTTGAAAGATGACCCAGGTGGGATTCGAACCCAGAGTCATTGACAGACTGTCAGAAACAAACTAAACTGAAAGCAATATCATAAAATTTCCCATTCTATGCTAATTCTTGGGGCTATAGTGTCATATTGAAGTTATCATCCTGAAATTTCTTGCATAGCCCACTGAAATGAAAGCCCTGAAAGACGACCCAGGTGGGACTTGAACCCACAATTCCCAGCTCCTGAGGCTGATGCCTTATCCATTAGGCCAACAGGCCACATCTGTTAGTGAACCCAGAGGCATTACAGAAAGTCTTATCCGAAGCTGATCTGAGTGAGATTTCAGAAAATTGCCTGTTCTATGATAATTCTCATGACTTGAACCCACAATCTTCAGCTCTGAAGGTTGATGCTTTATCCGTTTGGTCACTGGGTATTTTCCAACAAGCCCACACAGAGGCATTTACAGACCGTCTTATCCAAGCTGGTTATCGTCCTAGAATTTCTTCCTTGCACTGCCAACATAAACACCAACCTTGAAAGATGAACCCACAATCCTCAGCTCTGAAGACCGATGCATTAGGCCACTGGGCCTTGTTCACTGGTGAACCCAGAGGCATTGACAGACAGTCAGAAACAAACTAAACTGAAAGAGTTTTCATGAAATTGCTAGTTCTCATGTTCCGTTGGCAGTTCTATGCTAACTCTCATGTTCCTTTGTCACAGCTATTGTGTCTCCTTGCACTTATCATCCTGGTACCTGTTGCGCAGCCAACTTAAATCTAACCTCTCATTGACGACTCAGGTGGTAATTTAATTCACAACCCCCAGCTCCGAAGGTTGATGCCTTATTTATTAGACAACTGGACCTTTTCTCTGATTAAGCCTGAGGTATTCATTAACATTCTGATGCAAGCTAAATTGAAAGTTATTTCAAAAAATGCCAGTTCTGTGCTAATTCTTGTGTCTATAGTAAAAGTTCACCATTGAATTTCTTTCTTGCAATGCCAGCTGAAATGCAACTCATGAATGATGACCCAGGTGGGACTCGAACCCACAATCCTCAGCTCCGAAGGCTGATGCCTTATCCATTAGGCCACTGGGCCTCGTTCACTGGTGAACCCAGATGCATTGACACACAGTCATAAACAAACTAAAAGCGATATCATGACATTGCCAGTTCTATGCTAATTCTTATGTCTACAATGAAGATATCGTCCTTGAATTTCTGTCTTGCACTGCCAGCTTAAATGCAACTCTTGAAAGATGACCCAGGTGGGATTCGAACCCAGAGTCATTGACAGACTGTCAGAAACAAACTAAACTGAAAGCAATATCATAAAATTTCCCGTTCTATGCTAATTCTTGGGGCTATAGTGTCATATTGAAGTTATCATCCTGAAATTTCTTGCATAGCCCACTTAAATGAAAGTCCTCAAAGATGACCCAGGTGGGACTTGATCCCACAATTCCCAGCTCCGGAGGCTGAAGCTTTATCCATTAGGCCACTGGGCCTCCTTCACTGATGAATCAAGAGGCATTGACACACAGTCATAAACAAACTAAAAGCAATATCATGAAATTGCCAGTTCTATTCTAATTATTGTGTCTACAGTGAAGTTATCGTCTTTGAATTTCTTTCTTGCACTGCCAGCTTAAATGCAACGCTTGAAAGATGACCCAGGTGGGACTCGAACCCACAATCCTAAGCTCCGAAGGCTGATGCCTTATCCATTAGGCCACTGGGCCCTGTTCCCTGCTGAACCCAGATGCATTGACACACAGTCATAAACAAACTAAAAGCGATATCATGACATTGCCAGTTCTATGCTAATTCTTATGTCTACAATGAAGATATCGTCCTTGAATTTCTGTCTTGCACTGCCAGCTTAAATGCAACTCTTGAAAGATGACCCAGGTGGCATTCGAACCCAGAGTCATTGACAGACTGTCAGAAACAAACTAAACTGAAAGCAATATCATAAAATTTCCCGTTCTATGCTAATTCTTGGGGCTATAGTGTCATATTGAAGTTATCATCCTGAAATTTCTTGCATAGCCCACTTAAATGAAAGCCCTCAAAGATGACCCAGGTGGGACTTGAACCCATGTTCCGTTGGCAGTTCTATGCTAACTCTCATGTTCCTTTGTCACAGCTATTGTGTCTCCTTGCACTTATCATCCTGGTACCTGTTGCGCAGCCAACTTAAATCTAACCTCTCATTGACGACTCAGGTGGTAATTTAATTCACAACCCCCAGCTCCGAAGGTTGATGCCTTATTTATTAGACAACTGGACCTTTTCTCTGATTAAGCCTGAGGTATTCATTAACATTCTGATGCAAGCTAAATTGAAAGTTATTTCAAAAAATGCCAGTTCTCTGCTAATTCTTGTGTCTATAGTAAAAGTTCACCATTGAATTTCTTTCTTGCAATGCCAGCTGAAATGCAACTCATGAATGATGACCCAAGTGGGACTCGAACCCACAATCCTCAGCTCCGAAGGCTGATGCCTTCTCCATTAGGCCACTGGGCCTGGTTCACTGGTAAATCAAGAGGCATTGACAGACAGTCATAAACAAACTAAAAGCAATATCATGAAATTGCCAGTTCTATTCTAATTCTTGTGTCTACAGTGAAGTTATCGTCCTTGAATTTCTTTCTTGCACTGCCAGCTTAAATGCAATGCTTGAAAGATGACCCAGGTGGAACTCGAACCCACAATCCTCAGCTCCGAAGGCTGATGCCTTATCCATTAGGCCACTGGGCCCTGTTCCCTGGTGAACCCAGATGCATTGACACACAGTCATAAACAAACTAAAAGCGATATCATGACATTGCCAGTTCTATGCTAATTCTTATGTCTACAATGAAGATATCGTCCTTGATTTTCTGTCTTGCACTGCCAGCTTAAATGCAACTCTTGAAAGATGACCCAGGTGGGATTCGAACCCAGAGTCATTGACAGACTGTCAGAAACAAACTAAACTGAAAGCAATATCATAAAATTTCCCGTTCTATGCTAATTCTTGGGGCTATAGTGTCATATTGAAGTTATCATCCTGAAATTTCTTGCATAGCCCACTTAAATGAAAGCCCTCAAAGATGACCCAGGTGGGACTTGAACCCATGTTCCGTTGGCAGTTCTATGCTAACTCTCATGTTCCTTTGTCACAGCTATTGTGTCTCCTTGCACTTATCATCCTGGTACCTGTTGCGCAGCCAACTTAAATCTAACCTCTCATTGACGACTCAGGTGGTAATTTAATTCACAACCCCCAGCTCCGAAGGTTGACGCCTTATTTATTAGACAACTTGACCTTTTCTCTGATTAAGCCTGAGGTATTCATTAACATTCTGATGCAAGCTAAATTGAAAGTTATTTCAAAAAATGCCAGTTCTGTGCTAATTCTTGTGTCTATAGTAAAAGTTCACCATTGAATTTCTTTCTTGCAATGCCAGCTGAAATGCAACTCATGAATGATGACCCAAGTGGGACTCGAACCCAGAATCCTCAGCTCCGAAGGCTGATGCCTTCTCCATTAGGCCACTGGGCCTGGTTCACTGGTAAATCAAGAGGCATTGACAGACAGTCATAAACAAAATAAAAGCAATATCATGAAATTGCCAGTTCTATTCTAATTCTTGTGTCTACAGTGAAGTTATCGTCTTTGAATTTCTTTCTTGCACTGCCAGCTTAAATGCAACGCTTGAAAGATGACCCAGGTGGGACTCGAACCCACAATCCTCAGCTCCGAAGGCTGATGCCTTATCCATTAGGCCACTGTGCCCTGTTCACTGGTAAACCCAGAGGCATTGACACACAGTCATAAACAAACTAAAAGCGATATCATGACATTGCCAGTTCTATGCTAATTCTTATGTCTACAATGAAGATATCGTCCTTGAATTTCTGTCTTGCACTGCCAGCTTAAATGCAACTCTTGAAAGATGACCCAGGTGGGATTCGAACCCAGAGTCATTGACAGACTGTCAGAAACAAACTAAACTGAAAGCAATATCATAAAATTTCCCATTCTATGCTAATTCTTGGGGCTATAGTGTCATATTGAAGTTATCATCCTGAAATTTCTTGCATAGCCCACTGAAATGAAAGCCCTGAAAGACGACCCAGGTGGGACTTGAACCCACAATTCCCAGCTCCTGAGGCTGATGCCTTATCCATTAGGCCAACAGGCCACATCTGTTAGTGAACCCAGAGGCATTACAGAAAGTCTTATCCGAAGCTGATCTGAGTGAGATTTCAGAAAATTGCCTGTTCTATGATAATTCTCATGACTTGAACCCACAATCTTCAGCTCTGAAGGTTGATGCTTTATCCGTTTGGCCACTGGGTATTTTCCAACAAGCCCACACAGAGGCATTTACAGACCGTCTTATCCAAGCTGAACTGAGTGAGTTTTCAGAAATTTGCCAATTTTATGATTAATCTTGTGGCTATAGTGTCATATTGACGTTATCGTCCTAGAATTTTTTCCTTGCACTGCCAACATAAACACCAACCTTGAAAGATGAACCCACAATCCTCAGCTCTGAAGACCGATGCATTAGGCCACTGGGCCTTGTTCACTGGTGAACCCAGAGGCATTGACAGACAGTCAGAAACAAACTAAACTGAAAGAGTTTTCATGAAATTGCTAGTTCTCATGTTCCGTTGGCAGTTCTATGCTAACTCTCATGTTCCTTTGTCACAGCTATTGTGTCTCCTTGCACTTATCATCCTGGTACCTGTTGCGCAGCCAACTTAAATCTAACCTCTCATTGACGACTCAGGTGGTAATTTAATTCACAACCCCCAGCTCCGAAGGTTGATGCCTTATTTATTAGACAACTGGACCTTTTCTCTGATTAAGCCTGAGGTATTCATTAACCCTCTGGGGACGGATTAGGCGGTACCGCCCAAAATGGCATACTTTTACAAATGTGTAGTTATCTCAAAAACTATTAATGCTAGAGAGATGCGGGTTTTTTTGCCGTCTTCCTCAGATTCCGCTGAAAACAGCGATGTCCAGTTTGTATATTAAACACTTCCCTTATTGCGCAATACCACTGCGTAAACAGGCCAATGAAAAAGATTGTGCTAGGCAGATTCAACACGCAACAGCCAATGGAAAAATTGCCGCTGGGAGGAGTCTTTTTCTAACCCAATCAGAGGAAGGTTATGTCTTCTAGCAATTCAGAGGACTCTGTAGCTCTGCTGTAGCCTTGTAAAAGCTGACTGGACTAAAGTAAAAGACATGTAATCAATAAGCGTTCAGAGAATCAGCATCAGGGTGGAGAAAGCAGAACGGGATCAGAGTGTTACAGAGAGCGATCGGAGTATTAGCGAGCACAAAGAGCTAAATTCGAGCGATCGGAGAATCAGCATCACGTGGAGAAAGCAGAAAGTGATCGGAGTGTTAGCGAGCACAAAGAGATAAATTCGAGAGAGATACAGCATTATTACAGAATTGTTTTATCAAAATGGCAAGCAGTAAAAGATTTACGGCAGAACAAGCTCTGGAACAATTACTGGAAAGGCCTGGAGAGGCCTTGCTTTGCTCACTGGCATGCCTAGGACTGTTTTTTAAAAAAGTTAATTAATTAATTGTTCTTTACACATTTGATTAAACAATAACACATTTCTGTCAAGCAAAGAGTTTGAAAAAAATATATTTTCTTTGTTCAAAAATTGTTCTATATTGTGTGTTTTTCAGTAATAAATGACAAAAATCTAATTTTCGTTTTTGAAATTCTCTAGTTTATTGTAAAATTTTTCACTCATACTTCCTTTATATAAACATATTGCATGCATGCTTATGGTAGCTTAGGGTCTTCTGAATCCATAGATACCAAACACAGGGTGTTTAATCTCCTTTACATATGATTTATAAGCCCAAATATAAAAATAGAGAAAACAGACCAAAAAGGGCTTAGTCCCAAAAATAAAAAAACGCCTAGGACTGTTTGTAAATAAAGTTAATTATTTAATTGATCTTTACACATTTGATTGAATATTAACCCATTTCTGTCAAGCAAAGAGTTTGAAAAATATATTTTTGGGTCAAAAACTTTTAACTATTGTTGTGTGAGTAGGATTTTCAGTAATAAATGACAAAAATCTCATTTTCGTCTTTGAAATTCTCTAGTTTATTGTACAATTTTTCACTCATACTTCCTTTATAGACATATTGCATGCATGCTTATGGTAGCTTAGGGTCTTCTGAATCCATTGATACCAAATACATGGTGGTCCATCCTCATTACATATGGTTTATAAGCCGAAATGTAAAAATAGAGAAAACGGACCAAAAAGGGCTTAGTCCCCTAAGGGTTAACATTCTGATGCAAGCTAAATTGAAAGTTATTTCAAAAAATGCCAGTTCTGTGCTAATTCTTGTGTCTATAGTAAAAGTTCACCATTGCAATTCTTTCTTGCAATGCCAGCTGAAATGCAACTCTTGAATGATGACCCAAGTGGGACTCGAACCCACAATCCTCAGCTCCGAAGGCTGATGCCTTCTCCATTAGGCCACTGGGCCTGGTTCACTGGTAAATCAAGAGGCATTGACAGACAGTCATAAACAAACTAAAAGCAATATCATGAAATTGCCAGTTCTATTCTAATACTTGTGTCTACAGTGAAGTTATCGTCTTTGAATTTCTTTCTTGCACTGCCAGCTTAAATGCAATGCTTGAAAGATGACCCAGGTGGGACTCGAACCCACAATCCTCAGCTCCGAAGGCTGATGCCTTATCCATTAGGCCACTGGGCCCTGTTCACTGGTGAACCCAGAGGCATTGACACACAGTCATAAACAAACTAAAAGCGATATAATGACATTGCCAGTTCTATGCTAATTCTTATGTCTACAATGAAGATATCGTCCTTGAATTTCTGTCTTGCACTGCCAGCATAAATGCAACTCTTGAAAGATGACCCAGGTGGGATTCGAACCCAGAGTCATTGACAGACTGTCAGAAACAAACTAAACTGAAAGCAATATCATAAAATTTCCCATTCTATGCTAATTCTTGGGGCTATAGTGTCATATTGAAGTTATCATCCTGAAATTTCTTGCATAGCCCACTTAAATGAAAGCCCTCAAAGATGACCCAGGTGGGACTTGAACCCACAATTCCCAGCTCCGGAGGCTGATGCCTTATCCATTAGGCCACTGGGCCTCATTCACTGATGAGTCAAGAGGCATTGACACACAGTCATAAACAAACTAAAAGCAATATCATGAAATTGCCAGTTCTATTCTAATTCTTGTGTCTACAGTGAAGTTATCGTCCTTGAATTTCTTTCTTGCACTGCCAGCTTAAATGCAATGCTTGAAAGATGACCCAGGTGGGACTCGAACCCACAATCCTCAGCTCCGAAGGCTGATGCCTTATCCTTTAGGCCACTGGGCCTCGTTCACTGGTGAACCCAGATGCATTGACACACAGTCATAAACAAACTAAAAGCGATATCATGACATTGCCAGTTCTATGCTAATTCTTATGTCTACAATGAAGATATCGTCCTTGAATTTCTGTCTTGCACTGCCAGCTTAAATGCAAATCTTGAAAGATGACCCAGGTTGGATTCGAACCCAGAGTCATTGACAGACTGTCAGAAACAAACTAAACTGAAAGCAATATCATAAAATTTCCCGTTCTATGCTAATTCTTGGGGCTATAGTGTCATATTGAAGTTATCATCCTGAAATTTCTTGCATAGCCCACTTAAATGAAAGCCCTCAAAGATGACCCAGGTGGGACTTTAACCCATGTTCCGTTGGCAGTTCTATGCTAACTCTCATGTTCCTTTGTCACAGCTATTGTGTCTCCTTGCACTTATCATCCTGGTACCTGTTGCGCAGCCAACTTAAATCTAACCTCTCATTGACGACTCAGGTGGTAATTTAATTCACAACCCCCAGCTCCGAAGGTTGATGCCTTATTTATTAGACAACTGGACCTTCTCTCTGATTAAGCCTGAGGTATTCATTAACATTCTGATGCAAGCTAAATTGAAAGTTATTTAAAAAAATGCCAGTTCTGTGCTAATTCTTGTGTCTATAGTAAAAGTTCACCATTGAATTTCTTTCTTGCAATGCCAGCTGAAATGCAACTCTTGCATGATGACCCAAGTGGGGCTCGAACCCACAATCCTCAGCTCCGAAAGCTGATGCCTTCTCCACTCCATTAGGCCACTGGGCCTGGTTCACTGGTAATTCAAGAGGCATTGACAGACAGTCATAAACAAACTAAAAGCAATATCATGAAATTGCCAGTTCTATTCTAATTCTTGTGTCTACAGTGAAGTTATCGTCCTTGAATTTCTTTCTTGCACTGCCAGCTTAAATGCAATGCTTGAAAGATGACCCAGGTGGGACTCGAACCCACAATCCTCAGCTCCGAAGGCTGATGCCTTATCCATTAGGCCAATGGGCCCTGTTCCCTGGTGAACCCAGATGCATTGACACACAGTCATAAACAAACTAAAAGCGATATCATGACATTGCCAGTTCTATGCTAATTCTTATGTCTACAATGAAGATATCGTCCTTGAATTTCTGTCTTGCACTGCCAGCTTAAATGCAACTCTTGAAAGATGACCCAGGTGGGATTCGAACCCGGAGTCATTGACAGACTGTCAGAAACAAACTAAACTGAAAGCAATATCATAAAATTTCCCGTTCTATGCTAATTCTTGGGGCTATAGTGTCATATTGAAGTTATCATCCTGAAATTTCTTGCATAGCCCACTTAAATGAAAGCCCTCAAAGATGACCCAGGTGGGACTTTAACCCATGTTCCGTTGGCAGTTCTATGCTAACTCTCATGTTCCTTTGTCACAGCTATTGTGTCTCCTTGCACTTATCATCCTGGTACCTGTTGCGCAGCCAACTTAAATCTAACCTCTCATTGACGACTCAGGTGGTAATTTAATTCACAACCCCCAGCTCCGAAGGTTGATGCCTTATTTATTAGACAACTGGACCTTCTCTCTGATTAAGCCTGAGGTATTCATTAACATTCTGATGCAAGCTAAATTGAAAGTTATTTCAAAAAATGCCAGTTCTGTGCTAATTCTTGTGTCTATAGTAAAAGTTCACCATTGAATTTCTTTCTTGCAATGCCAGCTGAAATGCAACTCTTGCATGATGACCCAAGTGGGGCTCGAACCCACAATCCTCAGCTCCGAAAGCTGATGCCTTCTCCACTCCATTAGGCCACTGGGCCTGGTTCACTGGTAAATCAAGAGGCATTGACAGACAGTCATAAACAAACTAAAAGCAATATCATGAAATTGCCAGTTCTATTCTAATTCTTGTGTCTACAGTGAAGTTATCGTCCTTGAATTTCTTTCTTGCACTGCCAGCTTAAATGCAATGCTTGAAAGATGACCCAGGTGGGACTCGAACCCACAATCCTCAGCTCCGAAGGCTGATGCCTTATCCATTAGGCCACTGGGCCTCGTTCACTGGTGAACCCAGATGCATTGACACACAGTCATAAACAAACCAAAAGCGATATCATGACATTGCCAGTTCTATGCTAATTCTTATGTCTACAATGAAGATATCGTCCTTGAATTTCTGTCTTGCACTGCCAGCTTAAATGCAACTCTTGAAAGATGACCCAGGTGGGATTCGAACCCAGAGTCATTGACAGACAGTCAGAAACAAACTAAACTGAAAGCAATATCATAAAATTTCCAGTTCTATGCTAATTCTTGGGGCTATAGTGTCATATTGAAGTTATCATCCTGAAATTTCTTGCATAGCCCACTTAAATGAAAGCCCTGAAAGACGACCCAGGTGGGACTTGAACCCACAATTCCCAGCTCCGGAGGCTGATGCCTTATCCATTAGGCCACTGGGCCTCGTTAACTGATGAATCAAGAGGCATTGACACACAGTCATAAACAAACTAAAAGCAATATCATGAAATTGCCAGTTCTATTCTAATGTCTACAGTGTAGCTATCGTCCTTGAATTTCTTTCTTGCACTGCCAGCTTAAATGCAACGCTTGAAAGATGACCCAGGTGGGACTCGAACCCACAATCCTCAGCTCCGAAGGCTGATGCCTTATCCATTAGGCCACTGGGCCCTGTTCACTGGTGATCCCAGAGGCATTGACACACAGTCATAAACAAACTAAAAGCGATATCATGACATTGGGATTCGAACCCAGAGTCACTGACAGACAGTCAGAAACAAACTAAACTGAAAGCAATAACATAAAATTTCCAGTTCTATGCTAATTCTTGGGGCTATAGTGTCATATTGAAGTTATCATCCTGAAATTTCTTGCATAGCCCACTTAAATGAAAGCCCTGAAAGACAACCCAGGTGGGACTTGAACCCACAATTCCCAGCTCCGGAGGCTGATGCCTTATCCATTAGGCCACTGGGCCTCGTTCACTGATGAATCAAGAGGCATTGATACACAGTCATAAACAAACTAAAAGCAATATCATGAAAATGCCAGTTCTATTCTAATGTCTACAGTGTAGCTATCGTCCTTGAATTTCTTTCTTGCACTGCCAGCTTAAATGCAACGCTTGAAAGATGACCCAGGTGGGACTCGAACCCACAATCCTCAGCTCCGAAGGCTGATGCCTTATCCATTAGGCCACTGGGCCCTGTTCACTGGTGATCCCAGAGGCATTGACACACAGTCATAAACAAACTAAAAGCGATTTCATGACATTGGGATTCGAACCCAGAGTCACTGACAGACAGTCAGAAACAAACTAAACTGAAAGCAATATCATGAAATTGCCAGTTCTATGCTAATTCTTGGGGCTATAGTGTCATATTGAAGTTATCATCCTGAAATTTCTTGCATAGCCCACTTAAATGAAAGCCCTTAAAGACGACCCAGGTGGGACTTGAACCCACAATTCCCAGCTCCTGAGGCTGATGCCTTATCCATTAGGCCAATGGGCCACATCTGTTAGTGAACCCAGAGGCATTACAGAAAGTCTTATCCGAAGCTGATCTGAGTGAGATTTCAGAAAATTGCCTGTTCTATGATAATTCTCATGACTTGAACCCACAATCTTCAGCTCTGAAGGTTGATGCTTTATCCGTTTGGTCACTGGGTATTTTCCAACAAGCCCACACAGAGGCATTTACAGACCGTCTTATCCAAGCTGAACTGAGTGAGTTTTCAGAAATTTGCAAATTTTATGATTAATCTTGTGGCTATAGTGTCATATTGACGTTATCGTCCTAGAATTTCTTCCTTGCACTGCCAACATAAACACCAACCTTGAAAGATGAACCCACAATCCTCAGCTCTGAAGACCGATGCATTAGGCCACTGGGCCTTGTTCACTGGTGAACCCAGAGGCATTGACAGACAGTCAGAAACAAACTAAACTGAAAGAGTTTTTATGAAATTGCTAGTTCTCATGTTCCGTTGGCAGTTCTATGCTAACTCTCATGTTCCTTTGTCACAGCTATTGTGTCTCCTTGCACTTATCATCCTGGTACCAGTTGCGCAGCCAACTTAAATCTAACCTCTCATTGACGACTAAGGTGGTAATTTAATTCACAACCCCCAGCTCCGAAGGTTGATGCCTTATTTATTAGACAACTGGACCTTTTCTCTGATTAAGCCTGAGGTATTCATTAACATTCTGATGCAAGCTAAATTGAAAGTTATTTCAAAAAATGCCAGTTCTGTGCTAATTCTTATGTCTATAGTAAAAGTTCACCATTGAATTTCTTTCTTGCAATGCCAGCTGAAATGCAACTCATGAATGATGACCCAAGTGAGACTCGAACCCACAATCCTCAGCTCCGAAGGCTGATGCCTTCTCCATTAGGCCACTGGGCCTTGTTCACTGGTAAATCAAGAGGCATTGACAGACAGTCATAAACAAACTAAAAGCAATATCATGAAATTGCCAGTTCTATTCTAATTCTTGTGTCTACAGTGAAGTTATCGTCCTTGAATTTCTTTCTTGCACTGCCAGCTTAAATGCAATGCTTGAAAGATGACCCAGGTGGGACTCGAACCCACAATCCTCAGCTCCGAAGGCTGATGCCTTATCCATTAGGCCACTGGGCCTCATTCACTGGTGAACCCAGATGCATTGACACACAGTCATAAACAAACTAAAAGCGATATCATGACATTGCCAGTTCTATGCTAATTCTTATGTCTACAATGAAGATATCGTCCTTGAATTTCTGTCTTGCACTGCCAGCTTAAATGCAAATCTTGAAAGATGACCCAGGTGGGATTCGAACCCAGAGTCATTGACAGACTGTCAGAAACAAACTAAACTGAAAGCAATATCATAAAATTTCCCGTTCTATGCTAATTCTTGGGGCTATAGTGTCATATTAAAGTTATCATCCTGAAATTTCTTGCATAGCCCACTTAAATGAAAGCCCTCAAAGATGACCCAGGTGGGACTTGAACCCACAATTCCCAGCTCCGGAGGCTGATGCCTTATCCATTAGGCCACTGGGCCTCATTCACTGATGAATCAAGAGGCATTGACACACAGTCATAAACAAACTAAAAGCAATATCATGAAATTGCCAGTTCTATTCTAATGTCTACAGTGAAGTTATCGTCTTTGAATTTCTTTCTTGCACTGCCAGCTTAAATGCAACGCTTGAAAGATGACCCAGGTGGGACTCGAACCCACAATCCTCAGCTCCGAAGGCTGATGCCTTATCCATTAGGCCACTGGGCCCTGTTCACTGGTGATCCCAGAGGCATTGACACACAGTCATAAACAAACTAAAAGCGATATCATGACATTGGGATTCGAACCCAGAGTCACTGACAGACAGTCAGAAACAAACTAAACTGAAAGCAATAACATAAAATTTCCAGTTCTATGCTAATTCTTGGGGCTATAGTGTCATATTGAAGTTATCATCCTGAAATTTCTTGCATAGCCCACTTAAATGAAAGCCCTGAAAGACAACCCAGGTGGGACTTGAACCCACAATTCCCAGCTCCGGAGGCTGATGCCTTATCCATTAGGCCACTGGGCCTCATTCACTGATGAATCAAGAGGCATTGACACACAGTCATAAACAAACTAAAAGCAATATCATGAAATTGCCAGTTCTATTCTAATGTCTACAGTGTAGCTATCGTCCTTGAATTTCTTTCTTGCACTGCCAGCATAAATGCAACGCTTGAAAGATGACCCAGGTGGGACTCGAAGGTGGGACTTGAACCCACAATTCCCAGCTCCTGAGGCTGATGCCTTATACCTTAGGCCAATGGGCCACATCTGTTAGTGAACCCAGAGGCATTACAGAAAGTCTTATCCGAAGCTGATCTGAGTGAGATTTCAGAAAATTGCCTGTTCTATGATAATTCTCATGACTTGAACCCACAATCTTCAGCTCTGAAGGTTGATGCTTTATCCGTTTGGTCACTGGGTATTTTCCAACAAGCCCACACAGAGGCATTTACAGACCGTCTTATCCAAGCTGAACTGAGTGAGTTTTCAGAAATTTGCAAATTTTATGATTAATCTTGTGGCTATAGTGTCATATTGACGTTATCGTCCTAGAATTTCTTCCTTGCACTGCCAACATAAACACCAACCTTGAAAGATGAACCCACAATCCTCAGCTCTGAAGACCGATGCATTAGGCCACTGGGCCTTGTTCACTGGTGAACCCAGAGGCATTGACAGACAGTCAGAAACAAACTAAACTGAAAGAGTTTTTATGAAATTGCTAGTTCTCATGTTCCGTTGGCAGTTCTATGCTAACTCTCATGTTCCTTTGTCACAGCTATTGTGTCTCCTTGCACTTATCATCCTGGTACCAGTTGCGCAGCCAACTTAAATCTAACCTCTCATTGACGACTAAGGTGGTAATTTAATTCACAACCCCCAGCTCCGAAGGTTGATGCCTTATTTATTAGACAACTGGACCTTTTCTCTGATTAAGCCTGAGGTATTCATTAACATTCTGATGCAAGCTAAATTGAAAGTTATTTCAAAAAATGCCAGTTCTGTGCTAATTCTTATGTCTATAGTAAAAGTTCACCATTGAATTTCTTTCTTGCAATGCCAGCTGAAATGCAACTCATGAATGATGACCCAAGTGAGACTCGAACCCACAATCCTCAGCTCCGAAGGCTGATGCCTTCTCCATTAGGCCACTGGGCCTGGTTCACTGGTAAATCAAGAGGCATTGACAGACAGTCATAAACAAACTAAAAGCAATATCATGAAATTGCCAGTTCTATTCTAATTCTTGTGTCTACAGTGAAGTTATCGTCCTTGAATTTCTTTCTTGCACTGCCAGCTTAAATGCAATGCTTGAAAGATGACCCAGGTGGGACTCGAACCCACAATCCTCAGCTCCGAAGGCTGATGCCTTATCCATTAGGCCACTGGGCCTCGTTCACTGGTGAACCCAGATGCATTGACACACAGTCATAAACAAACTAAAAGCGATATCATGACATTGCCAGTTCTATGCTAATTCTTATGTCTACAATGAAGATATCGTCCTTGAATTTCTGTCTTGCACTGCCAGCTTAAATGCAAATCTTGAAAGATGACCCAGGTGGGATTCGAACCCAGAGTCATTGACAGACTGTCAGAAACAAACTAAACTGAAAGCAATATCATAAAATTTCCCGTTCTATGCTAATTCTTGGGGCTATAGTGTCATATTAAAGTTATCATCCTGAAATTTCTTGCATAGCCCACTTAAATGAAAGCCCTCAAAGATGACCCAGGTGGGACTTGAACCCACAATTCCCAGCTCCGGAGGCTGATGCCTTATCCATTAGGCCACTGGGCCTCATTCACTGATGAATCAAGAGGCATTGACACACAGTCATAAACAAACTAAAAGCAATATCATGAAATTGCCAGTTCTATTCTAATGTCTACAGTGAAGTTATCGTCTTTGAATTTCTTTCTTGCACTGCCAGCTTAAATGCAAAGCTTGAAAGATGACCCAGGTGGGACTCGAACCCACAATCCTCAGCTCCGAAGGCTGATGCCTTATCCATTAGGCCACTGGGCCCTGTTCCCTGGTGAACCCAGAGGCATTGACACACAGTCATAAACAAACTAAAAGCGATATCATGACATTGCCAGTTCTATGCTAATTCTTATGTCTACAATGAAGATATCGTCCTTGAATTTCTGTCTTGCACTGCCAGCTTAAATGCAACTCTTGAAAGATGACCCAGGTGGGATTCGAACCCAGAGTCATTGACAGACAGTCAGAAACAAACTAAACTGAAAGCAATATCATAAAATTTCCAGTTCTATGCTAATTCTTGGGGCTATAGTATCATATTGAAGTTATCATCCTGAAATTTCTTGCATAGCCCACTTAAATGAAAGCCCTGAAAGACGACCCAGGTGGGACTTGAACCCACAATTCCCAGCTCCGGAGGCTGATGCCTTATCCATTAGGCCACTGGGCCTCATTCACTGATGAATCAAGAGGCATTGACACACAGTCATAAACAAACTAAAAGCAATATCATGAAATTGCCAGTTCTATTCTAATGTCTACAGTGAAGTTATCGTCTTTGAATTTCTTTCTTGCACTGCCAGCTTAAATGCAAAGCTTGAAAGATGACCCAGGTGGGACTCGAACCCACAATCCTCAGCTCCGAAGGCTGATGCCTTATCCATTAGGCCACTGGGCCCTGTTCCCTGGTGAACCCAGAGGCATTGACACACAGTCATAAACAAACTAAAAGCGATATCATGACATTGCCAGTTCTATGCTAATTCTTATGTCTACAATGAAGATATCGTCCTTGAATTTCTGTCTTGCACTGCCAGCTTAAATGCAACTCTTGAAAGATGACCCAGGTGGGATTCGAACCCAGAGTCATTGACAGACAGTCAGAAACAAACTAAACTGAAAGCAATATCATGAAATTGCCAGTTCTATGCTAATTCTTGGGGCTATAGTGTCATATTGAAGTTATCATCCTGAAATTTCTTGCATAGCCCACTTAAATGAAAGCCCTGAAAGACGACCCAGGTGGGACTTGAACCCACAATTCCCAGCTCCTGAGGCTGATGCCTTATCCATTAGGCCAATGGGCCACATCTGTTAGTGAACCCAGAGGCATTACAGAAAGTCTTATCCGAAGCTGATCTGAGTGAGATTTCAGAAAATTGCCTGTTCTATGATAATTCTCATGACTTGAACCCACAATCTTCAGCTCTGAAGGTTGATGCTTTATCCGTTTGGTCACTGGGTATTTTCCAACAAGCCCACACAGAGGCATTTACAGACCGTCTTATCCAAGCTGAACTGAGTGAGTTTTCAGAAATTTGCAAATTTTATGATTAATCTTGTGGCTATAGTGTCATATTGACGTTATCGTCCTAGAATTTCTTCCTTGCACTGCCAACATAAACACCAACCTTGAAAGATGAACCCACAATCCTCAGCTCTGAAGACCGATGCATTAGGCCACTGGGCCTTGTTCACTGGTGAACCCAGAGGCATTGACAGACAGTCAGAAACAAACTAAACTGAAAGAGTTTTTATGAAATTGCTAGTTCTCATGTTCCGTTGGCAGTTCTATGCTAACTCTCATGTTCCTTTGTCACAGCTATTGTGTCTCCTTGCACTTATCATCCTGGTACCTGTTGCGCAGCCAACTTAAATCTAACCTCTCATTGACGACTCAGGTGGTAATTTAATTCACAACCCCCAGCTCCGAAGGTTGATGCCTTATTTATTAGACAACTGGACCTTTTCTCTGATTAAGCCTGAGGTATTCATTAACATTCTGATGCAAGCTAAATTGAAAGTTATTTCAAAAAATGCCAGTTCTGTGCTAATTCTTATGTCTATAGTAAAAGTTCACCATTGAATTTCTTTCTTGCAATGCCAGCTGAAATGCAACTCATGAATGATGACCCAAGTGAGACTCGAACCCACAATCCTCAGCTCCGAAGGCTGATGCCTTCTCCATTAGGCCACTGGGCCTGGTTCACTGGTAAATCAAGAGGCATTGACAGACAGTCATAAACAAACTAAAAGCAATATCATGAAATTGCCAGTTCTATTCTAATTCTTGTGTCTACAGTGAAGTTATCGTCCTTGAATTTCTTTCTTGCACTGCCAGCTTAAATGCAATGCTTGAAAGATGACCCAGGTGGGACTCGAACCCACAATCCTCAGCTCCGAAGGCTGATACCTTATCCATTAGGCCACTGGGCCTCGTTCACTGGTGAACCCAGATGCATTGACACACAGTCATAAACAAACTAAAAGCGATATCATGACATTGCCAGTTCTATGCTAATTCTTATGTCTACAATGAAGATATCGTCCTTGAATTTCTGTCTTGCACTGCCAGCTTAAATGCAAATCTTGAAAGATGACCCAGGTGGGATTCGAACCCAGAGTCATTGACAGACTGTCAGAAACAAACTAAACTGAAAGCAATATCATAAAATTTCCCGTTCTATGCTAATTCTTGGGGCTATAGTGTCATATTAAAGTTATCATCCTGAAATTTCTTGCATAGCCCACTTAAATGAAAGCCCTCAAAGATGACCCAGGTGGGACTTGAACCCACAATTCCCAGCTCCGGAGGCTGATGCCTTATCCATTAGGCCACTGGGCCTCATTCACTGATGAATCAAGAGGCATTGACACACAGTCATAAACAAACTAAAAGCAATATCATGAAATTGCCAGTTCTATTCTAATGTCTACAGTGAAGTTATCGTCTTTGAATTTCTTTCTTGCACTGCCAGCTTAAATGCAAAGCTTGAAAGATGACCCAGGTGGGACTCGAACCCACAATCCTCAGCTCCGAAGGCTGATGCCTTATCCATTAGGCCACTGGGCCCTGTTCCCTGGTGAACCCAGATGCATTGACACACAGTCATAAACAAACTAAAAGCGATATCATGACATTGCCAGTTCTATGCTAATTCTTATGTCTACAATGAAGATATCGTCCTTGAATTTCTGTCTTGCACTGCCAGCTTAAATGCAACTCTTGAAAGATGACCCAGGTGGGATTCGAACCCAGAGTCATTGACAGACTGTCAGAAACAAACTAAACTGAAAGCAATATCATAAAATTTCCCGTTCTATGCTAATTCTTGGGGCTATAGTGTCATATTGAAGTTATCATCCTGAAATTTCTTGCATAGCCCACTTAAATGAAAGCCCTCAAAGATGACCCAGGTGGGACTTGAACCCATGTTCCGTTGGCAGTTCTATGCTACCTCTCATGTTCCTTTGTCACAGCTATTGTGTCTCCTTGCACTTATCATCCTGGTACCTGTTGCGCAGCCAACTTAAATCTAACCTCTCATTGACGACTCAGGTGGTAATTTAATTCACAACCCCCAGCTCCGAAGGTTGATGCCTTATTTATTAGACAACTGGACCTTCTCTCTGATTAAGCCTGAGGTATTCATTAACATTCTGATGCAAGCTAAATTGAAAGTTATTTCAAAAAATGCCAGTTCTGTGCTAATTCTTGTGTCTATAGTAAAAGTTCACCATTGAATTTCTTTCTTGCAATGCCAGCTGAAATGCAACTCTTGCATGATGACCCAAGTGGGGCTCGAACCCACAATCCTCAGCTCCGAAGGCTGATGCCTTCTCCACTCCATTAGGCCACTGGGCCTGGTTCACTGGTAAATCAAGAGGCATTGACAGACAGTCATAAACAAACTAAAAGCAATATCATGAAATTGCCAGTTCTATTCTAATTCTTGTGTCTACAGTGAAGTTATCGTCCTTGAATTTCTTTCTTGCACTGCCAGCTTAAATGCAATGCTTGAAAGATGACCCAGGTGGGACTCGGACCCACAATCCTCAGCTCCGAAGGCTGATGCCTTATCCATTAGGCCACTGGGCCTCGTTCACTGGTGAACCCAGATGCATTGACACACAGTCATAAACAAACTAAAAGCGATATCATAACATTGCCAGTTCTATGCTAATTCTTATGTCTACAATGAAGATATCGTCCTTGAATTTCTGTCTTGCACTGCCAGCTTAAATGCAACTCTTGAAAGATGACCCAGGTGGGATTCGAACCCAGAGTCATTGACAGACAGTCAGAAACAAACTAAACTGAAAGCAATATCATAAAATTTCCAGTTCTATGCTAATTCTTGGGGCTATAGTGTCATATTGAAGTTATCATCCTGAAATTTCTTGCATAGCCCACTTAAATGAAAGCCCTGAAAGACGACCCAGGTGGGACTTGAACCCACAATTCCCAGCTCCGGAGGCTGATGCCTTATCCATTAGGCCACTGGGCCTCATTCACTGATGAATCAAGAGGCATTGACACACAGTCATAAACAAACTAAAAGCAATATCATGAAATTGCCAGTTCTATTCTAATGTCTACAGTGAAGTTATCGTCTTTGAATTTCTTTCTTGCACTGCCAGCTTAAATGCAAAGCTTGAAAGATGACCCAGGTGGGACTCGAACCCACAATCCTCAGCTCCGAAGGCTGATGCCTTATCCATTAGGCCACTGGGCCCTGTTCCCTGGTGAACCCAGAGGCATTGACACACAGTCATAAACAAACTAAAAGCGATATCATGACATTGCCAGTTCTATGCTAATTCTTATGTCTACAATGAAGATATCGTCCTTGAATTTCTGTCTTGCACTGCCAGCTTAAATGCAACTCTTGAAAGATGACCCAGGTGGGATTCGAACCCAGAGTCATTGACAGACAGTCAGAAACAAACTAAACTGAAAGCAATATCATAAAATTTCCAGTTCTATGCTAATTCTTGGGGCTATAGTGTCATATTGAAGTTATCATCCTGAAATTTCTTGCATAGCCCACTTAAATGAAAGCCCTGAAAGACGACCCAGGTGGGACTTGAACCCACAATTCCCAGCTCCGGAGGCTGATGCCTTATCCATTAGGCCACTGGGCCTCGTTCACTGATGAATCAAGAGGCATTGACACACAGTCATAAACAAACTAAAAGCAATATCATGAAATTGCCAGTTCTATTCTAATGTCTACAGTGTAGCTACCGTCCTTGAATTTCTTTCTTGCACTGCCAGCTTAAATGCTACGCTTGAAAGATGACCCAGGTGGGACTCGAACCCACAATCCTCAGCTCCGAAGGCTGATGCCTTATCCATTAGGCCACTGGGCCCTGTTCACTGGTGATCCCAGAGGCATTGACACACAGTCATAAACAAACTAAAAGCGATATCATGACATTGGGATTCGAACCCAGAGTCACTGACAGACAGTCAGAAACAAACTAAACTGAAAGCAATAACATAAAATTTCCAGTTCTATGCTAATTCTTGGGGCTATAGTGTCATATTGAAGTTATCATCCTGAAATTTCTTGCATAGCCCACTTAAATGAAAGCCCTGAAAGACAACCCAGGTGGGACTTGAACCCACAATTCCCAGCTCCGGAGGCTGATGCCTTATCCATTAGGCCACTGGGCCTCGTTCACTGATGAATCAAGAGGCATTGACACACAGTCATAAACAAACTAAAAGCAATATCATGAAATTGCCAGTTCTATTCTAATGTCTACAGTGTAGCTATCGTCCTTGAATTTCTTTCTTGCACTGCCAGCTTAAATGCAACGCTTGAAAGATGACCCAGGTGGGACTCGAACCCACAATCCTCAGCTCCGAAGGCTGATGCCTTATCCATTAGGCCACTGGGCCCTGTTCACTGGTGATCCCAGAGGCATTGACACACAGTCATAAACAAACTAAAAGCGATTTCATGACATTGGGATTCGAACCCAGAGTCACTGACAGACAGTCAGAAACAAACTAAACTGAAAGCAATATCATGAAATTGCCAGTTCTATGCTAATTCTTGGGGCTATAGTGTCATATTGAAGTTATCATCCTGAAATTTCTTGCATAGCCCACTTAAATGAAAGCCCTGAAAGACGACCCAGGTGGGACTTGAACCCACAATTCCCAGCTCCTGAGGCTGATGCCTTATCCATTAGGCCAATGGGCCACATCTGTTAGTGAACCCAGAGGCATTACAGAAAGTCTTATCCGAAGCTGATCTGAGTGAGATTTCAGAAAATTGCCTGTTCTATGATAATTCTCATGACTTGAACCCACAATCTTCAGCTCTGAAGGTTGATGCTTTATCCGTTTGGTCACTGGGTATTTTCCAACAAGCCCACACAGAGGCATTTACAGACCGTCTTATCCAAGCTGAACTGAGTGAGTTTTCAGAAATTTGCAAATTTTATGATTAATCTTGTGGCTATAGTGTCATATTGACGTTATCGTCCTAGAATTTCTTCCTTGCACTGCCAACATAAACACCAACCTTGAAAGATGAACCCACAATCCTCAGCTCTGAAGACCGATGCATTAGGCCACTGGGCCTTGTTCACTGGTGAACCCAGAGGCATTGACAGACAGTCAGAAACAAACTAAACTGAAAGAGTTTTTATGAAATTGCTAGTTCTCATGTTCCGTTGGCAGTTCTATGCTAACTCTCATGTTCCTTTGTCACAGCTATTGTGTCTCCTTGCACTTATCATCCTGGTACCTGTTGCGCAGCCAACTTAAATCTAACCTCTCATTGACGACTCAGGTGGTAATTTAATTCACAACCCCCAGCTCCGAAGATTGATGCCTTATTTATTAGACAACTGGACCTTTTCTCTGATTAAGCCTGAGGTATTCATTAACATTCTGATGCAAGCTAAATTGAAAGTTATTTCAAAAAATGCCAGTTCTGTGCTAATTCTTATGTCTATAGTAAAAGTTCACCATTGAATTTCTTTCTTGCAATGCCAGCTGAAATGCAACTCATGAATGATGACCCAAGTGAGACTCGAACCCACAATCCTCAGCTCCGAAGGCTGATGCCTTCTCCATTAGGCCACTGGGCCTGGTTCACTGGTAAATCAAGAGGCATTGACAGACAGTCATAAACAAACTAAAAGCAATATCATGAAATTGCCAGTTCTATTCTAATTCTTGTGTCTACAGTGAAGTTATCGTCCTTGAATTTCTTTCTTGCACTGCCAGCTTAAATGCAATGCTTGAAAGATGACCCAGGTGGGACTCGAACCCACAATCCTCAGCTCCGAAGGCTGATACCTTATCCATTAGGCCACTGGGCCTCGTTCACTGGTGAACCCAGATGCATTGACACACAGTCATAAACAAACTAAAAGCGATATCATGACATTGCCAGTTCTATGCTAATTCTTATGTCTACAATGAAGATATCGTCCTTGAATTTCTGTCTTGCACTGCCAGCTTAAATGCAAATCTTGAAAGATGACCCAGGTGGGATTCGAACCCAGAGTCATTGACAGACTGTCAGAAACAAACTAAACTGAAAGCAATATCATAAAATTTCCTGTTCTATGCTAATTCTTGGGGCTATAGTGTCATATTAAAGTTATCATCCTGAAATTTCTTGCATAGCCCACTTAAATGAAAGCCCTCAAAGATGACCCAGGTGGGACTTGAACCCACAATTCCCAGCTCCGGAGGCTGATGCCTTATCCATTAGGCCACTGGGCCTCATTCACTGATGAATCAAGAGGCATTGACACACAGTCATAAACAAACTAAAAGCAATATCATGAAATTGCCAGTTCTATTCTAATGTCTACAGTGAAGTTATCGTCTTTGAATTTCTTTCTTGCACTGCCAGCTTAAATGCAAAGCTTGAAAGATGACCCAGGTGGGACTCGAACCCACAATCCTCAGCTCCGAAGGCTGATGCCTTATCCATTAGGCCACTGGGCCCTGTTCCCTGGTGAACCCAGATGCATTGACACACAGTCATAAACAAACTAAAAGCGATATCATGACATTGCCAGTTCTATGCTAATTCTTATGTCTACAATGAAGATATCGTCCTTGAATTTCTGTCTTGCACTGCCAGCTTAAATGCAACTCTTGAAAGATGACCCAGGTGGGATTCGAACCCAGAGTCATTGACAGACTGTCAGAAACAAACTAAACTGAAAGCAATATCATAAAATTTCCCGTTCTATGCTAATTCTTGGGGCTATAGTGTCATATTGAAGTTATCATCCTGAAATTTCTTGCATAGCCCACTTAAATGAAAGCCCTCAAAGATGACCCAGGTGGGACTTGAACCCATGTTCCGTTGGCAGTTCTATGCTACCTCTCATGTTCCTTTGTCACAGCTATTGTGTCTCCTTGCACTTATCATCCTGGTACCTGTTGCGCAGCCAACTTAAATCTAACCTCTCATTGACGACTCAGGTGGTAATTTAATTCACAACCCCCAGCTCCGAAGGTTGATGCCTTATTTATTAGACAACTGGACCTTCTCTCTGATTAAGCCTGAGGTATTCATTAACATTCTGATGCAAGCTAAATTGAAAGTTATTTCAAAAAATGCCAGTTCTGTGCTAATTCTTGTGTCTATAGTAAAAGTTCACCATTGAATTTCTTTCTTGTAATGCCAGCTGAAATGCAACTCTTGCATGATGACCCAAGTGGGGCTCGAACCCACAATCCTCAGCTCCGAAGGCTGATGCCTTCTCCACTCCATTAGGCCACTGGGCCTGGTTCACTGGTAAATCAAGAGGCATTGACAGACAGTCATAAACAAACTAAAAGCAATATCATGAAATTGCCAGTTCTATTCTAATTCTTGTGTCTACAGTGAAGTTATCGTCCTTGAATTTCTTTCTTGCACTGCCAGCTTAATTGCAATGCTTGAAAGATGAACCAGGTGGGACTCGGACCCACAATCCTCAGCTCCGAAGGCTGATGCCTTATCCATTAGGCCACTGGGCCTCGTTCACTGGTGAACCCAGATGCAATGACACACAGTCATAAACAAACTAAAAGCGATATCATAACATTGCCAGTTCTATGCTAATTCTTATGTCTACAATGAAGATATCGTCCTTGAATTTCTGTCTTGCACTGCCAGCTTAAATGCAACTCTTGAAAGATGACCCAGGTGGGATTCGAACCCAGAGTCATTGACAGACAGTCAGAAACAAACTAAACTGAAAGCAATATCATAAAATTTCCAGTTCTATGCTAATTCTTGGGGCTATAGTGTCATATTGAAGTTATCATCCTGAAATTTCTTGCATAGCCCACTTAAATGAAAGCCCTGAAAGACGACCCAGGTGGGACTTGAACCCACAATTCCCAGCTCCGGAGGCTGATGCCTTATCCATTAGGCCACTGGGCCTCATTCACTGATGAATCAAGAGGCATTGACACACAGTCATAAACAAACTAAAAGCAATATCATGAAATTGCCAGTTCTATTCTAATGTCTACAGTGAAGTTATCGTCTTTGAATTTCTTTCTTGCACTGCCAGCTTAAATGCAAAGCTTGAAAGATGACCCAGGTGGGACTCGAACCCACAATCCTCAGCTCCGAAGGCTGATGCCTTATCCATTAGGCCACTGGGCCCTGTTCCCTGGTGAACCCAGAGGCATTGACACACAGTCATAAACAAACTAAAAGCGATATCATGACATTGCCAGTTCTATGCTAATTCTTATGTCTACAATGAAGATATCGTCCTTGAATTTCTGTCTTGCACTGCCAGCTTAAATGCAACTCTTGAAAGATGACCCAGGTGGGATTCGAACCCAGAGTCATTGACAGACAGTCAGAAACAAACTAAACTGAAAGCAATATCATAAAATTTCCAGTTCTATGCTAATTCTTGGGGCTATAGTGTCATATTGAAGTTATCATCCTGAAATTTCTTGCATAGCCCACTTAAATGAAAGCCCTGAAAGACGACCCAGGTGGGACTTGAACCCACAATTCCCAGCTCCGGAGGCTGATGCCTTATCCATTAGGCCACTGGGCCTCGTTCACTGATGAATCAAGAGGCATTGACACACAGTCATAAACAAACTAAAAGCAATATCATGAAATTGCCAGTTCTATTCTAATGTCTACAGTGTAGCTACCGTCCTTGAATTTCTTTCTTGCACTGCCAGCTTAAATGCTACGCTTGAAAGATGACCCAGGTGGGACTCGAACCCACAATCCTCAGCTCCGAAGGCTGATGCCTTATCCATTAGGCCACTGGGCCCTGTTCACTGGTGATCCCAGAGGCATTGACACACAGTCATAAACAAACTAAAAGCGATATCATGACATTGGGATTCGAACCCAGAGTCACTGACAGACAGTCAGAAACAAACTAAACTGAAAGCAATAACATAAAATTTCCAGTTCTATGCTAATTCTTGGGGCTATAGTGTCATATTGAAGTTATCATCCTGAAATTTCTTGCATAGCCCACTTAAATGAAAGCCCTGAAAGACAACCCAGGTGGGACTTGAACCCACAATTCCCAGCTCCGGAGGCTGATGCCTTATCCATTAGGCCACTGGGCCTCGTTCACTGATGAATCAAGAGGCATTGACACACAGTCATAAACAAACTAAAAGCAATATCATGAAATTGCCAGTTCTATTCTAATGTCTACAGTGTAGCTATCGTCCTTGAATTTCTTTCTTGCACTGCCAGCTTAAATGCAACGCTTGAAAGATGACCCAGGTGGGACTCGAACCCACAATCCTCAGCTCCGAAGGCTGATGCCTTATCCATTAGGCCACTGGGCCCTGTTCACTGGTGATCCCAGAGGCATTGACACACAGTCATAAACAAACTAAAAGCGATTTCATGACATTGGGATTCGAACCCAGAGTCACTGACAGACAGTCAGAAACAAACTAAACTGAAAGCAATATCATGAAATTGCCAGTTCTATGCTAATTCTTGGGGCTATAGTGTCATATTGAAGTTATCATCCTGAAATTTCTTGCATAGCCCACTTAAATGAAAGCCCTGAAAGACGACCCAGGTGGGACTTGAACCCACAATTCCCAGCTCCTGAGGCTGATGCCTTATCCATTAGGCCAATGGGCCACATCTGTTAGTGAACCCAGAGGCATTACAGAAAGTCTTATCCGAAGCTGATCTGAGTGAGATTTCAGAAAATTGCCTGTTCTATGATAATTCTCATGACTTGAACCCACAATCTTCAGCTCTGAAGGTTGATGCTTTATCCGTTTGGTCACTGGGTATTTTCCAACAAGCCCACACAGAGGCATTTACAGACCGTCTTATCCAAGCTGAACTGAGTGAGTTTTCAGAAATTTGCAAATTTTATGATTAATCTTGTGGCTATAGTGTCATATTGACGTTATCGTCCTAGAATTTCTTCCTTGCACTGCCAACATAAACACCAACCTTGAAAGATGAACCCACAATCCTCAGCTCTGAAGACCGATGCATTAGGCCACTGGGCCTTGTTCACTGGTGAACCCAGAGGCATTGACAGACAGTCAGAAACAAACTAAACTGAAAGAGTTTTTATGAAATTGCTAGTTCTCATGTTCCGTTGGCAGTTCTATGCTAACTCTCATGTTCCTTTGTCACAGCTATTGTGTCTCCTTGCACTTATCATCCTGGTACCTGTTGCGCAGCCAACTTAAATCTAACCTCTCATTGACGACTCAGGTGGTAATTTAATTCACAACCCCCAGCTCCGAAGGTTGATGCCTTATTTATTAGACAACTGGACCTTTTCTCTGATTAAGCCTGAGGTATTCATTAACATTCTGATGCAAGCTAAATTGAAAGTTATTTCAAAAAATGCCAGTTCTGTGCTAATTCTTATGTCTATAGTAAAAGTTCACCATTGAATTTCTTTCTTGCAATGCCAGCTGAAATGCAACTCATGAATGATGACCCAAGTGAGACTCGAACCCACAATCCTCAGCTCCGAAGGCTGATGCCTTCTCCATTAGGCCACTGGGCCTGGTTCACTGGTAAATCAAGAGGCATTGACAGACAGTCATAAACAAACTAAAAGCAATATCATGAAATTGCCAGTTCTATTCTAATTCTTGTGTCTACAGTGAAGTTATCGTCCTTGAATTTCTTTCTTGCACTGCCAGCTTAAATGCAATGCTTGAAAGATGACCCAGGTGGGACTCGAACCCACAATCCTCAGCTCCGAAGGCTGATACCTTATCCATTAGGCCACTGGGCCTCGTTCACTGGTGAACCCAGATGCATTGACACACAGTCATAAACAAACTAAAAGCGATATCATGACATTGGCAGTTCTATGCTAATTCTTATGTCTACAATGAAGATATCGTCCTTGAATTTCTGTCTTGCACTGCCAGCTTAAATGCAAATCTTGAAAGATGACCCAGGTGGGATTCGAACCCAGAGTCATTGACAGACTGTCAGAAACAAACTAAACTGAAAGCAATATCATAAAATTTCCCGTTCTATGCTAATTCTTGGGGCTATAGTGTCATATTAAAGTTATCATCCTGAAATTTCTTGCATAGCCCACTTAAATGAAAGCCCTCAAAGATGACCCAGGTGGGACTTGAACCCACAATTCCCAGCTCCGGAGGCTGATGCCTTATCCATTAGGCCACTGGGCCTCATTCACTGATGAATCAAGAGGCATTGACACACAGTCATAAACAAACTAAAAGCAATATCATGAAATTGCCAGTTCTATTCTAATGTCTACAGTGAAGTTATCGTCTTTGAATTTCTTTCTTGCACTGCCAGCTTAAATGCAAAGCTTGAAAGATGACCCAGGTGGGACTCGAACCCACAATCCTCAGCTCCGAAGGCTGATGCCTTATCCATTAGGCCACTGGGCCCTGTTCCCTGGTGAACCCAGATGCATTGACACACAGTCATAAACAAACTAAAAGCGATATCATGACATTGCCAGTTCTATGCTAATTCTTATGTCTACAATGAAGATATCGTCCTTGAATTTCTGTCTTGCACTGCCAGCTTAAATGCAACTCTTGAAAGATGACCCAGGTGGGATTCGAACCCAGAGTCATTGACAGACTGTCAGAAACAAACTAAACTGAAAGCAATATCATAAAATTTCCCGTTCTATGCTAATTCTTTGGGCTATAGTGTCATATTGAAGTTATCATCCTGAAATTTCTTGCATAGCCCACTTAAATGAAAGCCCTCAAAGATGACCCAGGTGGGACTTGAACCCATGTTCCGTTGGCAGTTCTATGCTACCTCTCATGTTCCTTTGTCACAGCTATTGTGTCTCCTTGCACTTATCATCCTGGTACCTGTTGCGCAGCCAACTTAAATCTAACCTCTCATTGACGACTCAGGTGGTAATTTAATTCACAACCCCCAGCTCCGAAGGTTGATGCCTTATTTATTAGACAACTGGACCTTCTCTCTGATTAAGCCTGAGGTATTCATTAACATTCTGATGCAAGCTAAATTGAAAGTTATTTCAAAAAATGCCAGTTCTGTGCTAATTCTTGTGTCTATAGTAAAAGTTCACCATTGAATTTCTTTCTTGCAATGCCAGCTGAAATGCAACTCTTGCATGATGACCCAAGTGGGGCTCGAACCCACAATCCTCAGCTCCGAAGGCTGATGCCTTCTCCACTCCATTAGGCCACTGGGCCTGGTTCACTGGTAAATCAAGAGGCATTGACAGACAGTCATAAACAAACTAAAAGCAATATCATGAAATTGCCAGTTCTATTCTAATTCTTGTGTCTACAGTGAAGTTATCGTCCTTGAATTTCTTTCTTGCACTGCCAGCTTAAATGCAATGCTTGAAAGATGACCCAGGTGGGACTCGGACCCACAATCCTCAGCTCCGAAGGCTGATGCCTTATCCATTAGGCCACTGGGCCTCGTTCACTGGTGAACCCAGATGCATTGACACACAGTCATAAACAAACTAAAAGCGATATCATGACATTGCCAGTTCTATGCTAATTCTTATGTCTACAATGAAGATATCGTCCTTGAATTTCTGTCTTGCACTGCCAGCTTAAATGCAACTCTTGAAAGATGACCCAGGTGGGATTCGAACCCAGAGTCATTGACAGACAGTCAGAAACAAACTAAACTGAAAGCAATATCATAAAATTTCCAGTTCTATGCTAATTCTTGGGGCTATAGTGTCATATTGAAGTTATCATCCTGAAATTTCTTGCATAGCCCACTTAAATGAAAGCCCTGAAAGACGACCCAGGTGGGACTTGAACCCACAATTCCCAGCTCCGGAGGCTGATGCCTTATCCATTAGGCCACTGGGCCTCATACACTGATGAATCAAGAGGCATTGACACACAGTCATAAACAAACTAAAAGCAATATCATGAAATTGCCAGTTCTATTCTAATGTCTACAGTGAAGTTATCGTCTTTGAATTTCTTTCTTGCACTGCCAGCTTAAATGCAAAGCTTGAAAGATGACCCAGGTGGGACTCGAACCCACAATCCTCAGCTCCGAAGGCTGATGCCTTATCCATTAGGCCACTGGGCCCTGTTCCCTGGTGAACCCAGAGGCATTGACACACAGTCATAAACAAACTAAAAGCGATATCATGACATTGCCAGTTCTATGCTAATTCTTATGTCTACAATGAAGATATCGTCCTTGAATTTCTGTCTTGCACTGCCAGCTTAAATGCAACTCTTGAAAGATGACCCAGGTGGGATTCGAACCCAGAGTCACTGACAGACAGTCAGAAACAAACTAAACTGAAAGCAATATCATGAAATTGCCAGTTCTATGCTAATTCTTGGGGCTATAGTGTCATATTGAAGTTATCATCCTGAAATTTCTTGCATAGCCCACTTAAATGAAAGCCCTGAAAGACGACCCAGGTGGGACTTGAACCCACAATTCCCAGCTCCTGAGGCTGATGCCTTATCCATTAGGCCAATGGGCCACATCTGTTAGTGAACCCAGAGGCATTACAGAAAGTCTTATCCGAAGCTGATCTGAGTGAGATTTCAGAAAATTGCCTGTTCTATGATAATTCTCATGACTTGAACCCACAATCTTCAACTCTGAAGGTTGATGCTTTATCCGTTTGGCCACTGGGTATTTTCCAACAAGCCCACACAGAGGCATTTACAGACCGTCTTATCCAAGCTGAACTGAGTGAGTTTTCAGAAATTTGCCAATTTTATGATTAATCTTGTGGCTATAGTGTCATATTGACGTTATCGTCCTAGAATTTCTTCCTTGCACTGCCAACATAAACACCAACCTTGAAAGATGAACCCACAATCCTCAGCTCTGAAGACCGATGCATTAGGCCACTGGGCCTTGTTCACTGGTGAACCCAGAGGCATTGACAGACAGTCAGAAACAAACTAAACTGAAAGAGTTTTCATGAAATTGCTAGTTCTCATGTTCCGTTGGCAGTTCTATGCTAACTCTCATGTTCCTTTGTCACAGCTATTGTGTCTCCTTGCACTTATCATCCTGGTACCTGTTGCGCAGCCAACTTAAATCTAACCTCTCATTGACGACTCAGGTGGTAATTTAATTCACAACCCCCAGCTCCGAAGGTTGATGCCTTATTTATTAGACAACTGGACCTTTTCTCTGATTAAGCCTGAGGTATTCATTAACATTCTGATGCAAGCTAAATTGAAAGTTATTTCAAAAAATGCCAGTTCTATGCTAATTCTTGTGTCTATAGTAAAAGTTCACCATTGAATTTCTTTCTTGCAATGCCAGCTGAAATGCAACTCTTGAATGATGACCCAAGTGGGACTCGAACCCACAATCCTGAGCTCCGAAGGCTGATGCCTTCTCCATTAGGCCACTGGGCCTGGTCCACTGGTAAGTCAAGAGGCATTGACAAACAGTCATAAACAAACTAAAAGCAATATCATGAAATTGCCAGTTCTATTCTAATTCTTATTTATTTTTTCCTTTAGGGAAAAACATACAGACATGCTTCACAGAAATAGAATATAAAGGTATATATACATCCATTTACATACATGTCTATACATAAGCATATATAATGAAGCATAATTAACATTAAAAAAAATAATAATAAAAAGAAACAAAATAAAAGAAAAATAAATAAAATCCCATGTGGAACCCACCCGCCCCTTGGATCCCGATCCCCATATCTCACTCGCAGATTAAATCTAAAGCCCACGGAGAGTGGTCAGCAAAGAGTGCCAAGCCTCTATTGCTGACTCTTTGGCACCGTGGACTCTAGCTATTGACAACTCCAAGTAAACAATATCCAAATACATTAAAAGCCAAGCTCGAAAGCAGAGTGAGTGTGGAGGTTTCCAGCGTGTGGCAAGTAGTTTTTTAGCAGCTGTAAGTCCAGCCAACAATGCCCTTCTCTTGTCCAGTGTCAATCCCAACTTTGACAAATCATTCAAAATAAGTGTAGCAGGCGTACAAGGCAGTCTAATCTTAAACAACTTAGAGAGGTTAAAGGCAATCATCTTCCAAAATTCAGCCACTGGGGAACACTCCCAGAACATGTGAAAGTAACTGCCAATCACTTTAGCAGAACAGAAAGTACATGTAGGATCGTCAATAACCTTCATTAAATGAAGCTTTCTAGGGGTAAAATAAACCCTATGTACAAAATTATAATGAATTTGCTGGTGATCAGGGTTTCTGGATGATAAACCTATATTGATCCACACTTTATCCCAATCAAATGTGGGTGACAAATCTGGAACATCTCTCCTCCACACTGTGTCCAACGCCAGAGGTCTATAAGCATATAAGCATCTACAAGAGCCAGTAGAGTCTTGATACAAAACCCCTTGTGCTCCCGACAGAGTAAAACAATTTTCGAATTGGATGTGATGTGAGCGGAGCTTGTAAGGGGGCACCGTTGCTTTTTAGAGTCGATCTCAACTGCAAATAAAAGAAAAAGGAGGTACGTGGTATACCATGCTTGACGCAAATATTTTGAAAAGTAAGTAACCCCGCCTCCCCATAAATATCCCCAAGTGTACAAATGTTTTTTTTTTCCCAATCAGGAAATCGAATATGACAACCGCCAATCAGCAATCTCTCATTGTTAAATATTGGAAAGTGTGGGTCCCAGATAGAAAAACAACCAGCCAATTTCTCCACCCTCCTCCATACCAAAAGTAAATATGAAATCATAGGACCAAATTTCAAACGGCATTGATGGGGTGAGATTTTTGCATACAAAATATTAGTAAAAGAATATGGAGCTATCATCCGTTCCTCTAAAGTTCGCCAAGAGACTTGAGCATCAGGGTGAAACCAGGATAGGAGAGGTCTAAGTGTGAAGGCCCACTCATAGAACTTAAAATTTGCGAGAGACAGGCCACCGGCCTGCCTTTCTCGCTGCATGGTGGTGAGCTTAATACGAGGTCTTTTGCCATGCCACAGAAATTTACTTATTGCTGAGTGCAATTTGCCCCAACATTTAGGGGGTTGGGGGAAGGGGGAGCATTGAGCTGACAAAATTGACTCTGGGCAGAATATTCATTTTAATTATGGCTACCCTACCACGGAGCGAATTTGGAAGGTTAGACCACCTGTCCAGATCCGCCACCACTTTGTTAAGTGTTTTAGAAAAATTGTTTTTAATAATTGTCTGTATGGAGGAATAGATGTCTATCCCCAGATAAGTGAAGTTATTAGTAACTGGAATAGATGCAGGGATGGGAGCATTGCACATTGCCTGATTTAAAGGTAGTAAAGCTGATTTCTGCCAGTTAATTTTGAAGCCAGAAAGCTTGCCATAAAGATCGAAGGTAGACAAAATATGTGGGATACATTGCACTGGGTTATTTATATACAATAAAATATCATCAGCATAAAGTGAAACATGCTGGTGTGTACCTCTAATGGAAATTGGAGAGATTGTGGGAGAACCGCGGATAGCTTGTGCCAGTGGCTCAAGAGAAAGGGCGAATAACAGAGGGCTAAGAGGACAGCCTTGTCTTGATCCTCTCAAGACAGCAAATGGGCAGGAGCTAATTTTGCCCGTAAGTACTACAGCTGTTGGGTTTTTATACAGGACCTTAATCATATTAATAAACGGCAAACCAACCCCCATAACCTTTAGCACTGCCCACAGAAATGGCCACTCCAGGCGGTCAAAGGCCTTCATTGCATCTAGTGAAAGGACAGCAGCAGGGGAATTTAAATCTTGAGCATCATGTATAATGTGTAATAGTCTTCTAACATTATCTGTAGCAAGTCTAGACTTTATAAACCCAGTTTGATCACTATGTACCAGTTCTGTCATATGGCCTTGAAGCCGACGGGCCAGTAATTTTGAGTAAATCTTTAAATCTGCATTTAAAAGCGAAAGAGGCCTGTAGCTGGCACAATCATCTGGATCCTTTCCTTTTTTAAGAAGCAGTGAAATTAATGCAGAATTAACATCCCTAGAAAATGATCCCTCTCTGACAGAATATAAAATCATATCCAGTAAAAGCGGGCCAATCTGGGGCCAAAAAGTAAGATAAAATTCGGGTGGTATTCCGTCTGGACCTGGTGATCTACCTTTACGCATGTCCCTAGCAGCTGTCTCGCACTCCTGTAATGTGATTGGTTGATCTAATTTTATGGCGTCGTCATTACTGAGATGAGATAGTTTAACATCTTTCAGGAAATTATTGCAGACATCTTTATCGAAATTATTTTCCGAATTATATAACTCCTGATAGAAGGAGGCGAAAACAGCATTTACTTTCTTTGGGTCACATTGTATAGTGTTATTTTTGTCTTTAATGCAAAAGATATCAGCAAAGTGCTCATCCGTCCGAAGTTTCATTGCCAGTAAGCGAGTGGGTTTTGAGGAGTTAAAATAATAAGTTTGTCTGGTTTTGTGCATGAGGAATTCTGAACGACGCCTCAGAAGAGAGTTAATCTCTTTTTTGATCAATTCCTTTTGTAGGGCTGTGTAATCATTAAAATTATGTTGCAGGGAAGCATCAAGGGACGTATATTTTAATTCTAAAGCTTCCAATTTAGCTGCACGAGCTTTGTTTTGTGTTGAGGCATATAAAGTGGTATTACTCCTTATAAAGCCTTTTACGGCCTCCCAAAGAATCCTTGGATCGAGAACAGAGCCAACATTAAAATCCAAAAATTCACTAAAATTTGTTTCAAACTGAGCTTTGAAAGACTCATCTCGCAGTAAAGAAGTATTAAGACGCCATCTGGGGGCTTTAGTGGAAAATGGGCGAACCGTGACTGAACAACATATGGGTTTGTGATCAGACCAGGTCACCGGAATGTAATGCGCATTTTGAATATTTTGAAATAAATCTTTTGAGGCAAAGATAAAATCTAGTCTCGAAAAGGATTTATGTCTCCCTGAGTAAAAAGAATAGTCTTTTAAAGAAGGGTTTAACAAACGGCAGATATCGACCATGCCCGTTTCGGATGCCCAGTGGCGCAACGCCTCAGATGCAAGATGTTGGTCTGTAGTCTCGCTGCCGCCTGTTCTGTCCATGCTGCTGTCCCACACCGCATTGAAATCAGCCCCAAGAACTAAGTGAAATCCTGTAAGATCAAGCAAGGATTTAGTTAATAGATGGAAAAAGGTACGATCAAATACATTAGGGGCATAAGCAGAAATAAGTGCAATGTTTTTCCCATCCATACAGATCTTTGCTATAGCTATCCGACCTGCATCATCTGCCCAAGAGTCAATCATATCAAATTTTAGTTTACGTTTACACAATACCATTACCCCTTTAGATTTTGTTGCTGCAGATGAAGTTGCAATAGAATGATAAAACTTATTGGCTAATCGACCCACATCTTTGCCCAATAAATGTGATTCCTGAATCATAGCAAAGTCTATATTTTTCTTACGAAAAAATTCTAGTACAGTGGTTCTTTTGTGCGGAACGTTCAGACCCCTGGCGTTGACTGAAATAAGGTTAAGAGCTGTCATATGCTAGAAGGCTTTGTGAAAAACAAAGAAAGAGAAAAAAAAAAGAAAGAGTTGTCCCAACAACAGCACGAGAGAGAACCGGATCCATAAAAGAGAAACACCCAAAAAAAAAAAAAAAAAAAAAAAAAAAACCAAAGAGGAAGGTGAGAAAGCTGAAACTGTCGAACCTTCCTGAAAATCCACAACTGGATAACTAACTCAGAGAACTTTCTGACCACTCAAGTGCGGCAGCGGCGCCACCCATCAGCAAACAACTGAACAGCAGTAGTGTGAACACATTAAAAACATCCGCCATATAACAGCGGTGCTATATCGTTAACGGACACGAAATCCACAGACCCCCCACCCAACATAACCTGCACACATGACTTATAACTCGGGCAGACAAAGAAGGAGAGAGAGGAGAAAAAAAAAAAAAAATACTGTTACCAATATGCCCAGTCTACAAATTGTGATAAAGAATACCACTGCAAAAATAATATTAAAGGCAATAAATGAATAAAGTGGGAGACATGCAGTGAAGTATATTATAGATAGTGATGCGAGACAAACATCAAAAATAGTTAATATTAATAGTAAAAAATAATAAAATAAAATAAAAACTCCAGCTTTATAAAATTCGGAATGCTAGTTTAAATGAACATCAGAGGAAAAACAGGAAAAACGGACATATATTGTATATAATCTTACCCGAATCAGTCTTAAGGTTTCAAAAGAATAAAAAATATATGTAGGCCTATATGTAACAAATAAAAATAAAATAAAAAATAAAGAACGGGGAGGAATATCACCGCTAACGTTAATGGCCGGGGATAAGAATGATTGTTCTGTTTAACGTTTTAGAGGTTTTTGATGCATATCAAGGCCTTCTTATGATCTTCAAAACGATGCTTAACTCCACCCGGCGTTGTAAATGAAAGCACTGCAGGATAGATGATGCCAAACGGGATTTTGGCTGAGTGAAGTAGGCGTTTACACTCCAGGAAGGAATGTCTTCGCTCCTGCGTGGCCTTCGAGAAATCTTGATAGAAGCTTATCTTGTTGTTCTGCCAACGGACATCCCCGATTTCTCTAGCGAGTTGTCTCACCCGTTCCTTCTGTAGAAACCTCAAGAACCGCACGATGAATGGCCTTGGAGGGGCACCGGGCTTGGCAGGTAGTAACGACCGGTGAGCACGCTCCAGATCTTAGCCTCCTTGAAAGTCAGCATGAAGGATTTCGGGGAGAGTGGCCTTCAAAAACGATACAGCATCTTTATCCTCCACATGTTCCGGAAACCCATAAATGCGTAGATTAACTCGCCTGTCCCGATCCTCGTATTCAGTTAGTTTGGCGTTCAATTTTTCAACCTCCGAAGCAGAAGCCGGGGGGGGGCGACGCTGCGCTGCTTCTCCGCCTCCTCTAACATATCGAGACGCACCTCCGCGCTATTTATCCTGGTTAGCATGTCGGCCAGCTTACCCTCCATCGCCTCAACGGCTCTTCTCGTTTCTGTGACGTCCTTGCGAATATCTGCAAAGTGTTTAGCTTGCTCATCTGATAGTTTTTGAAGAAGGTCGTGAATTTTAGCAGTCGAGATGGACTCATCCGCATCTTCACGTGCTGGCGATACAGGAGAGGCGTAGGCAGCTTTTGAGCTAGCGGTAGCCCTAGCACTTTGCTGATGTTGAGACGCATTTTCGTTTTTCCGGGGATTTGGCATATCGAAAGTGGTTGACACTTATTAAGGCAACTTGCGGGGGAAAAAAAACAATGCAATAAACTGCGGATGCCTATATATTCACACAAAATGTTGTGTCGTGGCGCCACAGCCCTCAACCTAAGCAGCCATCTTGCTCGGCGTCATCACGTGACCTTCTATTCTAATTCTTGTATATACAGTGAAGTTATCGTCCTTGAATTTCTTTCTTGCACTGCCAGCTTAAATGCAATGCTTGAAAGATGACCCAGGTGGGACCCGAAACCACAATCCTCAGCTCCGAAGGCTGATGCCTTATCCATTAGGCCACTGGGCCTCGTTCACTGGTGAACCCAGAGGCATTGACACACAGTCATAGACAAACTAAAAGCGATATCATGGCATTGCCAGTTCTATGCTAATTCTTATGTCTACAATGAAGATATCGTCCTTGAATTTCTGTCTTGCACTGCCAGCTTAAATGCAACTCTTGAAAGATGACCCAGGTGGGATTCAAACCCAGAGTCATTGACAGACAGTCAGAAACAAACTAAACTGAAAGCAATATCATAAAATTTCCAGTTCTATGCTAATTCTTGGGGCTATAGTATCATATTGAAGTTATCATCCTGAAATTTCTTGCATAGCCCACTTAAATGAAAGCCCTCAAAGACGACCCAGGTTGGACTTGAACCCACAATTCCCAGCTCCGGAGGGCCACTAGGCCACATCTGTTAGTGAACCCAGAGGCATTACAGAAAGTCTTATCCGAAGCTGATCTGAGTGAAATTTCAGAAAATTGCCTGTTCTATGATAATTCTCATGACTTGAACCCACAATCTTCAGCTCTGAATGTTGATGTCTTATCCGTTTGGCCACTGGATATTTTCCCACAAGTCCACACAGAGGCATTTACAGACCGTCTTATCCAAGCTGAACTGAGTGAGTTTTCAGAAATTTGCCAATTTTATGATTAATATTGTGGCTATAGTGTCATATTGACGTTATCGTCCTAGAATTTCTTCCTTTCACTGCCAACATAAACACCAACCTTGAAAGATGAACCCACAATCCTCAGCTCTGAAGACCGATGCATTAGGCCACTGGGCCTTGTTCACTGTTGAACCCAGAGACATTGACAGACAGTCAGAAACAAACTAAACTGAAAGAGTTTTAATGAAATTGCTAGTTCTCATGTTACGTTGGCAGTTCTATGCTAACTCTCATGTTCCTTTGTCACAGCTTTTGTGTCTCCTTGCAATTATCATCCTGGTACCTGTTGCGCAGCCAACTTAAATCTAACCTCTCATTGACAACTCAGGTGGTAATTTAATTCACAACCACCAGCTCCGAAGGTTGGTTTATTAGACAACTGGACCTTTTCTCTGATTAAGCCTGAGGTATTCATTAACATTCTGATGCAAGCTAAATTGAAAGTTATTTCAAAAAATGCCAGTTCTATGCTAATTCTTGTGTCTATAGTAAAAGTTCACCATTGCATTTCTTTCTTGCAATGCCAGCTGAAATGCAACTCTTCAATGATGACGCAAGGGGGACTCAAACCCACAATCCTCAGCTCCGAAGGCTGATGCCTTATCCATTAGGCCACTGGGCCTGGTTGACTGGTGAATCAAGAGGCATTGACAGTCATAAACAAACTAAAAGCAATATCATGAAATTGCCAGTTCTATTCTAATTCTTGTGTCTACAGTGAAGTTATCGTCCTTGAATTTCTTTCTTGCACTGCCAGCTTAAAAGCAACGCTTTAAAGATGACCCAGGTGGGACTCTAACCCACAATCCTCAGCTCCGAAGGCTGATGCCTTATCCATTAGGCCACTGGGCCTCGTTTACTGGTGAACCGAGAGGCATTGACACACAGTCATAAACAAACTAAAAGCAATATCATGACATCACCAGTTCTAAGCTAATTCTTATGTCTACAGTGAAGTTATCGTCCTTGAATTTCTGTCTTGCACTGCCAGCTTAAATGCAACTCTTGAAAGATGACCCAGGTGGGATTCGAACCCAGAGTCATTGACAGACAGTCAGAAACAAACTAAAGTGAAAGCAATATCATAAAATTTCCAGTTCTGTGCTAATTCTTGGGGCTATAGTGTCATATTGAAGTTATCATCCTGAAATTTCTTGCATAGCCCACTTAAATGAAAGCCCTCAAAGACGACCCAGGTTGGACTTGAACCCACAATTCCCAGCTCCGGAGGGCCACTAGGCCACATCTGTTAGTGAACCCAGAGGCATTACAGAAAGTCTTATCCGAAGCTGATCTGAGTGAAATTTCAGAAAATTGCCTGTTCTATGATAATTCTCATGACTTGAACCCACAATCTTCAGCTCTGAATGTTGATGTCTTATCCGTTTGGCCACTGGATATTTTCCCACAAGTCCACACAGAGGCATTTACAGACCGTCTTATCCAAGCTGAACTGAGTGAGTTTTCAGAAATTTGCCAATTTTATGATTAATATTGTGGCTATAGTGTCATATTGACGTTATCGTCCTAGAATTTCTTCCTTTCACTGCCAACATAAACACCAACCTTGAAAGATGAACCCACAATCCTCAGCTCTGAAGACCGATGCATTAGGCCACTGGGCCTTGTTCACTGTTGAACCCAGAGACATTGACAGACAGTCAGAAACAAACTAAACTGAAAGAGTTTTAATGAAATTGCTAGTTCTCATGTTACGTTGGCAGTTCTATGCTAACTCTCATGTTCCTTTGTCACAGCTTTTGTGTCTCCTTGCAATTATCATCCTGGTACCTGTTGCGCAGCCAACTTAAATCTAACCTCTCATTGACAACTCAGGTGGTAATTTAATTCACAACCACCAGCTCCGAAGGTTGGTTTATTAGACAACTGGACCTTTTCTCCGATTAAGCCTGAGGTATTCATTAACATTCTGATGCAAGCTAAATTGAAAGTTATTTCAAAAAATGCCAGTTCTATGCTAATTCTTGTGTCTATAGTAAAAGTTCACCATTGCATTTCTTTCTTGCAATGCCAGCTGAAATGCAACTCATCAATGATGACGCAAGGGGGACTCAAACCCACAATCCTCAGCTCCGAAGGCTGATGCCTTATCCATTAGGCCACTGGGCCTGGTTGACTGGTGAATCAAGAGGCATTGACAGTCATAAACAAACTAAAAGCAATATCATGAAATTGCCAGTTCTATTCTAATTCTTGTGTCTACAGTGAAGTTATCGTCCTTGAATTTCTTTCTTGCACTGCCAGCTTAAAAGCAACGCTTTAAAGATGACCCAGGTGGGACTCTAACCCACAATCCTCAGCTCCGAAGGCTGATGCCTTATCCATTAGGCCACTGGGCCTCGTTTACTGGTGAACCGAGAGGCATTGACACACAGTCATAAACAAACTAAAAGCAATATCATGACATCACCAGTTCTAAGCTAATTCTTATGTCTACAGTGAAGTTATCGTCCTTGAATTTCTGTCTTGCACTGCCAGCTTAAATGCAACTCTTGAAAGATGACCCAGGTGGGATTCGAACCCAGAGTCATTGACAGACAGTCAGAAACAAACTAAACTGAAAGCAATATCATAAAATTTCCAGTTCTGTGCTAATTCTTGGGGCTATAGTGTCATATTGAAGTTATCATCCTGAAATTTCTTGCATAGCCCACTTAAATGCAACGCTTGAAAGATGACCCAGGTGGGACTCGAACCCACAATCCTCATCTCCGAAGGCTGATGCCTTATCCATTAGGTCACTGGGCCTCATTCACTGGTGAACCCAGAGGCATTGACACACAGTCATAAACAAACTGAAAGCGATATCATGACATTGGGATTCGAACCCAGAGTCATTGACAGACAGTCAGAAACAAACTAAACTGAAAGCAATTTCATGAAATTGCCTGTTCTATGCTAATTCTTGGGGCTATAGTGTCATATTGAAGTTATCATCCTGAAATTTCTTGCATAGCCCACTTAAATGAAAGCCCTCAAAGACGACCCAGGTGGCACTTGAACCCACAATTCCCAGCTCCTGAGGCTGATGCCTTACCCATTAGGCCAATGGGCCACATCTGTTACTGAACCCAGAGGCATTACAGAAAGTCTTATCCGAACCTGATCTGAGTGAGATTTCAGAAAATTGCCTGTTCTATGATAATTCTCATGACTTGAACCCACAATCTTCAGCTCTGAAGGTTGATGCCTTATCCGTTTGGCCACTGGGTATTTTCCAACAAGTCCACACAGAGGCCTTTACAGGCCGTCTTATCCAAGCTGAACTGAGTGAGTTTTCAGAAATTTGCCAATTTTATGATTAATCTTGTGGCTATAGTGTCATATTGACGTCATCATCCTAGAATTTCTTCCTTGCACTGCCAACATAAACACCAACCTTGAAAGATGAACCCACAATCCTCAGCTCTGAAGACCCATGCATTAGGCCACTGGGCCTTGTTCACTGGTGAACCCAGAGGCATTGACAGACAGTCAGAAACAAACCAAAGTGAAAGAGTTTTCATGAAATTGCTAGTTCTCATGTTCCATTGGGAGTTCTATGCTAACTCTCATGTTCCTTTGTCACAGCTATTGTGTCTCCTAGCATTTATCATCCTGGTACCTGTTGCGCAGCCAACTTAAATCTAACCTCTCATTGACGACTCAGGTGGTAATTTAATTCACAACCCCCAGCTCCGAAGGTTGATGCCTCATTTATTAGTCAACTGGACCTTTTATCTGATTAAGCCTGAGGTATTCATTAACATTCTGATGCAAGCTAAATTGAAAGTTATTTAAAAAAATGCCAGTTCTATGCTAATTCTTGTGTCTATAGTAAAAGTTCACCATTGAATTTCTTTCTTGCAATGCCAGCTGAAATGCAACTCTTGAATGATGACCCAAGTGGGACTCGAACCCACAATCCTCAGCTCAGAAGGCTGATGCTTTATCCATTAAGCCACTGGGCATGGATCACTAGTGATTCAAGAGGCATTGACAGACAGTAATAAACAAACTAAAAGCAATATCATGAAATTGCCAGTTCTATTCTAATGTCTACAGTGAAGTTATAGACCTTGAATTTCTTTCTTGCACTGCCAGCTTAAATGCAACGCTTGAAAGATGACCCAGGTGGGACTCGTACCCACAGTCCTCAGCTCCGAAGGCTGATGCCTTATCCATTAGGCCACTGGGCCTCGTTCGCTGGTGAACCCAGAGGCATTGACACACAGTCATAAACAAACTAAAAGCGATATCATGACATTGCCAGTTCTATGCTAATTCTTATGTCTACAATGAAGATATCGTCCTTGAATTTCTGTCTTGCACTGCCAGCTTAAATGCAACTCTTGAAAGATGACCCAGGTGGGATTCGAACCCAGAGTCATTGACAGAAAGTCAAAAACAAACTAAACTGAAAGCAATATCATAAAATTTCCCGTTCTATGCTATTTCTTGGGGCTATAGTGTCATATTGAAGTTATCATCCTGAAATTTCTTGCAAAGCCCACTTAAATGAAAGCCCTCAAAGATGACCCAGGTGGGACTTGAACCCACAATTCCCAGCTCCGGAGGCTGATGCCTTATCCATTAGGCCACTGGGCCTCGTTCACTGATGAATCAAGAGGCATTGACACATAGTCATAAACAAACTAAAAGCAATATCATGAAATTGCCAGTTCTATTCTAATTCTTGAGTCTACAGTGAAGTTATCGTCCTTGAATTTCTTTCTTGCACTGCCAGCTTAAATGCAACGCTTGAAAGATGACCCAGGTGGGACTCGATCCCACAATCCTCAGCTCCGAAGGCTGATGCCTTATCCATTAGGCCACTGGGCCTCGCTCACTGGTGAACCCAGAGGCATTGACACACAGTCATAAACAAACTAAAAGCGATATCATGACATTGGGATTCGAACCCAGAGTCATTGACAGACAGTCAGAAACAAACTAAACTGAAAGCAATATGATGAAATTGCCAGTTCTATGCTAATTCTTGGGGCTATAGTGTCATATTGAAGTTATCATCCTGAAATTTCTTGCATAGCCCACTTAAATGAAAGCCCTGAAAGACGACCCAGGTGGGACTTGAACCCACAATTCCCAGCTCTTGACAATGGGCCACATCTGTTAGTGAACACAGAGACATTACAGAAAGTCTTATCTGAAGCTGATCTGAGTGAGATTTCAGAAAATTGCCTGTTCTATGATAATTCTCATGACTTGAACCCACAATCTTCAGCTCTGAAGGTTGATGCTTTATCCGTTTGGCCACTGGGTATTTTCCAACAAGCCCACACAGAGGTATTTACAGACCGTCTTATCCAAGCTGAACTGAGTGAGTTTTCAGAAATTTGCCAATTTTATGATTAATCTTGTGGCTATAGTGTCATATTGACATTATCGTCCTAGAATTTCTTCCTTGCACTGCCAACATAAACACCAACCTTGAAAGATGAACCCACAATCCTCAGCTCTGAAGACCAATGCATTAGGCCACTGGGCCTTGTTCACTGGTGAACCCAGAGGCATTGACAGACAGTCAGAAACAAACTAAACTGAAAGAGTTTTCATGAAATTGCTAGTTCTCATGTTCCGTTGGCAGTTCTATGCTAACTCTCATGTTCCTTTGTCACAGCTATTGTGTCTCCTTGCACTTATCATCCTGGTACCTGTTGCGCAGCCAACTTAAATCTAACCTCTCATTGACGACTCAGGTGGTAATTTAATTCACAACCCCCAGCTCCGAAGGTTGATGCCTTATTTATTAGACAACTGGACCTTTTCTCTGATTAAGCCTGAGGTATTCATTAACATTCTGATGCAAGCTAAATTGAAAGTTATTTAAAAAAAATGCCAGTTCTATGCTAATTCTTGTGTCTATAGTAAAAGTTCACCATTGAATTTCTTTCTTGCAATGCCGGCTGAAATGCAACTCTTGAATGATGACCCAAGTGGGACTCAAACCCACAATCCTCAGCTCTGAAGGCTGATGCCTTCTCCATTAGGCCACTGGGCCTGGTTCACTGGTAAATCAAGAGGCATTGACACACAGTCATAAACAAACTAAAAGCGATATCATGACATTGCCAGTTCTATGCTAATTCTTATGTCTACAATGAAGATATCGTCCTTGAATTTCTGTCTTGCACTGCCAGCTTAAATGCAACTCTTGAAAGATGACCCAGGTGGGATTCGAACCCAGAGTCATTGACAGACAGTCAGAAACAAACTAAACTGAAAGCAATATCATAAAATCTCCTGTTCTATGCTAATTCTTGGGGCTATAGTGTCATATTGAAGTTATCATCCTGAAATTTCTTGCATAGCCCACTGAAATGAAAGCCCTCAAAGATGACCCAGGTGGGACTTGAACCCACGACTCCCAGCTCCGGAGGCTGATGCCTTATCCATTAGGCCACTGGGCCTCGTTCGCTGATGAATCAAGAGGCATTGAGACACAGTCATAAACAAACTACAAGCAATATCATGAATTTGCCAGTTCTATTCTAATTCTTGTGTCTACAGTGAAGTTATCGTCCTTGAATTTCTTTCTTGCACTGCCAGCTTAAATGCAACGCTTGAAAGATGACCCAGGTGGGACTCGAGCTCACAATCCTCAGCTCCGAAGGCTGATGCCTTATCCATTAGGCCACTGTGCCCTGTTCACCGGTGAACCCAGAGGCATTGACACACAGTCATAAACAAACTAAAAGCGATATCATGACATTGGGATTCGAACCCAGAGTCATTGACAGACAGTCAGAAACAAACTAAACTGAAAGCAATATCATGAAATTGCCAGTTCTATGCTAATTCTTGGGGCTATAGTGTCATATTGAAGTTATCATCCTGAAATTTCTTGCATAGCCCACTTAAATGAAACCTCTTAAAGACAACCCAGGTGGGACTTGAACCCACAATTCCCAGCTCCTGAGGCTGATGCCTTATACATTAGGCCAATGGGCCACATCTGTTAGTGAACCCAGAGGCATTACAGAAAGTCTTATCCGAAGCTGATCTGAGTGAGATTTCAGAAAATTGCCTGTTCTATGATAATTCTCATGACTTGACCCCACAATCTTCAGCTCTGAAGGTTGATGCTTTATCCGTTTGGCCACTGGGTATTTTCCAACAAGCCCACACAGAGGCATTTACAGACCGTCTTATCCAAGCTGAACTGAGTGAGTTTTCAGAAATTTGCCAATTTTATGATTAATCTTGTGGCTATAGTGTCATATTGACGTTATCATCCTAGAATTTCTTCCTTGCATTGCCAACATAAACACCAACCTTGAAAGATGAACCCACAATCCTCAGCTCTGAAGACCGATGCATTAGGCCACTGGGCCTTGTTCACTGGTGAACCCAGAGGCATTGACAGACAGTCAGAAACAAACTAAACTGAAAGAGTTTTCATGAAATTGCTAGTTCTCATGTTCCGTTGGCAGTTCTATGCTAACTCTCATGTTCCTTTGTCACAGCTATTGTGTCTCCTTGCACTTATCATCCTGGTACCTGTTGCGCAGCCAACTTAAATCTAACCTCTCATTGACGACTCAGGTGGTAATTTAATTCACAACCCCCAGCTCCGAAGGTTGATGCCTTATTTATTAGACAACTGGACCTTTTCTCTGATTAAGGATGACCCAGGTGGGATTCGAACCCAGAGTCATTGACAGAGAGTCAGAAACAAACTAAACTGAAAGCAATATCATAAAATCTCCTGTTCTATGCTAATTCTTGGGGCTATAGTGTCATATTGAAGTTATCATCCTGAAATTTCTTGCATAGCCCACTTAAATGAAAGCCCTCAAAGATGACCCAGGTGGGACTTGAACCCACAACTCCCAGCTCCGGAGGCTGATGCCTTATCCATTAGGCCACTGGGCCTCGTTCGCTGATGAATCAAGAGGCATTGACACACAGTCATAAACAAACTAAAAGCAATATCATGAAATTGCCAGTTCTATTCTAATTCTTGTGTCTACAGTGAAGTTATCGTCCTTGAATTTCTTTCTTGCACTGCCAGCTTAAATGCAACGCTTGAAAGATGACCCAGGTGGGACTCGAACCCACCATCCTCAGCTCCGAAGGCTGATGCCTAATCCATTAGGCCACTGTGCCCTGTTCACCGGTGAACCCAGAGGCATTGACACACAGTCATAAACAAACTAAAAGCGATATCATGACATTGGGATTCGAACCCAGAGTCATTGACAGACAGTCAGAAACAAACTAAACTGAAAGCAATATCATGAAATTGCCAGTTCTATGCTAATTCTTGGGGCTATTGTGTCATATTGAAGTTATCATCCTGAAATTTCTTGCATAGCCCACTTAAATGAAAGCCCTGAAAGACGACCCAGGTGGGACTTGAACCCACAATTCACAGCTCCTGAGGCTGATGCCTTATCCAGTAGGCCAATGGGCCACATCTGTTAGTGAACCCAGAGGCATTACAGAAAGTCTTATCCTAAGCTGATCTGAGTGAGATTTCAGAAAATTGCCTGTTCTATGATAATTCTCATGACTTGAACCCACAATCTTCAGCTCTGAAGGTTGATGCTTTATCCGTTTGGCCACTGGGTATTTTCCAACAAGCCCACACAGAGGCATTTACAGACCGTCTTATCCAAGCTGAACTGAGTGAGTTTTCAGAAATTTGCCAATTTTATGATTAATCTTGTGGCTATAGTGTCATATTGACGTTACTGTCCTAGAATTTCTTCCTTGCACTGCCAACATAAACACCAACCCTGAAAGATGAACCCACAATCCTCAGCTCTGAAGACCGATGCATTAGGCCACTGGGCCTTGTTCACTGGTGAACCCAGAGGCATTGACAGACAGTCAGAAACAAACTAAACTAAAAGAGTTTTCATGAAATTGCTAGTTCTCATGTTCCGTTGGCAGTTCTATGCTAACTCTCATGTTCCTTTGTCACAGCTATTGTGTCTCCTTGCACTTATCATCCTGGTACCTGTTGCGCAGCCAACTTAAATCTAACCTCTCATTGACGACTCAGGTGGTAATTTAATTCACAACCCCCAGCTCCGAAGGTTGATGCCTTATTTATTAGACAACTGGACCTTTTCTCTGATTAAGCCTGAGGTATTCATTAACATTCTGATGCAAGCTAAATTGAAAGTTATTCAAAAAAATGCCAGTTCTATGCTAATTCTTGTGTCTATAGTAAAAGTACACCATTGAATTTCTTTCTTGCACTGCCAGCTTAAATGCAATGTTTGAAAGATGACCCAAGTGGGACTCGAACCCACAATCCTCAGCTCCGAAGGCTGATGCCTTATCCATTAGGCCACTGGGCCTCGTTCACTGGTGAACCCAGAGGCATTGACACACAGTCATAAACAAACTAAAAGCGATATCATGACATTGCCAGTTCTATGCTAATTCTTATGTCTACAATGAAGATATCGTCCTTGAATTTCTGTCTTGCACTGCCAGCTTAAATGCAACTCTTGAAAGATGACCCAGGTGGGATTCGAACCCAGAGTCATTGACAGACAGTCAGAAACAAACTAAACTGAAAGCAATATCATAAAATTTCCAGTTCTATGCTAATTCTTGGGGCTATAGTGTCATATTGAAGTTATCATCCTGAAATTTCTTGCATAGCCCACTTAAATGAAAGCCCTCAAAGACGACCCAGGTGGGACTTGAACCCACAATTCCCAGCTCCGGAGGCTGATGCCTTATCCATTAGGCCACTGGGCCTCGTTCACTGATGAATCAAGAGGCAGTGACACACAGTCATAAACAAACTAAAAGCAATATCATGAAAGTGCCAGTTCTATTCTAATTCTTGTGTCTACACTGAAGTTATCGTCCTTGAATTTCTTTCTTGCACTGCCAGCTTAAATGCAACGCTTGAAAGATGACCCAGGTGGGACTCGAACCCACAATCCTCAGCTCCGAAGGCTGATGCCTTATCCATTAGGCCACTGGGCCCTGTTCACCGGTGAACCCAGAGGCATTGACACACAGTCATAAACAAACTAAAAGCGATATCATGACATTGGGATTCGAACCCAGAGTCATTGACAGACAGTCAGAAACAAACTAAACTGAAAGCAATATCATGAAATTGCCAGTTCTATGCTAATTCTTGGGGCTATAGTGTCATATTGAAGTTATCATCCTGAAATTTCTTGCATAGCCCACTTAAATGAAAGCCCTGAAAGACGACCCAGGTGGGACTTGAACCCACAATTCCCAACTCCTGAGGCTGATGCCTTATCCATTAGGCCAATGGGCCACATCTGTTAGTGAACCCAGAGGCATTACAGAAAGTCTTATCCGAAGCTGATCTGAGTGAGATTTCAGAAAATTGCCTGTTCTATGATAATTCTCATGACTTGAACCCACAATCTTCAGCTCTGAAGGTTGATGCTTTATCCGTTTGGCCACTGGGTATTTTCCAACAAGCCCACACAGAGGCATTTACAGACCGTCTTATCCAAGCTGAACTGAGTGAGTTTTCAGAAATTTGCCAATTTTATGATTAATCTTGTGGCTATAGTGTCATATTGACGTTACTGTCCTAGAATTTCTTCCTTGCACTGCCAACATAAACACCAACCTTGAAAGATGAACCCACAATCCTCAGCTCTGAAGACCGATGCATTAGGCCACTGGGCCTTGTTCACTGGTGAACCCAGAGGCATTGACAGTAGAGCTGTAGTCAAGTCCGGCTTTGTCGAGTCCAAGTCAAGTCCAAGTCCAGGACTAGTCGAGACCGAGTCAAGACAGAGTCCAAAGAGGTTCGAGTCCAAGTCAAGTCCAAGTCCAAAAGTTTCGAGTCCAAGTCCAAGACCGAGTCCAAATGAAAGAATAAAGGGTCCTCTTCAAGACCACATACTTAACTACTGATAATGTTTGTGATGTGATATCTCCTTTTCTAAGAAAATCATTTTACATTATTATTTGTAATGATCAAAAAGCATGTGCAAAGTAACAACTCTGTAGGACAGGGGTCTCCAAACTACATCCTGGATGGCCAATGTCCTGAAAAGTTTAGCTCCAACTGGCCTTAAAACACCTGGAAGATTAGTGTGTCTAGTAAGAGCTTGATTAGGTTCAAGTGTGTATAATTAGGGTTAAAGCTAACAGGGGCGTTAAACAAGATCCTGGGCCCTATGCATAGGCGATCCTGATGGGCCCCCATGGCCCCCACCCATGAAAATATCCAGTTAAAAAATATATATTTCAGATTCATACTTTTCAAGGGCCCTCTCTTCCTTTGGGGCCTTGCTAATGAGTACTGGTTTTACCCCCAGTCCGACCCTGGGAGCTAAACTTGGAGAAACAAACAAAGTTTGGAACTGTAAGGTCAAATCATTTTTATGTACTTTATTTTTTGTTGACATTATATCTGTGGTCAAAAATGTATATGACTATGCCTAATTGGCACAGTGCACAGACACACGCAAAGCTCGGGATATGACAAATGCGCGCAGCAAGGCTAGAATGGATACGTTTGGCTCTACTGGGCATGCGCACATAAATACAGCGAAATTTTTGTCATACTGTGCTAGTGCTTGCATAGACTAGTCGAGCACTGTCGGAAACAATCGACTACTCCAGCATGCTTTAACCATAATGAATACAAAGTGTTTGCAAGTACGACGTGAATTTTAGAATTACAATATTGCGTGGAGCTGTTACTATATGACCTTATCTATGTTGCATGTAAAAATAAAATATGTAATGTAATAATTAGGGTTGTGCCTGAAGCCGAATATGGCACGGATAATGGCTTAAAAAACGAATAACGCTCAAGGAATAATTCTGCCTGAATACTCGGCTAAAGCTGACAGAGTCTGGTGTTTGCTAGATAACAGATGAGCCAGGGCATCAGCGCCAGAAGTGAATGAATGTAAACTTTATGAATGAAAAGAGCGCAAATCAAACACCGCATTGTTGTCGCCTCTCTGTTTATCTCTCAGAAATCAGAGCGTTGCAAGAGAAATTTTACCTATAATAATACATCATAGCTACACGTTATATTATTTGTATATATTTAAAAGGCAAATATCGAAAGCTTAGGCTACCATGATACGAATGAATGGAATAAGCACAGCACGCTCTCCAATCAAACAGATGCGTTGCACGTCTCAGTCTCTCAAGAACCAAATCAGTTCTCTCTCAAGAGTAAGCTAATAATCAGCTTTGATACGGATACATTGTCTACTTGTCCTACATGTTTGCATATTTACCTTTTGCTGGTTTGCGCAGAACACACACATCTGTTTAGTGAAGTTCATTAACATTAAGACTCGCTCAAAGTGTTCTGCGTAATGAAAATGTGCGCATTGAATGGATTCAGTCGTGTTCAAATGATCACTAAACGTTTGTCATGACATCTCTCTGCTTGCATGATAAATATTATTTTAGAAATTAATAATTATTTCAGTTTAACACGACATATTTGTTCAGTGATAACTAAGAAAAAGTATATAAAAAGTCATAACAGTCTTATCAAGTAACTGTACGATGTTGTATCCGAATGCAGATAGGAAAAATGTTGTGATTGTTACAGATACAAATACTGGCTGTTACATGAAAATTTAAATATGTAATGTCATATATAAAGTTTTTAAAATTTACATATGTAATTGTTGCATAAGGCTATACATTAATACGCGTTTATTGATTAAAAAAAAGAGGCTATCTGGGTGTAGACGTAAATAAAACACAATCTAACAGGTAGAAAATTAAATTAGAAACATCTAAACTTTTCAGGTCGCAGTAAGTGCACCACTGGTCATGCACATCCTTTCCCGGAACAATACTGAAAAGCTAAGGCAAGATGGAGAAACAGATGATCATAGTTGTACAAGGATAGCCATTTTTTAAATTAATCTATTAGCAGAGCTACTGAAAGGGGTGTTTAGTGCGGGAATTCCATTTATTCTTTGCTGAAACTTCTGCGTCATCATGGAGAGCGGGTCATGGTTGCCCAGCAACAGCAGACGCCACTGGAGCGCAAGCGCAGGCTACAGAGTGCTTTGGAAATAAGGAGAGCGGCGCGCCTAGCGTTTTCCACACGTTTTCAGTCGCGACATCATGCAAATGTGGTTTTGTTTTGAAGGAGAAATTTTTTATTTTATTTTTTTGCTGGACTCGGTCGAGACCAACTAGAAGACTTGGCGAGTCCAATGGCCAAGTCCGAGACAAGTCCGAGTGCAAATTCAACGAGTCCGAGACAAGTCCGAGACGACAGAAAAATGTCTCGAGTCCGGACTCGAGTCCAAGACCGGACTCGAGTACTACAGCCCTAATTGACAGACAGTCAGAAACAAACTAAACTGAAAGAGTTTTCATGAAATTGCTAGTTCTCATGTTCCGTTGGCAGTTCTATGCTAACTCTCATGTTCCTTTGTCACAGCTATTGTGTCTCCTTGCACTTATCATCCTGGTACCTCTTGCGCAGCCAACTTAAATCTAACCTCTCATTGACGACTCAGGTGGTAATTTAATTCACAACCCCCAGCTCCGAAGGTTGATGCCTTATTTATTAGACAACTGGACCTTTTCTCTGATTAAGCCTGAGGTATTCATTAACATTCTGATGCAAGCTAAATTGAAAGTTATTTCAAAAAATGCCAGTTTTATGCTAATTCTTGTGTCTATAGTAAAAGTTCACCATTGAATTTCTTTCTTGCAATGCCAGCTTAAATCCAATGCTTGAAAGATGACCCAGGTGGAACTCGAACCCACAATCCTCAGATCCGAAGGCTGATTTTTTTTTTTTTTTTTTTATTAAGAAATTTCAATCAATAAAATACAATAGATTAAGCACAATCAATAGAAATACAGAACATCGTCTTTACACATCTCTACATTACACCTCTTTCCTTTACATAGATAATTTAAAAAACTCTTACACTTTTCTTTTAAACACACTCCAAACATCCAACACAATTTTTTCTTTTTTAGCCACAGTTCTTCTGTCCCATATTGCACTTTTCATTAGCATTACACACAGATTAATGAAACTTTTGTTTTTACACTTTTTTTCCCAACCAAACATCACAACTCTATTCCATTCCATTATATTTTCATCCCACTCCTCAGTCACATCTTTAATTAAACATTTACATTTCCTTAAAAAGTCCTCTAGGTCTCTACAATGTAAAAACATATGTAAAATCCCCTCTTCCTCTTCCTGGCACACTTTACACAGAGCATTTTCTTCCATTCCTATTTTATTTAAAATTACATCAGTAAAAACCACTTTATGCCTTATAAAATACTCCAAACATTCCAATTTGGTTTCCACACATTTCCCCGTCATGTTTCTCCATATACACTCTTTTTTTTAATCTTTGAATTTCTGCACCCAGTATCCATTTACAATCGGCTCTTTAAAAACATAATCTCTAAAAGCACAATAAATCATTTTCACAGTACATTCCTTAAAATCATACATTTTTTCCCCAAACTTCACATGAATACATTTCTCTTTTGGCTCTCCTTCCATACTTTCTATTCTTTTTATCCACTCTTTAGGTATTGCATTTTTAATGATTTCATATTTATTTTTTATTTCTTGTTCACTGTAATCCTCTTTTGCCTCCTCCATTGCATCCACAATAAATTGTGTCGGTAAAAACCCTTCTTTAAATTCATACAAAACATCTCTCACTCTCGTTATCCCCACATCCATCCATTTCTTTAAAAACAATTCTTTGTCTTGTTTTAAAATGTTTTTGTTTAAAAACAGAGGTTGATTTAAAATGTTTTCTCTCCCATGTGGATCATACTCAACTTTGTCTAAAAATTTTCCCCAGGCACTAAACATTTCTCTATAAAACTCTGGTAAGCACTCTGTCATCCAATTCTTAGTTTTCATCCATAAAATCCCATCCCCCATGTTAAAATCCCCACATTTGTTTAAAAAATATTCCATTTTCTTTTTCCATGCTGCTTTGTGACCATCATCTAGATATTTTTTTACTATTTTAACTCTTAAGCTATTTTTTTCTCTGTTCAACATCAATTAATCCCATCCCTCCTTTCCCTACTTCTCCTATTAATGTACTGTATGCAATTCTTGACGGTTTACCATTCCATAAAAAATCGGAAAAACATTTTTTCAACCTTTTCTCCACCCACACTGGCATAGCAGTCACATATAAAACATACCACAACTTTGACACCATTAACACATTTAAAATTAAAACCTTCCCTTTTAAACTTAAAGTCCTCAATTTCCAAAAATTTAACCTTCTTTCAATTCCTCCTACTATTTCTTCCCACATTTTTTCTTTAACATTCCTTTCATCTTTTCCCATTAGAACACCTAAAATCCTTATTTCTTTTGTTTCTTTAAAATGAAAATAATCAGTTAAAGCATTTACTTCTCCATATCTCACATATGTTGTTTTTTCTTCATTTAACTTGCCTCCTGATCCCCTACAAAACATCTGTACCACTTCCATTACTTTATTAACACTCTCTATATCCTTAACTATTATTGTTGTATCGTCTGCATATTGAAATATTTTTTCATTTCCCCCACTTCCTTCAATGTTTATCCCTCTTATGTCTTCATCTATTTTAACAGCTAATCCCAATGGTTCTGCAACTAAAGAATATAAAAGCGCCGATAATGGACATCCTTGTCTTATTGACCTAGTAATTTTAAAACATTCTGTTAAAAAAACGTTACACTGTATTCTTGTTATTGCTCCCCTGTATAAAATTGTAATCCACTTGACAAAATTATCCCCAAACCCGTACCTTCTTAAAATTCCAAATATATAATCATGCTCCACTCTATCAAAGGCCTTTTAAAAATCCAAACTAATAACATATCCTTTTTTGTTTTTTTCTTTCATATATCTTATTCTATCTATTATACTTAAACTTGTATCTGCTATATCTTTCCCTTTTACTCCATACACTTGATTTGTTTTAATTATGGTTGGCATTACCTCTTTCAATCTATTGGCTAAAACTTTTGTTAAAATTTTCAAATCTGTATTCAGCATTGTAATTGGTCTATAATTTTTTAGGTCTACTTTATCTCCTTTTCTTTTATATATCAACTTTATTAATCCCATCCCCATTCTCTGATTCATTTCCTCTTTTTTAAAAATGTCTTCATATACTTCTTTTAAAATACTGGTTAAAAAATCTTTAAAAACTATATAAAATTCACTCCCCAAACCATCTATACCTGGACTTTTATTTTTGTTTAATTCACTTATTGCTCTTTTTATCTCTTCTTCTGTTATCTCTTCATCACAGTCTTTTTTGTCTACATCTCCTACTGTTGTTTTTATTTGATTTAGTAACTCCAATTTCTCTTCTTCTTTCAACCCCTCAGTACTAAACAGATTTTCATAATATGCTTTTACTTCTTTTAATATTTCCTCATTTGTTTCCACCACTACACCATTTTCCCCTCTTATTTCTTTAATCATTCCAGCTTTCCCTCTTATTTTTTCTAGATCAAAGAAAAACTTTGTACATTTTTCACCCTCCACCGTATATTTAGCTTTACTCCTTAGTCTTGCACCTTCATATTTTTTCTCTTCCATGTCTTTCAATAATCCCTCCAATTATTTTATTTTTTGTATATCTTTCCCATTCTCATTTAATTCATTTTCCAATTTTTCTCTTATTTCTCTCTCCTTCTTCCTCTTACACATCTGTATTAATTTGCAATACTTTATTGTGAATTTTTTTACTAAATATTTAACATTTTCCCACCATATCCTTTTATCTTCACTGTACATTTCATTCTCCTTTTCTTTTTCAATAATTTCTTTAATACTTAACACATACTCCTCATTCTTCAAAACCTCTACATTTAAAACCCATACACCTGGCCCTCTTTTCACTGAACTCCAGTCTACTTGTATAAAAAGTGGTTTTTCATGTTACCAATAAAACCTTCAATGTTCCTTGTACACAAAATAAAATCAATCCTTGTCTTACACATAAAATTCCCTACTAATTGCCTCCTTGAATATTCTTTCTTTTTTTCATTTCTTTCTCTCCATACATCAATCATATTATTTTCTTCCATTAATAATTTCAGTTCTTTTCTTCCTTTATCATTTTTAAAAACCATTCCCTCACCAATTTCTAATTTACTGAAAACTGTATTAAAATCACCCATCATAATAACTTCTTTATGCTTTTTTAAAAAATATCTTAATACATTAAAATATTCCTTCTTTTCAGTTTCTACAGTCGGTGCATGAATATTAACTACAATAACTTTTTTCTCCTCATACTCCATTTCAACCGCAATACATTTCCCATCTATGTCATTATATATTGTTCTACATGATACCCCACAGTTTTCTTTTATTAAAATCGCAACACCTCTTCCCAGCCTCCCATCACCATTGTTATAAAAAATCTCTCCACTCCACCTTTTTCTTATTTCAGTCATGTACTCTTCCCTCCAGTTAGTTTCTTGCAATAAAATCACATCCTCTCTTTTACACATTTCTTTCACCTTTTCAAATTTTCCTACATTTGAAAGCCCTCTAGCATTAAAAGTAACAATTCTTAAAAGCATAAAACATATAAAAACATGCATAAAACCCATAAACTCAGTCCATCTCCTCCAAACCTTTTACCAGCTCATACTTATTTGCACACTCAATCCCATCTTCTTTAAGCATTCTTTTTCTTGCAGTATCAAGATTAGGTATTACCTTTACAGATCTTCTTCTTTTTGATGATTTCCCCTGCGTCTCCTCATTTTCTTTTCCTTGTTCACACTCTTTTGTAGCATCATTAATTTCTATCCCGTCCATCTCCTTTTGCACACTGTCCGTCACATCCATCGGTGTACATAAAATTCCCTCCTGTTGTGCATCACTCAGTACTTTATTCCTTTCATCAACCAGTTCCACATTATCCCAAGCATTTTGCAAGCTGTCTGTCAAATCCATCTGTGTCCAAATTCCCCCATCCTGTTGTGTTTGTATGATTGGTTCGGTACACTCTTTCTGTTGTTCTATATCCTTATTTAATTCCAGTCCTTCACCACGTACCCCTTCTCCAATGTCTCGCTGCTCGTTGTCTCTTTCATGCACCTGCCCGCCCACCTGCTGCTGCTCCTCCTCCTCACCCTGCATCCAACACTCACACTTATTTAAAACCAAATTGCACTCCGGGCACGTCACAGCATTGCAATTTCTCGCGAAATGGCCTCTCTCCTCGCATTTATGGCACGTGAACTCCGGGCAGTCCTTCACCACATGGTCTGGGCTCATGCACAGCCGACAAGTCTTAACCTGATGACTGTGCATCACCCAAAAATATTGTGGTCCCTCTGCCGTTTCTATTTTTGTGCTGTAAGGGAGGGAGGCCACCTCCTTCGGGAACCGCGCCTTTACGTATCTCGTCCCATCCTCAATGCTGGTGCCCGGATAAACACGCCGCTTTATTTTTGAAATTGGGGAAACCCCCCAAACCTCCAGTTTATTTAAAATCTCTTCATCAGCAAGGTAGACGGGCAGATGCATGAAAGAGACAACATAATCTCTGTTTTGCAGTTTCTTTATCTCACAGTTCACTCCTTTAATTAACAATCCCTCAGTCAGTTCATCACAAGTTTCTTCTTTTTCCATTGTCAGTTCATATTCCTTTCCTTGTCTTGGCCTCAGTGCTAAGATTTTACCATATCCACATTTGTCCGTCACCGCTTTAATAATATCCACAGCTCTCACTTCACTTACATTCTCCACATTCACAATCACAGTCGCCTCCTTTAAGTATTTCCTTTCACCAATTGTATATCTTGCATCTTGATTTTTACCGTGTCCTGCTCGTTGTCGATACTCCAGTCCAGTGTCGTTTGCCATGCGTCTCTCTCCAGCCAGTACAGTGTTGTTTGACATGCGTCGCTCTCCAGCCAGTCCAGTGTTGTTTGCCATGCGTCTCTCTCCAGCCAGTCCGGTGTCGTTTGCCAAGCGTTTCTCTCCAGCCAGTCCAGTGTCATTTGCCATGCGTCTCTCTCCAGCCAGTCCAGTGTCGTTTGCCAATAATCCATCCATTGTACAAAAACACAAAAAAATAAAAAATTAACCACCCTCCAGCCAGCAAGATGCTGCTGTTAGGTGGTTTAAAACAGAAAAAACACACAAAAAATAAACTAAAAGTCCAAAAAACAACTCACAAAACAAACACTAACAGAAAAATCAAAATGGAGGAGAGCCTTCCTCTCCCAACTGCAGCCAACACTTCCTGTAGCTCTCTAGCGCCCTCCATATCATGAAATTGCCAGTTCTATTCTAATACTTGTGTCTACAGTGAAGTTATCGTCCTTGAATTTCTTTCTTGCACTGCCAGCTTAAATGCAATGCTTGAAAGATGACCCAGGTGGGACTCGAACCCACAATCCTCAGCTCCGAAGGCTGATGCCTTATCCATTAGGCCACTGGGCCTCGTTCACTGGTGAACCCAAAGGCATTGACACACAGTCATAAACAAACTAAAAGCGATATCATGACATTGCCAGTTCTATGCTAATTCTTATGTCTACAATGAAGATATCGTCCTTGAATTTCTGTCTTGCAATGCCAGCTTAAATGCAATGCTTGAAAGATGACCCAGGTGGGATTCGAACCCAGAGTCATTGACAGACAGTCAGAAACAAACTAAACTGAAAGCAATATCATAAAATTTCCCGTTCTATGCTAATTCTTGGGGCTATAGTGTCGTATTGAAGTTATCATCCTGAAATTTCTTGCATAGCGCACTTAAATGAAAGCCCTCAAAGACGACCCAGGTGGGACTTGAACCCACAATTCCCAGCTCCGGAGGCTGATGCCTTATCCATTAGGCCACTGGGCCTCGTTCACTGGTGAATCAAGAGGCATTGACACACAGTCATAAACAAACTAAAAGCAATATCATGAAATTGCCAGTTCTATTCTAATTCTTGTGTCTACAGTGAAGTTAATGCAACTTAAATGCAACTCTTGAAAGATGACCCAGGTGGGATTCGAACCCAGAGTCAGTGACAGACAGTCAGAAACAAATTAAACTGAAAGCAATATCATGAAAATGCCAGTTCTATGCTAATTCTTGGGGCTATAGTGTCATAATGAAGTTATCATCCTGAAATTTCTTGCATAGCCCACTTAAATGAATGCCCTCAAAGACGACCCAGGTGGGACTTGAACCCACAAACCTCAGCTCCGAAGGCTGATGCCTTATCCATTAGGCCACCGGGCCCTGTTCACTGGTGAACCCAGAGGCATTGACACAGAGTCATAAACAAACTAAAAGCGATATCATGACATTGCCAGTTCTATGCTAATTCTTATGTCTACAATGAAGATATTGTCCTTGAATTTCTGTCTTGCACTGCCAGCTTAAATGCAACTCTTGAAAGATGACCCAGGTGGGATTCGAACCCAGAGTCATTGACACACAGTCATAAACAAACTAAAAGCGATATCATGACATTGGGATTCGAACCCAGAGTCATTGACAGACAGTCAGAAACAAACTAAACTGAAAGCAATATCAGGAAATTGCCAGTTCGATGCTAATTCTTGGGGCTATAGTGTCATATTGAAGTTATCATCCTGAAATTTCTTGCATAGCCCACTTAAATGAAAGCCCTGAAAGATGACCCAGGTAGGACTTGAACCCACAATTCCCAGCTCCTGAGGCTGATGCCTTATCCATTAGGCCAATGGGCCACATCTGTTACTGAACCCAGAGGCATTACATAAAGTCTTATCCGAAGCTGATCTGAGTGAGATTTCAGAAAATTGCCTGTTCTATGATAATTCTCATGACTTGAAGCCACAATCTTCAGCTCTGAAGGTTGATGCTTTATCCGTTTGGCCACTGGGTATTTTCCAACAAGCCCACACAGAGGCATTTACAGACCGTCTTATCCAAGCTGAACTGAGTGAGTTTTCAGAAATTTGCCAATTTTATGATTAATCTTGTGGCTATAGTGTCATATTCTCGTTATCGTCCTAGAATTTCTTCCTTGCACTGCCAACATAAACACCAACCCTGAAAGATGAACCCACAATCCTCAGCTCTGAAGACCGATGCATTAGGCCACTGGGCCTTGTTCACTGGTGAACCCAGAGGCATTGACAGACAGTCAGAAACAAACTAAACTGAAAGAGTTTTCATGAAATTGCTAGTTCTCATGTTCCGTTGGCAGTTCTATGCTAACTCTCATGTTCCTTTGTCACAGCTATTGTGTCTCCTTGCACTTATCATCCTGGTACCTGTTGCGCAGCCAACTTAAATCTAACCTTTCATTGACGACTCAGGTGGTAATTTAATTCACAACCCCCAGCTCCGAAGGTTGATGCCTTATTTATTAGACAACTGGACTTTTTCTCTGATTAAGCCTGAGGTATTCATTAACATTCTGATGCAAGCTAAATTGAAAGTTATTTCAAAAAATGCCAGTTCTATGCTAATTCTTGTGTCTATAGTAAAAGTTCACCATTGAATTTCTTTCTTCCAATGCCAGCTGAAATGCAACTCTTGAATGATGACCCAAGTGGGACTCGAACCCACAATCCTCAGCTCCATTAGGCCACTGGGCCTGGTTCACTGGTAAATCAAGAGGCATTGACAGACAGTCATAAACAAACTAAAAGCAATATCATGAAATTGCCAGTTCTATTCTAATTCTTGTGTTTACGGTGAAGTTATCGTCCTTGAATTTCTTTCTTGCACTGCCAGCTTAAATGCAACACTTGAAAGATGACCCACGTGGGACTTGAACCCACAATCCTCAGCTCCGAAGGCTGATGCCTTATCCATTTGGCCACTGGGCCTCTTTCACTGGTGAACCCAGAGGCATTGACACACAGTCATAATCAAACTAAAAGCGATATCATGACATTGGTATTCGAACCCAGAGTCATTGACAGACAGTCAGAAACAAACTAAACTGAAAGCAATATCATGAAATTGCCAGTTCTATGCTAATTCTTGGGGCTATAGTGTCATATTGAAGTTATCGTCCTGAAATGTCTTGCATAGCCCACTTAAATGAAAGCCCTCAAAGACGACCCAGGTGGGACTTGAACCCACAAATCCCAGCTCCTGAGGCTGATGCCTTATCCATTAGGCCAATGGGCCACATCTGTTAGTGAACCCAGAGGCATTACAGAAAGTCTTATCCGAAGGTGATCTGAGTGAGATTTCAGAAAATTGCCTATTCTATGATAATTCTCATGACTTGAACCCACAATCTTCAGCTCTGAAGGTTGATGCCTTATCCGTTTGGCCACTGGGTATTTTCCAACAAGTCCACACAGAGGCATTTACAGACCATCTTATCCAAGCTGAACTGAGTGAGTTTTCAGAAATTTGCCAATTTTATGATTAATCTTGTGGCTATAGTGTCATATTGACGTTATCGTCCTAGAATGTCTTCCTTGCACTGCCAACATAAGCACCAACCTTTAAAGATGAACCCACAATCCTCAGCTCTGAAGACCGATGCATTAGGCCACTGGGCCTTGTTCACTGGTGAACCCAGAGGCATTGACAGACAGTCAGAAACAAACTAAACTGAAAGACTTTTCATGAAATTGCTAGTTCTCATGTTCCGTTGGCAGTTCTATGCTAACTCTCATGTTCCTTTGTCACAGCTATTGTGTCTCCTTGCACTTATCATCCTGGTACCTCTTGCGCAGCCAACTTAAATCTAACCTCTCATTGACGACTCAGGTGGTAATTTAATTCACAACCCCCAGCTCCGAAGGTTGATGCCTTATTTATTAGACAACTGGACCTTTTCTCTGATTAAGCCTGAGGTATTCATTAACATTCTGATGCAAGCTAAATTGAAAGTTATTTCAAAAAATGCCAGTTTTATGCTAATTCTTGTGTCTATAGTAAAAGTTCACCATTGAATTTCTTTCTTGCAATGCCAGCTTAAATCCAATGCTTGAAAGATGACCCAGGTGGAACTCGAACCCACAATCCTCAGCTCCGAAGGCTGATGCCTTATCCATTAGGCCACTGGGCCTCGTTCACTGGTGAACGCAGAGGCATTGACACACAGTCATAAACAAACTAAAAGCGATATCATGACATTGCCAGTTCTATGCTAATTCTTATGTCTACAATGAAGATATCGTCCTTGAATTTCTGTCTTGCAATGCCAGCTTAAATGCAATGCTTGAAAGATGACCCAGGTGGGATTCGAACCCAGAGTCATTGACAGACAGTCAGAAACAAACTAAACTGAAAGCAATATCATAAAATTTCCCGTTCTATGCTAATTCTTGGGGCTATAGTGTCGTATTGAAGTTATCATCCTGAAATTTCTTGCATAGCGCACTTAAATGAAAGCCCTCAAAGACGACCCAGGTGGGACTTGAACCCACAATTCCCAGCTCCGGGGGCTGATGCCTTATCCATTAGGCCACTGGGCCTCGTTCACTGGTGAATCAAGAGGCATTGACACACAGTCATAAACAAACTAAAAGCAATATCATGAAATTGCCAGTTCTATTCTAATTCTTGTGTCTACAGTGAAGTTAATGCAACTTAAATGCAACTCTTGAAAGATGACCCAGGTGGGATTCGAACCCAGAGTCATTGACAGACAGTCAGAAACAAACTAAACTGAAAGCAATATCATGAAAATGCCAGTTCTATGCTAATTCTTGGGGCTATAGTGTCATAATGAAGTTATCATCCTGAAATTTCTTGCATAGCCCACTTAAATGAATGCCCTCAAAGACAACCCAGGTGGGACTTGAACCCACAATTCCCAGCTCCGGAGGCTGATGCCTTATCCATTAGGCCACTGGGCCTCGTTCACTGATGAATCAAGAGGCATTGACACACAGTCATAAACAAACTAAAAGCAATATCATGAAATTGCCAGTTCTATTCTAATTCTTGTGTCTACAGTGAAGTTATCGTCCTTGAATTTCTTTCTTGCACTGCCAGCTTAAATGCAACGCTTGAAAGATGAACCAGGTGGGACTCGAACCCACAAACCTCAGCTCCGAAGGCTGATGCCTTATCCATTAGGCCACTGGGCCCTGTTCACTGGTGAACCCAGAGGCATTGACACAGAGTCATAAACAAACTAAAAGCGATATCATGTCATTGGGATTCGAACCCAGAGTCATTGACAGACAGTCAGAAACAAACTAAACTGAAAGCAATATCATGAAATTGCCAGTTCTATGCTAATTCTTGGGGCTATAGTGTCATATTGAAGTTATCATCCTGAAATTTCTTGCATAGCCCACTTAAATGAAAGCTCTGAAAGACAACCCAGGTGGGAATTGAACCCACAATTCCCAGCTCCTGAGGCTGATGCCTTATACATTAGGCCAATGGGCCACATCTGTTAGTGAACCCAGAGGCATTACAGAAAGTCTTATCCGAAGCTGATCTGAGTGAGATTTCAGAAAATTGCCTGTTCTATGATAATTCTCATGACTTGAACCCACAATCTTCAGCTCTGAAGGTTGATGCTTTATCCATTTGGTCACTGGGTATTTTCCAACAAGCCCACACAGAGGCATTTACAGACCGTCTTATCCAAGCTGAACTGAGTGAGTTTTCAGAAATTTGCCAATTTTATGATTAATCTTGTGGCTATAGTGTCATATTGACGTTATCGTCCTAGAATTTCTTCCTTGCACTGCCAACATAAACACCAACCTTGAAAGATGAACCCACAATCCTCAGCTCTGAAGACCGATGCATTAGGCCACTGGGCCTTGTTCACTGGTGAACCCAGAGGCATTGACAGACAGTCAGAAACAAACTAAACTGAAAGAGTTTTCATGAAATTGCTAGTTCTCATGTTCCGTTGGCAGTTCTATGCTAACTCTCATGTTCCTTTGTCACAGCTATTGTGTCTCTTTGCACTAGTCATCCTGGTACCTGTTGCGCAGCCAACTTAAATCTAACCTCTCATTGACGACTCAGGTGGTAATTTAATTCACAACCCCCAGCTCCGAAGGTTGATGCCTTATTTATTAGACAACTGGACCTTTTCTCTGATTAAGCCTGAGGTATTCATTAACATTCTGATGCAAGCTAAATTGAAAGTTATTTCAAAAAATGCCAGTTCTATGCTAATTCTTGTGTCTATAGTAAAAGTTCACCATTGAATTTCTTTCGTGCAATGCCAACTGAAATGCAACTCTTGAATGATGACCCAAGTGGGACTCGAACCCACAATCCTCAGCTCCGAAGGCTGATGCCTTCTCCATTAGGCCACTGGACCTGGTTCACTGGTAAATCAAGAGGCATTGACAGACAGTCATAAACAAACTAAAAGCAATATCATGAAATTGCCAGTTCTATTCTAATTCTTGTGTCTACAGTGAAGTTATCGTCCTTGAATTTCTTTCTTGCACTGCCAGCTTAAATGCAATGCTTGAAAGACGACCCAGGTGGGACTAGGACCCACAATCCTCAGCTCCGAAGGCTGATGCCTTATCCATTAGGCCACTGGGCCTCGTTCGCTGGTGAACCCAGAGGCATTGACACACAGTCATAAACAAACTAAAAGCGATATCATGACATTGCCAGTTCTATGCTAATTCTTATGTCTACAATGAAGATATCGTCCTTGAATTTCTGTCTTGCACTGCCAGCTTAAATGCAACTCTTGAAAGATGACCCAGGTGGGATTCGAACCCAGAGTCATTGACAGACAGTCAGAAACAAACTAAACTGAAAGCAATATCATGAAAATGCCAGTTCTATGCTAATTCTTGGGGCTATAGTGTCATAATGAAGTTATCATCCTGAAATTTCTTGCATAGCCCACTTAAATGAATGCCCTCAAAGACAACCCAGGTGGGACTTGAACCCACAATTCCCAGCTCCGGAGGCTGATGCCTTATCCATTAGGCCACTGGGCCTCGTTCACTGATGAATCAAGAGGCATTGACACACAGTCATAAACAAACTAAAAGCAATATCATGAAATTGCCAGTTCTATTCTAATTCTTGTGTCTACAGTGAAGTTATCGTCCTTGAATTTCTTTCTTGCACTGCCAGCTTAAATGCAACGCTTGAAAGATGACCCAGGTGGGACTCGAACCCACAAACCTCAGCTCCGAAGGCTGATGAATTATCCATTAGGCCACTGGGCCCTGTTCACTGGTGAACCCAGATGCATTGACACAGAGTCATAAACAAACTAAAAGCGATATCATGTCATTGGGATTCGAACCCAGAGTCATTGACAGACAGTCAGAAACAAACTAAACTGAAAGCAATATCATGAAATTGCCAGTTCTATGCTAATTCTTGGGGCTATAGTGTCATATTGAAGTTATCATCCTGAAATTTCTTGCATAGCCCACTTAAATGAAAGCTCTGAAAGACAACCCAGGTGGGACTTGAACCCACAATTCCCAGCTCCTGAGGCTGATGCCTTATACATTAGGCCAATGGGCCACATCTGTTAGTGAACCCAGAGGCATTACAGAAAGTCTTATCCGAAGCTGATCTGAGTGAGATTTCAGAAAATTGCCTGTTCTATGATAATTCTCATGACTTGAACCCACAATCTTCAGCTCTGAAGGTTGATGCTTTATCCATTTGGTCACTGGGTATTTTCCAACAAGCCCACACAGAGGCATTTACAGACCGTCTTATCCAAGCTGAACTGAGTGAGTTTTCAGAAATTTGCCAATTTTATGATTAATCTTGTGGCTATAGTGTCATATTGACGTTATCGTCCTAGAATTTCTTCCTTGCACTGCCAACATAAACACCAACCTTGAAAGATGAACCCACAATCCTCAGCTCTGAAGACCGATGCATTAGGCCACTGGGCCTTGTTCACTGGTGAACCCAGAGGCATTGACAGACAGTCAGAAACAAACTAAACTGAAAGAGTTTTCATGAAATTGCTAGTTCTCATGTTCCGTTGGCAGTTCTATGCTAACTCTCATGTTCCTTTGTCACAGCTATTGTGTCTCTTTGCACTAGTCATCCTGGTACCTGTTGCGCAGCCAACTTAAATCTAACCTCTCATTGACGACTCAGGTGGTAATTTAATTCACAACCCCCAGCTCCGAAGGTTGATGCCTTATTTATTAGACAACTGGACATTTTCTCTGATTAAGCCTGAGGTATTCATTAACATTCTGATGCAAGCTAAATTGAAAGTTATTTCAAAAAATGCCAGTTCTATGCTAATTCTTGTGTCTATAGTAAAAGTTCACCATTTAATTTCTTTCGTGCAATGCCAACTGAAATGCAACTCTTGAATGATGACCCAAGTGGGACTCGAACCCACAATCCTCAGCTCCGAAGGCTGATGCCTTCTCCATTAGGCCACTGGACCTGGTTCACTGGTAAATCAAGAGGCATTGACAGACAGTCATAAACAAACTAAAAGCAATATCATGAAATTGCCAGTTCTATTCTAATTATTGTGTCTACAGTGAAGTTATCGTCCTTGAATTTCTTTCTTGCACTGCCAGCTTAAATGCAATGCTTGAAAGACAACCCAGGTGGGACTAGGACCCACAATCCTCAGCTCCGAAGGCTGATGCCTTATCCATTAGGCCACTGGGCCTCGTTCGCTGGTGAACCCAGAGGCATTGACACACAGTCATAAACAAACTAAAAGCGATATCATGACATTGCCAGTTCTATGCTAATTCTTATGTCTACAATGAAGATATCGTCCTTGAATTTCTGTCTTGCACTGCCAGCTTAAATGCAACTCTTGAAAGATGACCCAGGTGGGATTCGAACCCAGAGTCATTGACAGACAGTCAGAAACAAACTAAACTGAAAGCAATATCATAAAATTTCCAGTTCTATGCTAATTCTTGGGGCTATAGTGTCATATTGAAGTTATCATCCTGAAATTTCTTGCATAGCCCACTTAAATGAAAGCCCTCAAAGATGACCCAGGTGGGACTTGAACCCACAATTCCCAGCTCCGGAGGCTGATGCCTTATCCATTAGGCCACTGGGCCTCGTTCACTGATGAATCAAGAGGCATTGACACACAGTCATAAACAAACTAAAAGCAATATCATGAAATTGCCAGTTCTATTCTAATTCTTGTGTCTACAGTGAAGTTATCGTCCTTGAATTTCTTTCTTGCACTGCCAGCTTAAATGCAACGCTTGAAAGATGACCCAGGTGGGACTCGAACCCACAATCCTCAGCTCCGAAGGCTGATGCCTTATCCATTAGGCCAATGGGCCCTGTTCACTGGTGAACCCAGAGGCATTGACACAGAGTCATAAACAAACTAAAAGCGATATCATGTCATTGGGATTCGAACCCAGAGTCATTGACAGACAGTCAGAAACAAACTAAACTGAAAGCAATATCATGAAATTGCCAGTTCTATGCTAATTCTTGGGGCTATAGTGTCATATTGAAGTTATCATCCTGAAATTTCTTGCATAGCCCACTTAAATGAAAGCTCTGAAAGACGACCCAGGTGGGACTTGAACCCACAATTCCCAGCTCCTGAGGCTGATGCCTTATACATTAGGCCAATGGGCCACATCTGTTAGTGAACCCAGAGGCATTACAGAAAGTCTTATCCGAAGCTGATCTGAGTGAGATTTCAGAAAATTGCCTGTTCTATGATAATTCTCATGACTTGAACCCACAATCTTCAGCTCTGAAGGTTGATGCTTTATCCATTTGGTCACTGGGTATTTTCCAACAAGCCCACACAGAGGCATTTACAGACCGTCTTATCCAAGCTGAACTGAGTGAGTTTTCAGAAATTTGCCAATTTTATGATTAATCTTGTGGCTATAGTGTCATATTGACGTTATCGTCCTAGAATTTCTTCCTTGCACTGCCAACATAAACACCAACCTTGAAAGATGAACCCACAATCCTCAGCTCTGAAGACCGATGCATTAGGCCACTGGGCCTTGTTCACTGGTGAACCCAGAGGCATTGACAGACAGTCAGAAACAAACTAAACTGAAAGAGTTTTCATGAAATTGCTAGTTCTCATGTTCCGTTGGCAGTTCTATGCTAACTCTCATGTTCCTTTGTCACAGCTATTGTGTCTCTTTGCACTAGTCATCCTGGTACCTGTTGCGCAGCCAACTTAAATCTAACCTCTCATTGACGACTCAGGTGGTAATTTAATTCACAACCCCCAGCTCCGAAGGTTGATGCCTTATTTATTAGACAACTGGACCTTTTCTCTGATTAAGCCTGAGGTATTCATTAACATTCTGATGCAAGCTAAATTGAAAGTTATTTCAAAAAATGCCAGTTCTATGCTAATTCTTGTGTCTATAGTAAAAGTTCACCATTGAATTTCTTTCGTGCAATGCCAACTGAAATGCAACTCTTGAATGATGACCCAAGTGGGACTCGAACCCACAATCCTCAGCTCCGAAGGCTGATGCCTTCTCCATTAGGCCACTGGACCTGGTTCACTGGTAAATCAAGAGGCATTGACAGACAGTCATAAACAAACTAAAAGCAATATCATGAAATTGCCAGTTCTATTCTAATTCTTGTGTCTACAGTGAAGTTATCGTCCTTGAATTTCTTTCTTGCACTGCCAGCTTAAATGCAATGCTTGAAAGACGACCCAGGTGGGACTAGGACCCACAATCCTCAGCTCCGAAGGCTGATGCCTTATCCATTAGGCCACTGGGCCTCGTTCGCTGGTGAACCCAGAGGCATTGACACACAGTCATAAACAAACTAAAAGCGATATCATGACATTGCCAGTTCTATGCTAATTCTTATGTCTACAATGAAGATATCGTCCTTGAATTTCTGTCTTGCACTGCCAGCTTAAATGCAACTCTTGAAAGATGACCCAGGTGGGATTCGAACCCAGAGTCATTGACAGACAGTCAGAAACAAACTAAACTGAAAGCAATATCATAAAATTTCCAGTTCTATGCTAATTCTTGGGGCTATAGTGTCATATTGAAGTTATCATCCTGAAATTTCTTGCATAGCCCACTTAAATGAAAGCCCTCAAAGATGACCCAGGTGGGACTTGAACCCACAATTCCCAGCTACGGAGGCTGATGCCTTATCCATTAGGCCACTGGGCCTCGTTCACTGATGAATCAAGAGGCATTGACACACAGTCATAAACAAACTAAAAGCAATATCATGAAATTGCCAGTTCTATTCTAATTCTTGTGTCTACAGTGAAGTTATCGTCCTTGAATTTCTTTCTTGCACTGCCAGCTTAAATGCAACGCTTGAAAGATGACCCAGGTGGGACTCGAACCCACAATCCTCAGCTCCGAAGGCTGATGCCTTATCCATTAGGCCAATGGGCCCTGTTCACTGGTGAACCCAGAGGCATTGACACAGAGTCATAAACAAACTAAAAGCGATATCATGTCATTGGGATTCGAACCCAGAGTCATTGACAGACAGTCAGAAACAAACTAAACTGAAAGCAATATCATGAAATTGCCAGTTCTATGCTAATTCTTGGGGCTATAGTGTCATATTGAAGTTATCATCCTGAAATTTCTTGCATAGCCCACTTAAATGAAAGCTCTGAAAGACGACCCAGGTGGGACTTGAACCCACAATTCCCAGCTCCTGAGGCTGATGCCTTATACATTAGGCCAATGGGCCACATCTGTTAGTGAACCCAGAGGCATTACAGAAAGTCTTATCCGAAGCTGATCTGAGTGAGATTTCAGAAAATTGCCTGTTCTATGATAATTCTCATGACTTGAACCCACAATCTTCAGCTCTGAAGGTTGATGCTTTATCCATTTGGTCACTGGGTATTTTCCAACAAGCCCACACAGAGGCATTTACAGACCGTCTTATCCAAGCTGAACTGAGTGAGTTTTCAGAAATTTGCCAATTTTATGATTAATCTTGTGGCTATAGTGTCATATTGACGTTATCGTCCTAGAATTTCTTCCTTGCACTGCCAACATAAACACCAACCTTGAAAGATGAACCCACAATCCTCAGCTCTGAAGACCGATGCATTAGGCCACTGGGCCTTGTTCACTGGTGAACCCAGAGGCATTGACAGACAGTCAGAAACAAACTAAACTGAAAGAGTTTTCATGAAATTGCTAGTTCTCATGTTCCGTTGGCAGTTCTATGCTAACTCTCATGTTCCTTTGTCACAGCTATTGTGTCTCTTTGCACTAGTCATCCTGGTACCTGTTGCGCAGCCAACTTAAATCTAACCTCTCATTGACGACTCAGGTGGTAATTTAATTCACAACCCCCAGCTCCGAAGGTTGATGCCTTATTTATTAGACAACTGGACCTTTTCTCTGATTAAGCCTGAGGTATTCATTAACATTCTGATGCAAGCTAAATTGAAAGTTATTTCAAAAAATGCCAGTTCTATGCTAATTCTTGTGTCTATAGTAAAAGTTCACCATTGAATTTCTTTCGTGCAATGCCAACTGAAATGCAACTCTTGAATGATGACACAAGTGGGACTCGAACCCACAATCCTCAGCTCCGAAGGCTGATGCCTTCTCCATTAGGCCACTGGACCTGGTTCACTGGTAAATCAAGAGGCATTGACAGACAGTCATAAACAAACTAAAAGCAATATCATGAAATTGCCAGTTCTATTCTAATTCTTGTGTCTACAGTGAAGTTATAGTCCTTGAATTTCTTTCTTGCACTGCCAGCTTAAATGCAATGCTTGAAAGACGACCCAGGTGGGACTAGGACCCACAATCCTCAGCTCCGAAGGCTGATGCCTTATCCATTAGGCCACTGGGCCTCGTTCGCTGGTGAACCCAGAGGTATTGACACACAGTCATAAACAAACTAAAAGCGATATCATGACATTGCCAGTTCTATGCTAATTCTTATGTCTACAATGAAGATATCGTCCTTGAATTTCTGTCTTGCACTGCCAGCTTAAATGCAACTCTTGAAAGATGACCCAGGTGGGATTCGAACCCAGAGTCATTGACAGACAGTCAGAAACAAACTAAACTGAAAGCAATATCATAAAATTTCCAGTTCTATGCTAATTCTTGGGGCTATAGTGTCATATTGAAGTTATCATCCTGAAATTTCTTGCATAGCCCACTTAAATGAAAGCCCTCAAAGATGACCCAGGTGGGACTTGAACCCACAATTCCCAGCTCCGGAGGCTGATGCCTTATCCATTAGGCCACTGGGCCTCGTTCACTGATGAATCAAGAGGCATTGACACACAGTCATAAACAAACTAAAAGCAATATCATGAAATTGCCAGTTCTATTCTAATTCTTGTGTCTACAGTGAAGTTATCGTCCTTGAATTTCTTTCTTGCACTGCCAGCTTAAATGCAACGCTTGAAAGATGACCCAGGTGGGACTCGAACCCACAATCCTCAGCTCCGAAGGCTGATGCCTTATCCATTAGGCCAATGGGCCCTGTTCACTGGTGAACCCAGAGGCATTGACACAGAGTCATAAACAAACTAAAAGCGATATCATGTCATTGGGATTCGAACCCAGAGTCATTGACAGACAGTCAGAAACAAACTAAACTGAAAGCAATATCATGAAATTGCCAGTTCTATGCTAATTCTTGGGGCTATAGTGTCATATTGAAGTTATCATCCTGAAATTTCTTGCATAGCCCACTTAAATGAAAGCTCTGAAAGACGACCCAGGTGGGACCTGAACCCACAATTCCCAGCTCCTGAGGCTGATGCCTTATACATTAGGCCAATGGGCCACATCTGTTAGTGAACCCAGAGGCATTACAGAAAGTCTTATCCGAAGCTGATCTGAGTGAGATTTCAGAAAATTGCCTGTTCTATGATAATTCTCATGACTTGAACCCACAATCTTCAGCTCTGAAGGTTGATGCTTTATCCATTTGGTCACTGGGTATTTTCCAACAAGCCCACACAGAGGCATTTACAGACCGTCTTATCCAAGCTGAACTGAGTGAGTTTTCAGAAATTTGCCAATTTTATGATTAATCTTGTGGCTATAGTGTCATATTGACGTTATCGTCCTAGAATTTCTTCCTTGCACTGCCAACATAAACACCAACCTTGAAAGATGAACCCACAATCCTCAGCTCTGAAGACCGATGCATTAGGCCACTGGGCCTTGTTCACTGGTGAACCCAGAGGCATTGACAGACAGTCAGAAACAAACTAAACTGAAAGAGTTTTCATGAAATTGCTAGTTCTCATGTTCCGTTGGCAGTTCTATGCTAACTCTCATGTTCCTTTGTCACAGCTATTGTGTCTCTTTGCACTAGTCATCCTGGTACCTGTTGCGCAGCCAACTTAAATCTAACCTCTCATTGACGACTCAGGTGGTAATTTAATTCACAACCCCCAGCTCCGAAGGTTGATGCCTTATTTATTAGACAACTGGACCTTTTCTCTGATTAAGCCTGAGGTATTCATTAACATTCTGATGCAAGCTAAATTGAAAGTTATTTCAAAAAATGCCAGTTCTATGCTAATTCTTGTGTCTATAGTAAAAGTTCACCATTGAATTTCTTTCGTGCAATGCCAACTGAAATGCAACTCTTGAATGATGACCCAAGTGGGACTCGAACCCACAATCCTCAGCTCCGAAGGCTGATGCCTTCTCCATTAGGCCACTGGACCTGGTTCACTGGTAAATCAAGAGGCATTGACAGACAGTCATAAACAAACTAAAAGCAATATCATGAAATTGCCAGTTCTATTCTAATTCTTGTGTCTACAGTGAAGTTATAGTCCTTGAATTTCTTTCTTGCACTGCCAGCTTAAATGCAATGCTTGAAAGACGACCCAGGTGGGACTAGGACCCACAATCCTCAGCTCCGAAGGCTGATGCCTTATCCATTAGGCCACTGGGCCTCGTTCGCTGGTGAACCCAGAGGCATTGACACACAGTCATAAACAAACTAAAAGCGATATCATGACATTGCCAGTTCTATGCTAATTCTTATGTCTACAATGAAGATATCGTCCTTGAATTTCTGTCTTGCACTGCCAGCTTAAATGCAACTCTTGAAAGATGACCCAGGTGGGATTCGAACCCAGAGTCATTGACAGACAGTCAGAAACAAACTAAACTGAAAGCAATATCATAAAATTTCCAGTTCTATGCTAATTCTTGGGGCTATAGTGTCATATTGAAGTTATCATCCTGAAATTTCTTGCATAGCCCACTTAAATGAAAGCCCTCAAAGATGACCCAGGTGGGACTTGAACCCACAATTCCCAGCTCCGGAGGCTGATGCCTTATCCATTAGGCCACTGGGCCTCGTTCACTGATGAATCAAGAGGCATTGACACACAGTCATAAACAAACTGAAAGCAATATCATGAAATTGCCAGTTCTATTCTAATTCTTGTGTCTACAGTGAAGTTATCGTCCTTGAATTTCTTTCTTGCACTGCCAGCTTAAATGCAACACTTGAAAGATGACCCAGGTGGGACTCGAACCCACAATCCTCAGCTCCGAAGGCTGATGCCTTATCCATTAGGCCAATGGGCCCTGTTCACTGGTGAACCCAGAGGCATTGACACAGAGTCATAAACAAACTAAAAGCGATATCATGTCATTGGGATTCGAACCCAGAGTCATTGACAGACAGTCAGAAACAAACTAAACTGAAAGCAATATCATGAAATTGCCAGTTCTATGCTAATTCTTGGGGCTATAGTGTCATATTGAAGTTATCATCCTGAAATTTCTTGCATAGCCCACTTAAATGAAAGCTCTGAAAGACGACCCAGGTGGGACTTGAACCCACAATTCCCAGCTCCTGAGGCTGATGCCTTATACATTAGGCCAATGGGCCACATCTGTTAGTGAACCCAGAGGCATTACAGAAAGTCTTATCCGAAGCTGATCTGAGTGAGATTTCAGAAAATTGCCTGTTCTATGATAATTCTCATGACTTGAACCCACAATCTTCAGCTCTGAAGGTTGATGCTTTATCCATTTGGTCACTGGGTATTTTCCAACAAGCCCACACAGAGGCATTTACAGACCGTCTTATCCAAGCTGAACTGAGTGAGTTTTCAGAAATTTGCCAATTTTATGATTAATCTTGTGGCTATAGTGTCATATTGACGTTATCGTCCTAGAATTTCTTCCTTGCACTGCCAACATAAACACCAACCTTGAAAGATGAACCCACAATCCTCAGCTCTGAAGACCGATGCATTAGGCCACTGGGCCTTGTTCACTGGTGAACCCAGAGGCATTGACAGACAGTCAGAAACAAACTAAACTGAAAGAGTTTTCATGAAATTGCTAGTTCTCATGTTCCGTTGGCAGTTCTATGCTAACTCTCATGTTCCTTTGTCACAGCTATTGTGTCTCTTTGCACTAGTCATCCTGGTACCTGTTGCGCAGCCAACTTAAATCTAACCTCTCATTGACGACTCAGGTGGTAATTTAATTCACAACCCCCAGCTCCGAAGGTTGATGCCTTATTTATTAGACAACTGGACCTTTTCTCTGATTAAGCCTGAGGTATTCATTAACATTCTGATGCAAGCTAAATTGAAAGTTATTTCAAAAAATGCCAGTTCTATGCTAATTCTTGTGTCTATAGTAAAAGTTCACCATTGAATTTCTTTCGTGCAATGCCAACTGAAATGCAACTCTTAAATGATGACCCAAGTGGGACTCGAACCCACAATCCTCAGCTCCGAAGGCTGATGCCTTCTCCATTAGGCCACTGGACCTGGTTCACTGGTAAATCAAGAGGCATTGACAGACAGTCATAAACAAACTAAAAGCAATATCATGAAATTGCCAGTTCTATTCTAATTCTTGTGTCTACAGTGAAGTTATCGTCCTTGAATTTCTTTCTTGCACTGCCAGCTTAAATGCAATGCTTGAAAGACGACCCAGGTGGGAATAGGACCCACAATCCTCAGCTCCGAAGGCTGATGCCTTATCCATTAGGCCACTGGGCCTCGTTCGCTGGTGAACCCAGAGGCATTGACACACAGTCATAAACAAACTAAAAGCGATATCATGACATTGCCAGTTCTATGCTAATTCTTATGTCTACAATGAAGATATCGTCCTTGAATTTCTGTCTTGCACTGCCAGCTTAAATGCAACTCTTGAAAGATGACCCAGGTGGGATTCGAACCCAGAGTCATTGACAGACAGTCAGAAACAAACTAAACTGAAAGCAATATCATAAAATTTCCAGTTCTATGCTAATTCTTGGGGCTATAGTGTCATATTGAAGTTATCATCCTGAAATTTCTTGCATAGCCCACTTAAATGAAAGCCCTCAAAGATGACCCAGGTGGGACTTGAACCCACAATTCCCAGCTCCGGAGGCTGATGCCTTATCCATTAGGTCACTGGGCCTTGTTCATTGATGAATCAAGAGGCATTGACACACAGTCATAAACAAACTAAAAGCAATATCATGAAATTGCCAGTTCTATTCTAATGTCTACAGTGAAGTTATCGTCCTTGAATTTCTTTCTTGCACTGCCAGCTTAAATGCAACGCTTGAAAGATGACCCAGGTGGGACTCGAACCCACAATCCTCAGCTCCGAAGGCTGATGCCTTATCCATTAGGCCACTGGGCCCTGTTCACTGGTGAACCCAGAGGCATTGACACAGAGTCATAAACAAACTAAAAGCGATATCATGTCATTGGGATTCGAACCCAGAGTCATTGACAGACAGTCAGAAACAAACTAAACTGAAAGCAATACCATGAAATTGCCAGTTCTATGCTAATTCTTGGGGCTATAGTGTCATATTGAAGTTATCATCCTGAAATTTCTTGCATAGCCCACTTAAATGAAAGCTCTGAAAGACGACCCAGGTGGGACTTGAACCCACAATTCCCAGCTCCTGAGGCTGATGCCTTATACATTAGGCCAATGGGCCACATCTGTTAGTGAACCCAGAGGCATTACACAAAGTCTTATCCGAAGCTGATCTTAGTGAGATTTCAGAAAATTGCCTGTTCTATGATAATTCTCATGACTTGAACCCACAATCTTCAGCTCTGAAGGTTGATGCTTTATCCGTTTGGTCACTGGGTATTTTCCAACAAGCCCACACAGAGGCATTTACAGACCGTCTTATCCAAGCTGAACTGAGTGAGTTTTCAGAAATTTGCCAATTTTATGATTAATCTTGTGGCTATAGTGTCATATTGACGTTATCGTCCTAGAATATCTTCCTTGTACTGCCAACATAAACACCAACCTTGAAAGATGAACCCACAATCCTCAGCTATGAAGACCGATGCATTAGGCCACTGGGCCTTGTTCACTGGTGAACCCAGAGGCATTGACAGACAGTCAGAAACAAACTAAACTGAAAGAGTTTTCATGAAATTGCTAGTTCTCATGTTCCGTTGGCAGTTCTATGCTAACTCTCATGTTCCTTTGTCACAGCTATTGTGTCTCCTTGCACTTGTCATCCTGGTACCTGTTGCGCAGCCAACTTAAATCTAACCTCTCATTGACGACTCAGGTGGTAATTTAATTCACAACCCTCAGCTCCGAAGGTTGATGCCTTATTTATTAGACAACTGGACCTTTTCTCTGATTAAGCCTGAGGTATTCATTAACATTCTGATGCAAGCTAAATTGAAAGTTATTTTAAAAAATGCCAGTTCTATGCTAATTCTTGTGTCTATAGTAAAAGTTCACCATTGAATTTCTTTCGTGCAATGCCAGCTGAAATGCAACTCTTGAATGATGACCCAAGTGGGACTCGAACCCACAATCTTCAGCTCCGAAGGCTGATGCCTTCTCCATTAGGCCACTGGGCCTGGTCCACTGGTAAATCAAGAGGCATTGACAGACAGTCATAAACAAACTAAAAGCAATATCATGACATTGTCAGTTCTATGCTAATTCTTATGTCTACAATGAAGATATCGTCCTTGAATTTCTGTCTTGCACTGCCAGCTTAAATGCAACTCTTGAAAGATGACCCAGGTGGGTTTCGAACCCAGAGTCATTGACAGACAGTCAGAAACAAACTAAACTGAAAGCAATATCATGAAATTGCCAGTTCTATGCTAATTCTTGGGGCTATAGTGTCATATTGAAGTTATCATCCTGAAATTTCTTGCATAGCCCACTTAAATGAAAGCCCTCAAAGACGACCCAGGTGTGACTTGAACCCACAATTCCCAGCTCCTGAGGCTGATGCCTTATCCATTCGGCCACTGTGCCGCGTTCACTGATGAACCCAGAGGCATAGACACACAGTCATAAACAAACTAAAAGCAATATCATGAATTTGCCAGTTCTATTCTAATTTCTACAGTGGAGTTATCGCCCTCAAATTTCTTTCTTGCAATACCAGCTGAAATACAACTCTTGAAAGATGACTCAGGTGGGACTCGAACCCACAATCCTAAGCTCGAAAGGTTGATGCCTTATACATTAGACCACTGGGCCTTGTTCACTTTTGGGCCCAGAGGCATTGACTCACAGTCATAAACAAACTAAAAGCGACATCATGAAATTGCCAGTTCTATGCTTATTCTTGTGTCTACAGTGAACTTTTCATCCTTGAACTTCTTTCTTGCAATGCGAGCTGATATACAACTCTTGAAAGATGACCCGGGTTGGACTCGAACCCACAATCCTCAGCTTGGATGGCTGATGCCTTATCCTTTAAGCCACTGTGACCCGTTCGATTGTGAACCCACAGGCATTGACACACAATCATTAACAAACTAAAAGCAATGTCATGACATTGCCAGTTCTATGCTAATTCTTATGTCTACAGTGACGTTATCGTCCTTGAATTTCTGTCTTGCACTGCCAGCTTAAATGCAACTCTTGAAAGATGACCCAGGTGGGATTAAAACTCAGAATTCTCAGCTCCGAGGGCTGATGCCTTATCCATTAGGCCACTGGGCCTTGCTCACTGGGGGACCCAGAGTCATTGACAGACAGTCATAAACAAACTAAAAGCGATATCATGACATTGCCAGTTCTATGATAATTCTTTTGTCTACAGTGAAGTTATCGTCCTTGAATTACTGTCTTGCACTGCCAGTTTAAATGCAACTCTTGAAAGATGACCCAGGTGGGATTAAAACTCACAATCGGCAGCTCCGAGGGCTGATGCCTTATCCATTAGGCCACTGGGCCTTGTTCACTGGTGAACCCAGAGTCATTGACAGACAGTCAGAAACAAACTAAACTGAAAGCAATATCATGAAATTGCCAGTTCTATGCTAATTCTTGGGGCTATAGTGTCATATTTAAGTTATCATCCTGAAATTTCTTGCATAGCCCACTTAAATGAAAGCCCTCAAAGACGACAAAGGTTGGACTTGAACCCAAAATTCCCAGCTCCCGAAGCTGATGCCTTATCCATTAGGCCACTGGGCCGTGTTCACTGGTGGCATTGACAGACAGTCAGAAACAAACTAAAAGCGATTTCATGAAATTGCCAGTTCTATGCTAATGTTAAGTAAATGTCTTGAATGAAGACGATGTTTAAAGCAATATTTTAATACCCAAATTCACAGAAATATTGCTTTGTATGACCAAAGAGACCCACTAACACGAGAGCAAAAACTAGGAAACACAACGTATAAGGCCCTAAGCATAAGACCAAACAATTGCAATTAGGATGGTGAAACTTCTGTAAACAGATTCAAACAGAAAGAGCTAACAAACTCATGGAAACATATTGTTCTGGTTTCAAAGTGTAAGGCTATAAAAAAACATTGATAATTAATATCTATATATATGTGTGTGTGTGTGTGTAAAGACCTCTAACACTAGTTTGCTCTATTCTTTTTTTATTCAATCTGTTTTCTTTTTATTTATTATAATATTTAAAATCCCATGCTACATGTACTGTGTTAACCTAACTGAGACTTGTTATAACACATCGATTTGGATAAAAGCATCTGCTAAATGAATAAATGTAAATATCTCACCACTCTAGCAAATTTTAGGTGTACTTAGCAGGGGCTATTGTGTTTTTAGGGTAAATTGTACTTATTGTCATTATGAATATTTGTACACTTATTTTCATTTCGACATCTTAATGAACACTTACACAGTTTGTCTTCATTTGAGTAGCTAACGTTACTTGACGGTCACATTTAATTTTTCCCCACTTACACTCACCAAAAACACAAGAAACCTGTAATTCTGTCATAATTAGGTTAGTTAAAAATACAAAAACTTAATGCTTGACACTTTTGTAACTGACTAAAAACTGATGTTTAAGCTAAACAAACGACAGAGGCACTGTGCAAAAACCTGCAAACACAAACATCACTAACTTAAATGAACAAAAGACAATAACCACCAATATGTGTTCACACAGTTAACTTTATTTAGATGATTCAGCATTAACTTCAATGAACAAAAGATAATAACCACCAATATGTGTTCACACAATTAAATTTATTTAGATGATTCACAGAAATAAAATGACTCTTGAGTTGTTAGAAGAAAAAAAATGTGTACTGACGTAACTGCGAAAATGACTTAAGGTCCCTATGAAACGGTTTATTGAACCAAACTGTCCAAATGAATAATTTTTCAGTGAAAGTGAATCGAACTTTGGATCACTAAAACATCACAACATGAAAATAGTGTATACTTCACAAACAGCATAGAAATGTGCATCTTTTTATTTAGGTTATCTGCGCATGCGTTTAATCAGATTTCCAATGATTTAGAGCGTTGCCACATACAATATGAGTACGTATCCACGACGGCCATGTTTGAAGCTTGAGGTATGTGATGGGTATTGTAGTTCCCTAACCTAAAGATCTAAATAGCTTGAATGAGGTATTAGTTAAATGTATTAAATGTAACCCCTTTGTAAAACAAAAACATATAATACATAAAACAACAATAAAATAACTGTTAACACATATTTAGACTAAATGACTATATTCAACAATAATACGATATACATGCGCTAAAAGAGACTAAAATAGGGTTGGCTATGCTGTAATGGAGCAACCGTTGTTATGTTATCTTGTGAACCGTTAGGATTCGTGTGTCCTGAAACCAAATAATTGTCTTTATCTTTAGAAAAAGACAATCGTGTCCTGCTGCTGTGGTCTGAATATCCAGTCTGTCTTCATCATGAAATGATGAACCCATCATCAGCCCCCATTCTGGAGATTGTGTGTATGTTTGTTTATTTTTACAGACATATACAGCAGGGCATTGTAATAATATGGTAAACATGTGATAAGTTGGTCAATCGTGCAACCAGAGTTTATCTTACTGCATCTCTATAATAAATTTCTGCAATGGCTATACTTGTTACAGTGCTTTCAAGTCGGGGGACTGGGTTGTTTTATGAACAAACCCTTGTTTGCGGACATTGTAAGCATTTTTTAAGTTAAAGAGGTTAATGAACTCTTTCACCATCTATTATTGTTAGAATGCATAATCAGTGTTAGGGGTCAACTAGTTAATTATAGCTAAATTATATCATTTGATTACAAAAATAAATGTAATCAGTTACAGTCACTGAGAAAAAAATAATTAAATTGCGGTTAATTATGAAAATGTTACATCTGAATATTTTTTCACACACGTACAGATTTAATGTATATATTTCATAAACCACCTTAACTACTCTAAATTATGAGTCAGCTGTTTCAGGAGTTAAAGACGTATGCTTATTTCCTATTTGGTTGATGTATATTTATTTGTTTGCATATAAACCCGTTTTACCAACCTGTCGTTAGTTGCTGTGGCATTTCCCTTCATAGGTGTGGAAAACCTTGATTTCAAAACAGTATCTTAGCTGTTAAACTTTCTTGTTGTTTTTTTAAATATGTATTTAATCTCCAAGCAAATCTGATTTTGTGGTGGTTGCGCTTTAAAATGAAATGATCACAATCCTAATTTAAGTGATTTTGAAAAAATCCTAATTTAAGGATTATGAAAAGTCTGACGGTCATTAGTTGTTGAGTACTCTAATGTTAACCCCCCGGCCTGTTTACATGTTTCAAAAGATTAACGGTTGAAAATATTACAAGTCTTAAAATATGTAATCAAATGTTATCAGTTACATTACTTTTTTAAAGAAATTGAAATAGTTACACTAGCTTTTAGATTTTAAATAGGGTAATTTGTGATCTATAACCTATTACAAAGTTCATAGTAACCTCCCCAAAACTGTGAGTAAAATAATTCCATCAAGGTCTCAGCTACAGCTAAACGATAAAACAAAAACTTAAGGTCCTTGTTGGCAGTTTTGTGAGGTGTGTGTGTGTGTGTGTGTATGTGCGTGTGTGAAAACCACGTGGTTTTAAAGAAAACTGTTTTAGCTTAGTGATTTTACTACAAACTATAAGCATTTTAATTAAGAAACACTATATGTTTTTATATATTTTTTATTTTCCAACCAAACTGGTTGTTCGCAGTTAAAAAAGTCATGAGAATGTTTATTGTTTTGAAAAGAAAGTAAGTTATGATATATAAATAATTTATAAATTTATGACTTCACCACAATGCGTTTATGAGGCTATGTATTTCTTCTGCTTCATGCAACGGTTACCGTACACACATTCAAGAGAAATGCATAAACACAATTGTTTTAAACAATCTATACCATTTAGTCTATCATTAAAAAACATCTTAACTTTTTTTTTTTCACGCATCTATTTTCATCTGTCTCTGGACTCTTGCTAAAAACACTTGAGTGCAGATATGAATCCTACATGAAAGCTAAAAAATAATACTTTTTTAAACTATTTTAAACAGCATGGTTAACAACACCATTTGTAAAGTGAGAAAGAGCATCAAATCTATTGTATAAATTTCTGTGAGACATTTGTAGCAACAAACACTTTTGGTTTCAATGAAAACTTATGACAACTAATTTTTTTTATCTAATATAGGTATTTTCATGTTTGTGACCTATTTTGTTTGTTTGTGTATTTATGTACTTGTTTGAGTGTATAGTTCTCTTATAAGTGTTCTCAGGCAATACCCAAACACTCCAGACATTGTAGTCATCAATGAACTTTCTAAGAACATTCTGATTCTGGAAGTGGGCTGTTGTTTTGATCTTTACATGGATTTGTGCTTTTCTGAGAAAAAGTATCAGTCATTAACAAATGCTTTGGCAGTGTGTGGTTACAGGATCAAACTGATTATTCTTATTTTTGGTAGTTTGGGACATGTGCACAGATTATGTGTCAGAGGCTTGCAGATTGCCGGATTGAGTAAAAAGACCTCTAAGCAAACAGCCAGATATTGTTCTGTGTCAGCAATCATAGGCAGTCTGCATGTTTGGAGAAGACGATGTCACTTTTATCCATAGGCTACTTTTTGAATGTGGTTGCGACTTGCATTGTCTTTGTCAGGTGAAACATAATAGGCTCTTTGTGAATATTTGGATGCTGTTGTTTTAATCAGTATTTGTCAATCCAAATAAAATAATCAAATGTGTGTTTATGATTGCATGGTTGTGTTTGTGTACTTGTTTGCATTCTCAGTACGTCTATGTTGATGTTAACAATTTTAAAAAAAAAACATTATTCTATGGTCTGACTTGTTAAAAGATTTCACATACTTTTGACCAATAAATGAACTTTCACCTAACCTCGTGATCACAGGCCTAAGCCATAAAGTTGAAATTGTCACCCTTTGATCACTGAATACACAAAACGTTTTTTTTTTTTTTTACTTTAGCTGACCTGCAGCACACCATTTACAACACCAGAACTCCCGGAAAACTAATTAGATAACAGTTGAGTTGCTAACCCCAAAAACCTTTAGATGTTTTACAATCTTCGCTGACATGGTCGTAACAGTAAACACAAAGACATCAGATGCCTGACACCAGACGCGTTTCTACGCACTTCTTGAGATGAAATATTTAGCCTTTCCTGTAATGTTGTAAAGTTTCTTTGGCAAGAAAAGTCCATCTTGACTTACCACAATCATTCCTGTTTAATATTTGTATGAGTCTACAGGGTTTAAACTGATATAGCAATGCCAGAAGTTAATATTGACAACGTAAAATACATATTAAAGGATTTAGACCATTAAAGTATGTGTGAGTGACTTATTAAAATAAAATAAAACAAGAACTTTTGTTGAGATGGAAATAAAATCGTATAGGTTAACCTAATTTTAAAGTAAAAACATCGGTCTAATATTAAAACCAGGTAGAATGTTTTCATCAAATAAGAACTGATGTGTTTTTATTGAAAACGTTACTTTGTTTAATTCTTTTAACATACATTTAAACCTTTGCGACCAACGTTATTAGGGAGGTGTTAGGGGGTAGTGTTAGTGGGTGTGTTTTTTTTTTTATTCGATGCTTTAAACATTAAAAACATAAAGGCATACATTACTGGTAAATTTACAAATATGGTCTGAGATTACACTCAATTTTCATTCACACTCTGTAAATCATAAAACAAAATAAATGTAAAATAAATAAAACAACACTTAAGAAAAAATAAAAATAAAAATAAAGATAAAGATAAAGTAGGAGAGTAAGAGATTTTCACATTAAGAAACCAAAGTCCTCTAATGAAGAATACAGAAATCTTGCTTTGGGACTTTTCATTGCTTTTAATGTCTCCAAATACATCACAAATTCCTCTTTAAAAGCCACTAAACGTGGGGAGTTTTGAAAAACATACATTTATGAATGTACAATTTCATTCCAGAAGTTGATATTGACAAAATAAAAGACATATTAAAGGATTTATTTTAGCAAACTTAAGTAAGTGTGAGTGGGCTTATTAAAATAAAATAAAAAACAACAAGGATTGTTTAGATAAAAAATAAAGATCATATAGCATGATCTTAGCAAAAAGAACATCTAATCATCCGTCAGATTGCCATATTTTGGCTCTTCAGCGGGTTGAACACGCTAATATACCTAAAGTAGTCATATGTTCAGACTCATTTTCAGCACTTTCAAGTTTAAAATGTGGCGAATCTTCAACTAGACAAGACAATTTGTCAGTCATTTTACAGAGTTTGTTCAGAATACAAGCAAAAACAAATATTTATTTTGTATGGATACCCCCACATATAGGAAATGAAAGTAGTGGATCAGATAAAAACATTAAAATGTCAGACATCAAATTTAATACTCCAATGAGTAAATTAGAAATAAAAGGGGTAATAAAAAAACAAAAAAAAAACATAAGAGAATAAATATAATATTCAAAGAACATTTGGAAATGAAAGGAGAATTTTGGTTATAGAAAAGAAGATCTCGCCATAGAATTGGACACATTGCACTTAATCAGTCATTATTTATAAAAGGAAATACATGTGTCTGGACTTTGTGTTTGTGACGAGTGGGGCGGGGCAGGGCAAGGGACGTGGGAGGAGCGAGGCCGGTGGAGTGATTGGAGATGAGCTACAGCTGTTCGACCCACCGGTCTCGAGGCCCACGGAGGAGATGGAAGGATATAAAACTGGAGCGAAGACAGTGAAGGACGAGAGAGGACCAGGCCTGGGCTTTTAGTTTATGTTTGCTTTTTATTTGCGCGCATCAGTCGTCCGTGAGGGGCTGATGCGCTGTTTTGTTTATTTTGTGATTATTAAAGTTTCATTTTGATTGTGCGCCGGTTTCCGCCTCCTTCTTCCCGATGATTATGGAGTTTTTATTATTACAGTGTTAAATGTGATCTTCCTGAAACAGTTGAACCTATTTTAATCAAATGTAAAAGATATGACAATGAAAGAATTAAACTTACTTACACTTAATATAGAAATAAACCAGATTTCATTTTAGAAAATGTTAAATAAAGATGTGACTATAGAAATGTTTCAATGATTAAGTATCTCAAAGTGTTGATAAACAGGATTTAAAGAATCACTACTAAGTTTATTATTATCATTCATTTTATTTTTGTATTTCTTTTATCTCTTATGTTTGAGTTAGTTATCATTAACTTCAATGCTCCACACTCCTGCCCTGTACGTGGCGGTAAATCCACCTAAAGCTTTGCGTCAAAACGAAGAAGAAGTGGTTTGAGTGGGACCGTATTTAAGCATTCTGAGTGTGTCGGCTGTGCTATGAGGTTGTTTTACCGAAGGCTTCCCAAACTCTGCCGGAGGATCTTTTTTTCTTTTGTTTAACTCTCTGTCAGTAATAGTCTAGATTTTTAAAGTTGTAGTTAGTGGTAGAGTACGACATAGTTTTGACAAGTATCTTGTGCTGGTGTTTTAAAGACAAGGTCTGATGTATTTTCTTTGAGATCAGCGTAAATGCCTACAATCTTTTTTTCTTTTGTTTTAACTTTTTCTAACATCGTGACAAACACCAACTTTTCTGGTTTGTATCGTTTTTATACATTCGCTTCTTTTTTTTAGTTTGAGTCGATCTAACTCAAACTAAAAAAACGACCATTACATTGTTTCCATCTCGTCTGCATTTATAACCTTTTTCTGATAGTTTTTGACGTTTAGTCATTTTACATAAATATCCAGTAACCTAGTTTTCTTTTTATTTAATTTGTAAGAACTTTAGCAACGTTTTTATACCTTTTTAAATTGTAATGTTACAAGCTCTCACATCTTTTCACGTGTTGCTTAACAAAACATATCTGATAGTTTTTTTTACTTTATTCCCTAATGCTAACCCTAACCCTAAGTTAGTTGTTTTAGATAAATAACCAGCAACCTAGTTTTCTTTTTATTTCATTTGTAACGTTTTTACACTTTTCCAAGTAGGACAAAAACAATCATTACATTGTTTCCATTTCGTATATGTGTTTATAACCTTTTTCTTGAAATACACTGTGTACTTAAAACCTTAAAGGGGGGGGGGAGTGAAATGCTATTTCATGCATACTGAGTTTTTACACTGTTAAAGAGTTGGATTCCCATGCTAAACATGGACAAAGTTTCAAAAATTAAGTTTTGTTCCAAAAATACCTCTTCCGGTTTGTCACAAGTTTCGGAAAGTTTTTTTCGAGTATGGGTCTGTGTGACGTTAGATGGAGCGGAATTTCCTTATATAGGTCCTAAGGGCACTTCTCCCGGAAGAGCGCGCGCTCCTGTGGAGCAGAGCAGAGACATTCACTGATCAGAGCGAGAGACCGAAATGTCACAAAAGAAGTGTGTTTTTGGTTGCCAGGGCAAGACAACCCTGCACAGATTACCAAAAAAAAAAAAAACAGCATTAAGGGACCAGTGGATGGAGTTTTTACAGAGGATCAACGGAGTTGTGCAAGTGTTTTTGTTTGTTCCCTGCATTTCGAAGATGCTTGTTTTACAAACAAGGCCCAGTTTGACGCCAAATTTGCATATTGTTTATTTCTTAAGGATAATGCAGTCCCAGCGAAAAAGGGTCACGATCGTGTGTTGGAACCGCAGGCGGTAAGTAAAACTTTTTCAAATATCTCTGTGTTGTTAACTTAGCTATCCGCGCGTAAGCACATCAAGTAAACAACGTGCGATGTTGTCATCAAACTGCACTTTCCACATGTACACCTTAAAAAAAAAAAAAAAAAAAAAAAAACGACATAAATTGGAACTTAGTCATTTTCCAAAACCGCTAAACAAATATATACAGTTTCAATACATACCACATAGGGACGTCCTGCTGTAGTCGTTGCTGCTGCTACTCTTGTTAAATTTCAGCCTCTGGATCTGATTCTGGATCATAAATATACGTCTGAATCTGACTGTTAGCCATGGTTTGTTTTGGATGATGTTTTTTTCCTCCCGGTAATGTCACAGCTTCCAAAAGCTTACTCGCGCTCATGATTCTTTAGCTCCGCCCACACGTAACGCCTCCAGGTGCTCGTGTTTTTCTGGGAAAAAACGGTACAGACTATCTTTCTCTTATAAATATAATAAAACTAAAGACTTTTTGGAGTTATGAAGGATGCAGTACTACTCTATAGGTACTCAAGATTAACAGGATATTGAGTGAAAACGAGCATTTCAACCCCCCCCCCCCCCATCCCCCCCCTTTAATAAAAACTTACCTTATACAATTTTCACGATTTCACATTTTAATGTTTAAAAAAGCACATCGTTTCCCAACACACACACACACACACACACACAAAAAAAACTTTCCCCCCTCCCTCACTGAAATTCCTTCTTAGGTTCATAAGTTCATATTTAGGTCACTGGGGTGTACAAGGAGGGAAGGGGGTTGTACAAACAAATGAGCTGTTGAGGGATTATAGTGTTGAATGCTGAACTGAAGTCTATAAACAGCATAGAGTCCTTTTTGTCTATATGTGTGAGTCAAGTCAAGTCACCTTTATTTATATAGCGCTTTAAACAAAATACATTGCGTCAAAGCAACTGAACAACATTAATTTGGAAAACAGTGTGTCTATAATGCAAAATGATAGTTAAAGGCAGTTCATCATTGAATTCAGTGATGTCATCTCTGTTCAGTTAAATAGTGTCTGTGCATTTATTAGCAATCAAGTCAACGATATCGCTGTAGATGAAGTGACCCCAACTAAGCAAGCCATAGGCGACAGCGGCAAAGAACCGAAACTCCATCGGTGACAGAATGGAGAAAAAACCTTGGGAGAAACCAGACTCAGTTGAGGGGCCAGTTCTCCTCTGACCAGATGAAACCAGTAGTTCAATTCCAGGCTGCAGCAAAGTCAGATTGTGCAGAAGAATCATCTGTTTCCTGTGGTCATGTCCTGGTGGTCCTCTGAGACAAGGTCTTTACAGGGGATCTGTATCTGGGGCTTTAGTTGTCCTGGTCTCCACTGTCTTTCTGGGCTGTAGAGGTTCTTTCTAGATGCTGATCCACCATCTGGTCTGGATACGTACTGGATCCGGGTGACTGCAGTGACCCCCTGATCTGGATACAGACTGGATCTGGTGGCTACAGTGACCTCGGAATAAGAGAGAAACAGACAAATATTAGCGTAGATGCCATTCTTCTAATGATGTAGCAAATACATTGGGTGTTATGGGAAGTGTTTCAAGTTCCGGTTTACCTAATTAATGCAGCAGTAAAATCCTTTAACAGATTTGGATATTAAAAGCATATTAATATGTCAATCAATCAATCAATCAATCACCTTCATTTATATAGTGCTTTAAACAAAATACATTGCGTCAAAGCACTGAACAACATTCATTTGGAAAACAGTGTCTCAATAATGCAAAAGTTATGTAAAAATATGTTATGTGTAAGCCAGGTTAAAGAGATGGGTCTTTAATCTAGATTTAAACTGCAAGAGTGTGTCTGCCTCCCGAACAATGTTAGGTAGGTTATTCCAGAGTTTAGGCGCCAAATAGGAAAAAAGGAGTTTAGAGAACGTAGCGGACGTAGAGGATTATAATGTAAAAGGAGCTCATTCAAATACTGAGGTGCTAAACCATTCAGGGCTTTATAAGTAATAAGCAATATTTTAAAATCTATACGATGTTTGATAGGGAGCCAGTGCAGCATTGACAGGACCGGGCTAATATGGTCATACTTCCTGGTTCTATTAAGAACTCTTGCTGCTGCATTTTGGACTAGCTGTAGTTTGTTTACTAAGTGTGCA